>NC_073734.1:13933644-14236005 GCF_023634155.1 Falco peregrinus
AAATAAAGGCAGCAGCATCAAAAAGGCCTTGCTACTATTGAAATCCCACCTAAAGGAGTAGATGGTCACAGAACTGAAGGGCTGGACTGTAACACGTCAGCACCAAGGGTCCAAGCAAAGCTCGCACAGACAGTATCAGTTGATATTGCCTAACTCTGGAGTCCTTGATGCTGTAACCATAAAAATACTGCTTTTAGTGTAGCTCTCCCCCACCCCTGTAATTGCCCAGGCTTAAAAAAGCAAACTGTGGTGGAAAAAAAAGTATTGTGTAGCGCAACGTCAGTAGGTATGAGGCTATATAGTGTAATGGTTAATGGCAGAGATTGAGGTCTCGACTCTAATGTCTGTAGTACCTCCAGCGGACAGCTGTCGTGGTAAGGGTTGAAAGCCTGAACTGCAGGGCTAGATTAGACCTTTTTGTGAGCAAGTTTGACGTGTCTGTTGATAGTGAAAGGATCTAAAGAACTTGAAAGGGCACACGTGCATTGTTCCCAAATCCTGTTCTTTATCCCAGTTGCATAAGTTAGATCCAGTGTCAATGTAATAGCTTTATTAGCCGTCAGTTGTCATAAGTCACACCTGGGGGACCAGGATTGTTTGCTCTTTGTCGTTAATATAAGTCAGTTCGAAGAAATATGTAAAATAATTGGGTTTGCTGGAAGTCCTTCTACAAAACTTGTAGAAAGCAACCTGTTGAGAAAACATGAGCTAGCTTTGAAGTTAGCCCTACTCTGAGCCATAGCTAGGACCAAATACCCTCCTGGTGTCCCTCCTAACCTAAATCACTCCATGACTCTTCTGAAACATGCAAATGAAAATGTCAGTGATGTAAGAAAAAGAGATGTTGACAACAGTCAGTTGTGCTCAACTGGCTCTTAGCAGCAGAGGTAGTACTTCCCAAGCCAGCAGATAGTGATGTGCTTCAGTTTCTGTGTATGAACCACATTCATACTTAACCCAGCTTTGAGTATCACTTTGTTCTCATATGGATGCTTTACTGTTAGTGATAATACGAGTCCAATAGCGATTGGGAAGTCACTGTGAAGTGGTTTCTTTTTTATTCTGTAGCAAATGACTGTGTATTTATACCATGTCCAACCTTTCAAGTGATTTCTGCTATTTATTATGTGGATTATTATCTTAAGCGTTTAGATAATATTAATAATTAGAATTCTATAAATTTAATCCCTATGTTGAAAAGGACAGTATGGTTTCTACATACAGAAAGTTTCTATATACAATTTCTATTTATAGAAACTTCGAAGTTTCTCGAATATATTAAAACTGCCACTGAGTTGAGAGGATATAACAAGGAAGTATGCTTATCTTTAAGCTTTGCAATTAAAGCTACTTTTGGATTAAAGCACTAGATCATAAACAGAGTCTTTAAGATTAATGAGCTAAATACTGGAGCAATCACATACTTTCCGTTTTCATCCCTTTGCAGTTGCACGCTGGGACCTCTGCACATTCCTCCCTTTCTTCTCTGTAGAGTAACAGAAAGTCACAGGAGAAGGGGAAGGAAAGGAGCTTGTTGTACTTAGCATTCCTGGTACTACTGCAAAACTTATGTATATTTAAAAAAACAAACAGAAAAACCTTTTTGCGGTCTAAGTTGTACACGTTAGTATTTGGGGAGAGAGGGAGAGAGAATCAAAACACCTCAATCGGTAAGGTCTATTGTCCTAAATTCCAGTTTTAAAAAAAGATCTTTGTCTAGCAAAATGCTCCCAAGGAGCAGTTGAGTAAGGCCAGGCTGGCAGCCACTCAGTTCCCTATCTCTACATTTATATGATTTAAAAACTTGTATATCCAAAGTCCCCATTGAACCAAAATTGCATTCAGACATCAGCTGCACAGCTGGGAATATTTGCTGATTGATGTTTGTTTGTTTGTTTCAATAAAATGAAAAATAAAAAATAGTTCCAAATATGCACAGAAGTTGTTGTTCATCAAGACAGTTTATGTGCAGTGTGAAAGCTTTCCTCCTCAGGATGCTGACATTACTATAGGGTCTCCCTGTAGGATTTGTTATCTCTGCGTTTTTTCAAGTTGGAGCTCATGCTCAGAGGTATATGCATATCCCCAAGACCTGCATTTTACTATCTAAGAAAGTGAGTATTGTCTTGCCTCTGGCTCTCTGGCTTTGCTTTTCTGATAAAACTTGTTGAGGAACATCTTGAAAGAAATCTGTCTCAGGACTGAAATCTCTGATAATGGAAGATGGAGGTTTCTCCGTACTGGGGCTGGAAGATTCCTTGTTTGTTTATAGCTTTCCCAGAACTCAGGTTTCACTTAAAGACATGGTGTCTTTAAGTTCTTAAATCCTTTCTTCCAGGATCAAAGATCAGCCGTTGCAGATTTCAGTGATGCCAGGATTGTCATATAGTCTTTGAGCAAGAAAGTACAATCCAGTGCACTTCAAACCACTCAAAACCAAGTACAGTCAAAAACATTTCAGGCAAAGAAGTAAACCTTTGTGTCGAGCAAATAAAACATCCTTTTATTAATTGTGTAGATAGGAGCTGATCTTTAGAGCCTACCAGGAATGGGTACCCTTTTGCAGTAGGTGCAAAGTAGTAAGTAGTTCCCGAAAGACTAAGGTCTTCTGAGGTAAAGAGGCTGAAGGGGGAGGATTGGACCAAACAGCCAGTGAGCGCAGGCCAGCAGCTTTCTGGCTTGGACTACAGAAAGTTCTCTGTAGCTGATGGTCCCTCCTCTGGCCCAGCTTCAGCTACCTCACCAGGTTGAGTCTTGCATTTTGCAGCTGGGAGTAGGTGTCTGAAGGTGTTTCTCCCAAGTTAGCAGTAACCCTTCCACTCTGACATTTCTTTCTTGTGTTTAGTAGATTTAGGGCCAAACTCTGTGAGATGCAGAACGATTCAGAGAAAGGCATTACACCCTTCTGTAGGTCTGAGGGCTTCCTTTAAAGATCAGGAGAAAAGGTCCTTGGGAGTTCACTAGGGTGAAACATTACCGCTCCATGGTGTGCCACCTGCCATACGCAACCTTAAAGCCAAGGTCAGCATATTAGTATTTAGGTTGCTACTGCAGTCGTGCCTGGAGTTTGAGTATTGGCCACTCTTCTTTCTGGTTTCCCCTTGGTGGCAGAGGACCAAAGAAAGCCTCATGTGTTTCTAAGTGCAGGATGCTAAAGAAAGTTAATCCCACCTGAACTTGATCTTGATCTTCTGGGCAGCTGTGACTGCACAAGTGTTGAGCTGCTGTGTGAAACCCTATGCTTACTTTTTGTGCCTTTCTGGTATCTTCGATTTTTGTTCATTGGTGTAGCTTCCTAACCATTTGCAATGAAGGGGTCCACCCTAACTAGTTTCCCCATGTACATCCTTCCAAGGAATGTTGTCTATTAGAATCACAAACCAAAGCAGCTGCTTTATTTTCCAGTGTTTTGCCTCCTCCCTGTTTGCGTGCTGCTGAAAGATTTCAGTAGTAAAGCTCACGGAGGAAGACACAAGTGCAGGGACTTCAGAGGGTGAACCGGCTGTGGTTTTGTGCAGCAGAATGTAAACTTTGGATGGTGCATACTCCTGAAAACTGTGCCTAAATATTGTGGCACAGTTCTTTCAGTGAGACTGTCAGGAGGAGCTAGATTCAGTGAACAAGTTTCATATTATGAATATATTTCATAAATAACCTACTTTATATAACAGAAAATGCTGTGATTTGAATTCAAAGTAGCAGGGTGATTCCCTGTTCTGTATGTCTCTAACAAAAACAGAATAGTGGAGAATTTAGCTCGGGTAGGATAGTACTAAGGCAAGGGATTAGAGTAACCCAAATAATTAACTGTTTAATTGGAAACTAATAGCTAGGGTATTTGACATAACAGATCGTATTCTTGGCAGTTGTTTCTGTTGTGAAGTTGAACAAAGTTGTGCTTAGAACCATATGCAAATTCAAAATTCGCAACTTCACAGATTACTGCTTCTTTTTGTCCATCACAGTTCTGTAAATTCATCAGAATTCAGATTTGGTTTTGTTTGCTACTAGTTTGAGTACTGCTTGAGAGTAATCGTCCCTGTATTCAACTAGGATTAAAATTTATTATGTCTCAAGAAAATAATCATAGTATTTATTCCTTCCAAGTTAAGTACAAGGTTCTCGTTCACATGCAGTGGGTGTTTTTTGCATGCAAGTCATTTGAGTTTTATGTAGTCCAGAGTTGTACTTAGTAGAACACCATATAGGCACACTTGTCTGTTGTGCGGTATAAAAACAGTAGTTAATTTTGATGAATTTTTAGAAAGAAGTCAGGCTGTAAACCAGACCTTTTGACAACAGCGCAACAGGGAACACCATCTGTTTTACAGTTTGTATAATTTCAAAATGCCCATATGAATTACTCCCATTCAGGTTGTCATATTTTAGGCAGAGTGCTGCTGATCATTATTAACCTGCTGTAATACCTGAAGCAAAAATATTTTTCTCAGAAATAAAACATTAATGCCAGAAGTTGAAGATCTTATACCAATTCCTCTGAAGAACAAATGCTTTCAGGGCATGTTGTAACCAGTACTTGATATTAACAAATCCTTCTGAATGACACTACAATATGATTTCCCCACCCCACCACCCCCCGCAGTTAAGAATGTGTTATTGTGTTAAAGACAGATAGGAAAGTAAATCTTGACAATATATGTTT
Organism: Falco peregrinus; assembly: GCF_023634155.1. Lineage (NCBI taxonomy): Eukaryota > Metazoa > Chordata > Aves > Falconiformes > Falconidae > Falco > Falco peregrinus. The sequence continues at coordinate 13,938,308 of NC_073734.1, forward strand.
TAAAAAGCTATTTGTAGTCTGCTCTCTCTCATCTCAATTGAATGGAATTGGCTGTATTTCTCTTCCTAGCTATAATGTTCGTAAATAAGTCTCCCTTTGAATACTAGCTCTCTGAGATTGACCCAGAAAAGGTAGTATAGCTTTCTGTGGTAAGTTAATTCTGGTTTTGTCAGTAGACATGGTTAAAGCATCAGCCACCACTTAGGAAGGAAAAGCTGAAGGAACTGAAGGATGCACAGACAATACTGACAAGTTGCAATCCTTGATTCTTGCAAGATATTATTAAATAAAAATGGTGTCACTGATTACTGGAGCTCTCATTGTTGGACTTGGAACCTAATCTTGCCCAGAATAGCAGTAACCTATGGCATGAGGTGAAAAAAAAAGGCAGTATTTTCTGTCGAATTCAGCAGATCCTCTAGTCCCTCTGTGCAAGCAGCAATCTGTTGAAATGCAAGATTTCAGACTGCGAGTCTGACTGCAAACCTTCAGGGAGCTGCTCTTCCTCACTTGTGACTAACGCACAGGAGCTGACCCATGCATACAGTGACCACTGCAGCGTTAGGAGGACTAAAATAACGCTGAGTTATTTCCAAGTGTATAACACCAGGCACTTTAAAACAGTTGGGTCTTTCTGCTCTGAGGTCCCTCTGGTGTGGAGGTCCCTGGGCAGCTCTTCTGGGGGCAGCATCTGCAGGAGCGCCATGGTGCTGGGACAAACCCGCAGCTTTCCAGTTCAGCTGAACACAGGGATTTTTCCACTACTTTCAGTGGTTCTTCAATGCTGCCTGTACAAAGCAAATCCATTTAGAAATCTTTGCAGGCTTAGAGCCTAAACTGGCTGTAGGATTTTTAGCCTTTCTCTAGTGAATGAGTTTAGGTTTAAGGCTATTTTTTTTTTAAATCCTTTTATCCTAATTGTAACAGGTTGTAACATACAACTCTGATTTTAACAGTGAATCTGGGGGGAATCAGCTGCTTTTATGTTGTCTGATGTGCACTGCATTTCTTCCAGTTGGGTATTCAGGAAATGCACTCGTTATACATTGTAATTTGAATTGAAGTACAAAGTTCGTGGGTCCGTTGATCTTGACACTGCATCAGCTGTAGCTGTCAAGAGTGCAAACTTGCTAGACATAGATTATACTGTTTGCCCTGAATCTTATCTAAACAGAGTCTTTTCTAAGCTTCAAAGATTGTAAGTTTCCACACCACAGTCGCTCCCTCCAAGCACTTCCCTCCTTCCCCCCGTCTTATTCCTCCTCTTTTCAATGTACACCTATTTGAGGGGAACATGCAGTAAAATCCATAGTGCCTGTCAGCACTGCTCAATCCCAGTGTGCTGCATTTTTCCAGACAGGGAAAAAAAAGGTTTTCTTGCTCCATCTATTCAAACTGCTTTTCTTAAGGTTTCAGCACTGTTACCTTGATGTTGCCTCTGATGTGTTATAGATCATAATGTTTATAATGGGGTGGATGAGTTTACCCTTTAAAACTTCCATTGTACTGATACAAAAGAACTATATCTGTTCAACCAAACAGCACAAAGCTATTCAGCCTGTTGGAGAAGAGGTCTGAATTTTGGAGGTGGCAGGGAGTCATCTCTTTCCCTTGGGTAACTCCCACACCTGTCAGGCAGGTGCATCTTACTGGGAGCTGAGGGCTGGGTTTTGGAGCAGTCTGTCCTGGCTGGGAGTTGTGTCACTGGGACTCATGGCACAGAGCAGGCTGAAGTCTCGTAATCCCTGCAAGTCAGTACTGCAGGTACCTGCAGGTGTGACACAGCAGCAAATTCAGTATAGTTCCCATCACCTTTTTAGGATGGGAGAGTTAACAGGCTCTTATCGTAAGGCAGCCAGCTGCAGCCATGCCACTGCTGTAAAACAGTCTAAAATTGCCTCCCCGAATTAGACACCCACATAGCCATCTAACGCTGACTCTGTGAGGCTTACAGGTGGTTATCTACACGGGATATAAAGCTTTGAACAGCTCCACTGTTGCTCTGACGTCAGCGTTCGAGTACAGCGTTTTGGTTTCTTACTCTGATTCCTCACCCTGCTGAAGAGTTGTCTTACCTGGTGCTGTGAGAAACCAAGCTCGAAAACTGAGCAACTACTCAGTATTTCACCTGGCGGGCCAAAAGGAAAGCATGATAATCAGAAATCCAACAAATTCTTCTCTAGCACCCAAGTGAAAAGGAAAGAAATAATTGTTTTTAGTATTCATATGATGTTTTGGTTTGTTTTTTAAACTGGGTTTGATTGGAATTTTTAAGGACCTATTGTTTTATGTCTGATATGGTCACTGCGTGTTGGCAGATTGTCATCTGTTCCAGTGCTGGCTCAGCAGGGATTGCGTGTTATGTCTGCATTTCAGTGGCACTGCCAGGGGACGTTGGGCCTTTTGCCCTTCTCTGTGGACACTCTAGAAATTAAATGTAACTTAACCTTAGCACAATTTGGGGAGAAGTTACTACAACCTTGCCATACTCATTTTTTGAGTAAGATTGTGACATCTGTGCTGGCAAAAAAAGCCCACCCTACAACAACAAAAAAAGCCCTGCTAAATCATTTGTGGTTTAATCATTGTCACATTACAACCACAAAGTACCCTAAGTAGCAGCCAAAAAAATCCTGTTAGGCCTTTTCAGAGCACTTCCCAACCAAAGTGGCTAAATCACGCAGTAATTCTGAATTGCTTTTTTATGCTTTTTCTACTTTGTTCTCGAATAGCTTCTAATAAAACATCAGCAAATAGTTACTGGAATGAGAGTATCAGTGAGTTAACAACAACTGAGGAACAGTTTATCGTGTGATGTGTTAGAACAACTCATCTTTTTAATTGTACTGTTTAAAAAGTTATGGTGTGTTCATTAAAAGATAGGGAAGATTTTTGTTCAAAAAAAAAAAGAAAAGAATGAAATGTTTCTAATAAAACAAGAAATCAAAAGCTTCCCTATCAGGGGTGTGACCAAGTAGGTCACAGATTATTGCAGGGATCTTTTATGATGTTTCTGAGTCCCTAAAACATGGGACTCAGAAATTTCATTTTAGCTGAAATTTGGTGGGTTTGGCAAACAGATAATTAGAGAGGAAATATTTTCAAGGAAGTAAAACAATACTCATTTTATCTTTTTTTTTTTCTGTCACAGTAGTATCTAAGAATATCAGATAACATTTAGGTTGATGGGAATAAATTTAGAAAGACCCTTTAATAAACTTAATACATTAAGTTTGCTATTTTTAAATACGGTGCCTCACACATCTGCAAACCTCTGCCATACTGTTTGCGTGCTATCAGAAAACTAATAACCTCTGTAGTTATACGTTGTTCAATTAATCCATGAACTGTCACATTTCATTATCGGACATATCCACTGTCTGGTCGTTCCTGCGTAGTTCATTCACTCTGTATCTCAAGGGATCTCAGATGCTCTGATTGCTGTTAAAGGTGCTTTTTGTCCAGGCCTCTCGCCCAAGCACAAGCTGCGTGGTAGGTAACATTGCAACCTAACGAGCCTTGGTAACTGAGCTTTCCTGGGGAGCCAGTCACTGGTTCAGTGACCTGTATTACCTGGTATCTCGTTTGGCAGGGAATTAAGAATGGAGCAGACACATCATCAGCAGATTTTCCTGAGTGCAGACTCTTTTTGGTACAAGCTGTCAAAGTCCAAGGACCCTCCAATCTAGCTTTCTAAACCTCATCTGTCAGTGGACTATAATTGGTTTATAAATTGGCTTAAAGATAATAACGGAACTAACTTTTTTACACAAAAAGTATGTCTGCAACTATGATAAACCTTTTTGCACAGAAAGCATGTCTGCAGCTATGATAAACTTCACCAAAGCTTAAAAATAGTAGTCCTGAATAACATACGAGTAAAACATCCTAGTTGGGTGAGTGGTGGTGGGAGGTTAGTGCAGGCTGGTGTTGCAAAACCATCAGCCGTTGCAGTAACTCACATAACTGATGTTAGAGCCACTTGTGTGGAAGTTCTTTTGTTGTGGTTTTTAGTTGTGTTTTAACTGCTTTTTAACTCACTACAAGAATGCTAATATGGTGTTTGACTTGTGCTGCGTCAGCTTGCAATGAGTGACAGAGCTCTCCACCAGACCACCATTAATCCAAAATCTAAAGTGCCTGAACATCAAGTAACCTCCGTGAATTAAGGATTCTTTTTGCAAAATATTGTTTATTCAGCATTGTTTAGTGTTTTGTTTCTTCGCATCTGCAACTGCTGTCCTGTTGGGCAGATTGTTCCCTGGCTGCCTGCACAGACACTTGTTTATTATCACTTTATTTGTTTGAACATGTTAAAGCTATCTACATGTAGATGTGTGCACAGGCATCTGAACAGAATGTGGATTTCTCTGTGTTTTAACACAGGGATTCACATATCCTCACTACAAGTCCTTCTGGCATGTCCAGATGGTGGAATTGCCCATTGTGTGAGAGCACCAAAAAAGTCTGTTCATGGCTCTGTTAGTCAAGTTAGCTGTGATACTTAATTTTTCCCCCCTTCTCTGCTTTTTGCAATTATTGAAAGTTCAGTCTGTATGTATGAAAATTATATGCAGAATTTGAGGACTTTTGATCTTTGGATATACTTAGCTGTCATTTAAGTTAACTAGTGAGTGCAGACATGCCAGCCAGAGATAGCTGGGTTTGCACAGACCATTGTATTATAAATATTCCAATTGCCAGATAAAACTAATACAATTTTAGGTTTAAAATAAATTTGAAGAGTTCTATATTTCTGTATACTATATATTAAATGTGTACAATGTATGAATATACACATAAAATGGACTAAGGTCTTTCTTGAATTATGATGGCTTCCTTTCTTCAGTAGATTGTGTTCTGTACTTTCAAGTAATTGCCTTATTATTGTGAAGTATTTCTTTCTCTTACTAAAGTTAATGTTTTTAAGATTATAAGGGTACTAGGAAATGTTTGAAGATTTGCGTTTAGACCCTCTTTCTTCATCAGCTTGCCTGTTTAAAAAAAGAGGGGGAAAGCTGCTTGTACCTTAGTATTAAAGTTTATTCCTAGCATGATGGGAATCAGCTCCTGTTGAACAAGGATATCATCATCTTTTTTTAGTGAAGACCAGTAAGGTCACTCCACTTAGTTCACTGTCTCTAGTCAGCTCAAATATATCCTCATATTTTGTCTTAGCACACTAGTAATAGTCTGTGTTTGTATGGCTATATTATACAATGCTTGCAATTGAAGTGGTTTGGAGGGGAGTGCCCTAATGGTGCAAAATATCACCACACTGTAGTCATAATAGAATAAAACGTGAAGCCAGACAATAGAATACAAAATGCAACCTATCTATAAACACTTTTTTTAAAATTAAGACTATTTGAACACCTATTTACTTGTAAAACAAGATGTGTACTATTTAGCAGGGCGCCTCCAGCAATAGCTTCATTTCCCTCCAGCCAGAGCTGTCCCAGTGCTATCTGCAACTTCTGAAGTGTGCATGAGAGAGCTGGAGCTGAAGTACTTCCCATCTCTAACAAAACTGGTGGCACTGGCTAGATGATAAGAATGTGATCCAGAGCCGTTTCACTGGGCTCTGTCCGAAGCGCTGCCCTTGTTCCAAGAGAAAACCCAAAGCTACGGATTTTCATCCAGCCTCATTATTTATTTCACAGTGGAGTTTTTTGTTGTCCTCAGTCTCTAATGAAACAGATAAGATGAATAAAAACCAAAACAGGTGGAAAACAGAGATCTCTGGGCGGGAGGAGGAGAGGGGAAATAGTCATGCTTTTTCTCAATGAGGAAAAAAAGGAAAAAGTAAGAGGCAAGGGAAGAAGGGCCTCTAATGGATTTGCTCTGTGCCCAGAAATACTCAGGATTTACAATCACAGCAATCTTTTCAGTTAGGGCAGTGGTGTCATTCATTTGCTTTGTTAAACTTCTGCTGACAAATGGATATGTGGGTTTGGTGTTTTTTATTTCTGATCTGTTTAATCTTTGTATGTCTTCCTCAGTTTGATAAAGGTCGCTCTGTCTCTTTAAGTGGAGCCTGTGGGTTTGGATGGAGAGGAATGGTACCAGCACAGCTGTAGGGGGAAGCTGGACTGCAAACAGCAGGCAACTCATCTTCACTTCTCTCAGGCACCTCATCTTAAGCTGATTCAGAGCATCTGGGATGCTTGTGTTGTGTGTTACAGCAACAGACTTCTGGTCTTCGTTTATATCAAGAGGGGATGAGACTTCAAATCGTTGACGAGGGTTCGATGTTACGTGTGGCTTTGCAGTCATAGGGAAGAAAATAGCAGGAATGCTTAGCTAAGAAATCATGGGAGAGATCTGCAAAGAACATCTAGTGTCCCCAGAAAGAGTAGGCTTTTAGAGCAGTTAGAGCTGACTGCAAAGTGCAGAAGCTGAACTGGGAGTTACACGCAGAAATTCTGGATTCCCCCAATGACAAAACAGGAAAGCAACTGTGATTCAGGAGTACTTCCAGTTTGATATCCATAATGTCGACATGATAGATTGTAATGGTTTCAATATATCATGCAACAGATTGGAGCCTGTTGTGAGATAGCTGTGAAACATAGATGAATCTAGAGAAGTGAAAATTGCAATACAATCAATGTTCAAAAAGATAAATTCTTGTAAAATATAATTATGTTGAACACAGTCGTCAAAAGAACAACTGGTTATAGTTGTATTCTTACTGAAGGAAAAATCTGAATTCCTTTTTAAAGCAGGGAAACCACCAAGACAGCACATTAACAGTAAGACAGCACGTTTTGTGGGTGAACGTCACTCACTCGGGCACTGTTAGCTTTTGTGAGGAAACAGCAACTGAGGGTGTCCAACGTATTCTGCTGCACACCTCTGTCTTATGTCTTGCTTGGGCAAGGAAGGTGCTTCTTCAGCTGCATGCATGCATGCACCAGGCTAAGAAGTTTGATCACTGAGTAATCTGATGGGGAAAAGGAGGCAGCCTGGAAATGCACGTACGTGCTGAGCTGTTTCCCAGCCAGTGTTAACAGGAGCCTAAAGGTGCATTGGTTTCTGTGCGGACGACGTGCAAGACAGAGCAGCTCTTCAGTTTGGTTCCAATCTTTATATTGGAGCCATATAAGACAATTGAATTTTATTTAAGCACTCCTATAGGGTGATTTTATTTCAGCCTTTGAAGCCTCAGTACTTTCAGCAAAAAGTGCTAATGTAATTGTGATATGACATTCATGTTCACGAGACCCTAGAGCTGCGTGTTTAACTGGATTAAAGCGAATGGGGTTTTGGCCTTAAAAATTGCTCGGTTTTTATTTGTTTAATCATGCCAAAATTGAACAAGGAAAATATTCTTCTACTGTACCTTAGCCCTAGTTGTCTTGACTCTGCAACCGCTCTGTTGATGATGACTCAAAGCCATGGTGAACTAATTAAGACAGTACTGTGTTACTAACAAAAGAGCTGCTTTCTTCCTCCCTCCTCCCCCCAGCAGTTTGTCAAAAAAAAATTGTATCCTATACCAAAATAATAGAAATCTAATGTATCCTGGCACTGTCTCTAGTCAACCAACAGTATTTTGTAATGCTGTTTTAGTACGTGTATTAGAGGACTTGTGTTTTACACAGCCCATTAACACAAGGGAGTCATTAATTTCTGGAGAGTCTCTTTGCCAGAAAGATGTGGGCTTTAAATCCACGTACGTAGAAAAGTACTGTTCATCTCAAATGTTCTAAATGGGTATGATCATTACTGAAAATAATAGGATAATAATATTTCGTACTCCGCATTTTAAATAACTGCATTTTACAGTTGACATTCCTTTAGAAAACTCACTGATAAATTTGGATCTGCATTGACATGCTTAGATACAGTGTCTTAACATTTTTTCATGTGGATCTGGATTATAAGGTGCTGTTCTTTCTCTTGTTTGTAGATTTCTGTGCTTCACATGCACGTTAAGATAATTTTCTCTTGTTTAAAGTGTTTTTGGGCTAATGTGGTTGCTCTTTCCACCTTTGTTTTTTATATAAACAAAGGGCACATGTGTTACATCTGCTTTTTGAAAGTCGTCTTTAAAAACTTTTAGCAATAGTTAACTCAGCTGCTTGTTTCTGCTCTCTAAGGGGTCGCCTGGCCTGATATGCACCGTCTGGCTGACAGAGTCCATCTGGAGGAGTTGACTAAAATTGGCATTCTGAAAGGCAATGTCGATGACATGGTGAAGGTTCATCTGGGTGCAATATTTATGCCACACGGACTTGGACATCTACTTGGAATCGATGTGCATGACGTTGGAGGCTACCCAGAGGTTAGTGTTAGTCCATTCTCAATTGCCTTGCAGATTAACCCCTCTCAATTCAATTAGCATTTCTCTTAGTTTATTCATGATTAGCTGGTTGCATCTTCTCAGAGGTGGAACAGATGTGCATTTAAGTGAATCTTTTTCTGAATGTGATATTTTATGCAGTTTACTTTAAGGGAATCTGTTAGTTCATTAAAACATAAATTGCTGATGGGGAGAAGTCAGCTGGATGGCACCCTTCAGGCCTTCTTAATCTGTTCAGTTTCTACATACATTGTGGTGTTTCTTCATGAGTCACTGCTGTAACATGTATCACTCAAGCATACCCTGTGCTGTGGCAGAGAGCATCTCGGTCTACCTGAGACCTGTAGTGGGGAGACTCACTTGCTCTCTTCCAGATGTGAAACAGCTGTGGGAGCCCACTGATGCACCTGGGCTAGTAAATCGCGTTGGTTCTGTCATATGGAAACAATCTGGCTCATATTCCTGTCTTGAACTTCAGTCTCCAGTGTCAACACGGGCACCGATGTAGATGTGCTGTCTGGGGAATGAAAATGGAAAGAAAAAAAATCCATCAAGTCTTCCGGTCTTTGCAAATGTGAAAGCGTAATCTCTTGTATTGAGTTCTGCAGAAAATACAGAATGGTTACCTTTTTCCTTGAATTAACATGACGGTTCATGACTGTGGTCTGAAAAGAGAATGGGTAAAATTCAGTAACCAATGAATGGTAAGATGTTTGCAATGATACTAAAAATTCTCTAAGGGGAATTGAACTTAAGGTTTGAATAAAAAAAGAACGTTACAGCAGCTTCAGAAGGATTTTCTCTGTGTTATGTTTTGGTTATTTGAGGCTAACTGTGTAAGGGTTTTCAATAATACATGATGAAAATGGATCATGTCTTCTCTCTTATTTAAGATGTTCTTTTACAAGAACCTGAAAAAGAAGCTAAGAACTTTTTAGGTAAGGTTTAAGCATATTTTGGAGCTTGTTCATGTTGGGTGAACAGGCTACATAACAGCTGCTGTTGCTGGGTTTACTTTTGCAGGCAGGGAAGAAACAGTATGTAATGTTTGAGGGCTGTCATGTTCGACATATAGTTATTGCTGAGACACAGTACTGTGATGGCTATGTATTAGCATCAGCTAATAAGCTTACATGTAATAAAAATAAAACAAAAATCAAAAGCACCCCTATTCTGATTTTAAGGTTTCTTCACTAGCTAATACAGAAGGGATGGATGTTTGCCCCTCTCTCTCCCCCAAGTGCATTATGTCTGTGTACAAATAGAGGCATTCAGCAACGTACAAGGGATGTGATTACTTGGAGAGTTCATGGATTTAACAATCCAGGACCCTGATGTTGCATGCCTTTGCTTAGGTTGTTTTCACTTGTGTTGTGAAGTAACCTTTCTGAATTTTGTGGATTTAAGTAAACTGGAGCACATGTTTAAGACCTGGTAGGGTAAAGAGAGAACTAAATTTTAGGAACAAGTGAGAACTGTGGGAGTGAAAAGTACTGTGCTTGGTTTTTACTTAGAAACTGTCTGCTTTGAAGATTAGAGCAAGTGCCTTAATTTTAAGGGAGATTTCTACACCCGGTTTGGTGGGAGTATAGAGCAATGGACCCTATGTATCTTCTGAAACCGCAGGTTTCAGTAGTGTGGCATATGAGCTACAGAAGCAGGTTTTTAAATTAATTTGTATGTACAGAGGACCACGTTTATAACAGATATAATTATCTGCTATATTATATAATTTAGGGATCATTTTCCTGAAAGCAGACCAACGTGTCCACAATTTTGAAAGAGCAACCTATTAATAGATAAAAATGGATATATAGGGACTACATTGTCAAATGAGTTAGGTTCTTCTATTTCGTACTTTATGTGTGTAAAAATACCAGAGGTCTATGCAGATAGAGGATTTTATACCTGCATATTAAAATTATTTGTTTGTGTAGACATGCAACTGCGTTCTTACGTTAAGAAAGTTTGCATGGCTAATTTACTTCCAAAATCCAATCCTAAATAAATTTTTTTCTGAATAGGGGGCAGCGTGTATGTGAGCTCATAAACAAATATCTGAAGTTCTCTATTTGCATGTAGATGTGCACATAGATGGATGTGTGGCATCAGCTTAGTTTGAAAAATAATGAATTTGGGGTTCTGCAGAAGAGCAGCCCCTTTAAACTCTCTCTGCAGCATTAATTCCACCTCTGTTAGACCCATCACTTCTCTCTGACCCAAAGCATGAGGCTTTTTCTAATGGGTCATTTGACGAAGGTGAGGTACCTGAGTGTCGGAGCACCTGATGGTGGAAAACCCACATCAAAGCCTGCCAGTGGGGTGAACTTCATTAGGCTTCTCTGGGCTTGAAGCTCTAATGAGAGGCACGGTCCCTGCCCGCGGCAGGAGGGAGCCACAGGGCTGCGGAGCCAGGGCGGCAGTGGAAGGCTTCAGGGGACGTGGTTTTCCCCAGGTAAATCTAAACATGAGCAATGGGGCACCTCTTGTGAGTGTGGTACACTCTGCATTAAATGGGAGAAGGCTTTTTATCTATGCCTCATTGTTCCGTGAGAAAATGCATATTGAAAACATTTAGTACACTGTGAAGTGATTTTTGGTGTGTTTTAAATGTTTACCAGCTAGCGAGATTTTCACAAGGAATTTCATAAAGCCATTTTTATGATTATTGTACATGAGCCCATGCCTGTAGTATCATGCTCTTTTTTCTAGCTGGTTAAGAAGCAACTTATTTGCTTTTGGCTGAGTGAATTTCTGGGAGTATTACAAAGGATTTTTTAAAAATAAAAACTTTCCAAGTGGATATTATTCCATTATTTTTCATCAAGTGTAAACAGTTACATTTGGAATAATACAATAAGCTTTAATTTCCTAATTTTTATCCGTCACAAAGTTTTGTATGTTCCAAAAAAACTATTTCCAGACATTGTTAGCTTAGATTAGTTATTCATTGGTAGCCAAAGATTTCTTTTTTCAAAATTGGCAATAATAAGTTTTCATCTTTTCCAGTAAGCTGCTTTCACATGCGGCATTGAACAAGCACTTTCTTCCTCTTTGACAAACACTGTTAAAAAGCTTGCAGATTTTCTGCAAAGGATACTCTGGGATATTAGAAAATGCAACATTTTCCTTCCTCTTGTTGCTGTGATAAAGAGTAATTAGCTTTGGCCAGCAATAAATGCATCTTAGTAACCTCATTTTAGGACAACGTTTAAAAGAGTGGAACCACCGGTGTTTTCCGGTGAAGCACGTAAGTAAATGTCCTGATTTTCAGACGTACTCAGCACTCAAGAGCTCCTTCGGGAATCGGGTCTCCAGCAGTGTACCATGGTATTCCTCATGGGGAAACCGAGCATCGAACACTTCTTTGAAAATGTGTCTGCTTCTTTTGAGGGTCTAACTACAACTTGAGCAGTTCTGAAAATTCAGCCCCAGTGGTACTAATCACTTCAGAAAATCTGGCCCTTAGTCAGACAGAGCTAGCTTCAAAGGGTGAAAACTCCACTGGGCTTAGCTTCAGCTGTAAAATTTAATCATGGAGATGTTTTTCCCACACTCTCTCATTCGTTTCTGGGTAAATTCGATATGGGATATAAATGAGGGTTTGTGCCTGTTGCAATGGAGAAAACGTGGTAGGTGATCCCAAATTTTCAGACCCTGAGGTAGATGGAGCTGAAGTTTTCATTTAAATCTAGGTTCTGTGTCTCTAGATGCTTAAGTTGATTCAATTTCATGTTATGTTAATTGACTGTAAGGCTCTAAAGAATGCTAAGTACATTTGATGACTTTCTATAATAATAAGCCAGTTAATTTAAGTTAGGTTAATAACTACTGTGATTTTAACATCTTACGAATTAAGAGTTTCATTTGGTTTTGTCTTTTAAAATTACAAGATTTACCTTAGTTTAAAGTTTTAATTCAATTCTCTAGTCTCATGAAAAGCTGATCCTTTCATTGCTCTTCTGCATCAACAAATTAAGGTTAGAGGTTTGTTTTGATCCTGATCCTGGAGTTATCCATGTCCTTCCATTACTGTGCATGCTTGAGGAACATCTCTGCTGCTCAGAGAGGTGTACAGGCTGCATCTGGCTCTAACAGAAAGCTTGCTCCCGGATCCCAGATGACTGTCTAGGGATTTAGGTCACCAAACCTACTAGAGAATACAGGAATAATCTTGTTCCCTTTCTTGTTCTGGCAAAAATTATTTTCCTTATGTATCCTACTTTATGCTGAAGCAGAAGATTTCGGTTTTTTGTGGTTAGCATTGCAAATGATGCATTAATGTTTTTTCCTTTAAGAAGCAGAGGATGAGTTGAATTTACCAAGAAGCCTAAAGCTGTTATGTAGAGCCCCAGTGATGCAAATTGCTTCACATGGTCATACTTTGCAGAGCTTGCTCTAGCTTTGCGTACCCAGGGCCTGCAAACATGAAACAACCTGTATGGTAGGTGCTTATATGAGCAAAGAGTAAAAGGGCCTTTCGACAGTTTTAGCTCTAGGTTTTGTTCTTGTAAGCGATTGTATACCTTGAGAAAAGATGAGGAGAAAAGACCTTCTGCCTCGTGGGGTCCCCTTGAATCACTTCCCTTTCGATTCTTTGAATTCCTGCATAGCAGAGACATATAGTTGTGTGGGCCACTGAGCAGGCAGAGTGTAAGCAAGAAACAAACTGGTGAAGACTTTGAATTCTACAGCATTTCCATGCAGAACAGCACTGCAATCCGTAGTGCTTATTGTTCTCTGTTGGGTTGAACAGCAGCCAGGAGAGTTTCCTGCAGCCTAAGATTCTTCCGTGGGATTTAAGCCCCTCCCAGAGTTAGGCTTGTACCCTGATGTGGCATCTTACATGTCATCAGTTCCCAGCAGCTTTTCCCTGTGAACACAGATGCTGGAGTTTGGGTGTTCATGGAACCTTAGGACTTGAGCAAAGGCAGAAGAGGAGCGGAGGGCTCAGGTGCTGTGTCAGTGCAGTGCCATGGTGCAGCCCATGCGCTGCTGTACCACAGGGTTTCCCTCCTCCTCTGAGAAAGAAAGCGTTGTGGACCTGGGGGTTTTGTTGCTTTGTTTGGATTTCATTAGTTCTGGTTAATTTTTTCTTGATGGAGATACTTGCTTATGTTTCTTTTACTTGGTGAAGTTTGTTGCAAAAGACTTTGTGTGCTAAGAGAGTTTTTATCTGGAGATATTAAGTCCAAATCTTTCAGAAATTTTAGCAGAGACTTAACAGAGCTTGTGTGTGTTTTTGAACAATTCATTCTAGGTGCAGTAGGAGAGAAAGACCAAGACAGTACAGTTCTGCTTTCAATTACATGTAAAAATAAGGTATAAAAGGTTTCGTAGGTATACTTTAGGGGTTTTGTTGTGCAATTTCCACTAATATTACTTTCTAAAGATCACAGAAGACCTTTCATTTAAGGCCCTCGCCTATATATGCTTTCTGTGTGTCACAACAAAACCCATCCATTAGATTTTAAACGGTGCTTGTCATTGATCTCATTTTAAAACAGTGTTGCTGGTAGCTTTTGCAATTCTTTCTCATTTCTTAGGAATTCTCCAGCTAAATATTCCTCTCACCTTCCAGGTTTATGTTGTAGTTGCCAACCTGGTGATTTTTACTGTTTGCCATCTCTTTTTTTTTTTTTTTTTTTTTTTTTTTTTTTTTTAAATCACACTAAGGTTTTAAGAAAAAAGAAAATCCGTGTGGGTTTTTTATTTCCATTATTATAGCAGTGGAGCTTGGTGACATCTGAGAATCAGGAAGCAAAAATGACATGGGAAGTTACTTTCAGAACCGTGCTGTAGTGATGGATTGAAATTCAGCTCAATCTGACTCGGCAAGCACTGGTGCCTCGAATAAGTGCAGGTGATTTTTCCTCATTCCCTGCAGTAACAGGAAACTTACTATGCAGCTTAAACCTGATACCACAGTTAATACCTAGGAAAAGACAAAAATGTTTCAAATAAAATAGCCAGTTAAACATCATGTGCCCTCCATTCCCCAATATTAACTTTGAGCTGTGTCCCAAAAGCTCCAGCTAGTAATTAGATTCTCCTGCAGAAGTGGAAACGTTGACTTGCAAATGCCACAAGTGGTATGTGATGCTTGGGGCATGTTCTGTAACCTGCTGCTGATTTCAAAGGCAGAACTGACAGCAGTTCCTTCAGGTGACTATAGGCAGCTCAGGCTGCTGGGAAAAAGCAGGATAGATTGAATAAACTGATCTTCATTAGTAACGTTCAGCAAGAGAAACAAGGGCTTAGAGAGGAGGGACCAGGAGACAAGTGAAACGGAATTCAAGACTTTTATTAGCTGCACAGGCCTCCGTTCTTTTTACAATAAATGAGCTAATTAGAAGTTGGGTATACACAGTGGGAGAATAGGGAAGAGTGAAAGAGCTGAGATTTCACTTCGGTGTTCATTTCATAGAATCTAAATATAATGTTAGTATTCTGACTAATTTAAGTACTTGATTGCACTTAGCTTGATAAAATGGTTAGGACTTCACTGTATTGGATGTGGTCCAGCTGGGACTAGTCTCTTTGCCAGGCTCAAAAAAGTTCTGTGATGATTTAGCTGGAAAGAAGTACCAGAAAATCATCTGTGCCGCTACACAAGTCTTTAGAGTTCACAGTTATGAGCAGCTTTGGTGATTGTTGCTGTGGCCATGTTTTGCTGCCATTGCTGGCTTGAGGAAACTTTTAGGTGATGCCAATTAAGCGTTGAAGCCCCTGGTTTTAGGGGCGAGGGTGTCCTTGCATCTCTGTGCTCATGCATCCCAAGCTAGTGTCGTGGCCCTGTGGGTGATGACCAGCCAGCACAGAGACATCACCTGTGGTTTTCTTCTGTTCTGATGCAAAGACAGACCCAAGATCAGGCTCACCTGAACGGGCCTGGAGCTACTTCTGCTTCTGATGGCTTTTCCTGGTGGCTGGTGTCTGTGGGACAAGACCAGCACGATACACATTGCAGTTCTTCCATGGAAAGAGCAGCATATATCGCCATTAACCATTGAGTTGCTTAGGAGCAGGCTGTAATTCATCCTTATACTGAAGTGTATTCTGGGCATATTGCAACTTCTAGTCTTTCACAGCCACTTTTCTGGGGAATAGGCAGATTTGCATACTTCCTAATTCCCTGCTTATTCCAAAAATAGATATATATTTTATATTACTGCACACTTAATTTGAACTTTTATTTTGCTTACATAGTAATGAAATCAGTTTACATAATAATTCTCTTGTTCCCTTGACAGTCCTTATTGCCTAGACATGCTGGGTTTTGTTACCTTACATGAACCATTAATTGGAATCTGATGTTCTTGGCAGGAGTACAGTCACAAATGACAGTGTCGTACATCTGTGCTTACTGTGGGGGGAGTGTCTTAATTTTAAAATGTGAGCAGAACCTCCAAATAAAACCAGTCTTAGAAAACAATTTTGAATGTAGTCTGTTGTTGCAGTATACATACAAAATACTTCTTCAAAAAGTAATTTTCCCAGAATATCACTGGGAGTCTGTGTTTGGATGCCTAGGTGTTAATATTTTCTAGATTATTCTCTACGCTTTTTTGAGGAAAATTACCAACTTATGCTTTACAGTTGTACAGCACTGAGTGCATCAGCGTCCTGCTCCATGGCCAGGCCTCCAGGTTATAATGGTAATAGAAGCAGATATCCACACAGCTGCTGTGCCAGCATTCAGATTTTTACTATTCATTTCATCCCTCTACAAAACAACTTCATGATGGTTGTTGAAAACAAGGCTTTCATGTTCAGCTGCAAAATGTAGGGTCCCTCCTCACAAAGGAGAAAACCCAGTAACGGCAGAAGATTCACATTCACTGATGGATGACAGTGTGAGGTTTCCCCATCAGGCTTTGCTCCCAGCAGGGTTTGACTTGATGGAAAATGGCAGCGTCCTTGTTTCAGACCTGTCTTCTATTTGGGGGTGGTAGTGTTTGGGGGTAGACTAAAAAGTCATTAAAAAAAGCCTCAGTTTGTCCTAGTTTTCATAAACAACTGCAGCAGACTGAAAGCTGAGAACTCTGAGCCCCTGGACCTGATGGCCATGGTGGCTAGCAAGGTGGTCACAAGTGCCCAGAGAGCTGATGTCATTTGGGATGCTGAAGCCATAGTCCAATGTATGTTTTAATCCAGCACAGTTCTCAAAAGAAGGAGTGTTGTCATCTCCCCAGCTTGGTCACCTTCCCCTTCCCACACTCTGCTCGTTCCCTGTCCCAGCTCACATTGTCCTTCACCCTTGCAGCAAGCTGGACTGGGGCTGTCCTCCGCTCAGGGTGTGCATGGCCATGTACCTGCGATAGCCAGGACCTGTCTGTCTCTTCATCCATTTCGTGCATCTCTTGGTGAACATCTTGCTAGCCTCTATTAAAAGGGACCTTAGGTCTTCCTTGCCTCAAGCCTGCCCACTGCTGTCCTGCTTACTGTCTTTGAAAAGCTGAGCTGTGTAACCCCTTCTCCAAAGGCCTGCTAGAGCTGCTTTCATGGAAGAGGTGTAGCCGCTGCCATTTGCGCGTTGACTTAAGTGCCTGCAAAATCCGAAATCTGGAGGTGAAGCCAAGAGCTGACACAACCTAGAGCTGAGCTAGGACGGGGGGGAAATATCAAAAAGAGTTTGTGAAATCCTTCTAGAATAGTTAAAATTTTACTTTTGGGGGAGCAGCAGTATTCTGGTGCTTGAGGGGCCCTCCCTGCTTGGTTAACGGCCTGGGCAGCCTGTGCTGCTGAAGGATGTTTCCAAACGTGAATCCCTGGGTCTTGCTCCTGAGTTGTAACCATGCTGTTAGCTTCTTGGAGGAAGTACTAAAAGCAGAATTGGGCTGCAAGGAGTCCAGACAAAATACCTACACGTTGCTTTAACACCTACACAGACATAAATGAAGTGGGCATCGAGGATTTATTGTCACACCTGGTGCTAAACCTCATTTGTTTTAAGAAAAGGCAAAAAAAATGCGGAGGCTGTGCCAGGGCTGCCTGCAGAGGATGTTTGCCATTGTTTGCCTTGCTGTGCATTCATCTTTCTAGCATCTGTCTTGGATCGACTGTCTCAGAAAAGGCATTTGCAAGCAGCGTTGAAGAGAAGTGTACTTAAAAGCCAAATACGGG
Organism: Falco peregrinus; assembly: GCF_023634155.1. NCBI lineage: Eukaryota > Metazoa > Chordata > Aves > Falconiformes > Falconidae > Falco > Falco peregrinus. Next base: position 13,955,742 of record NC_073734.1, read on the forward strand.
TTGGTTGTTGTAAAGCAGCCGATAGATAGTTGGCAAGACACCAAAAGGTCCAGACGCTAATCTAATTGTTTACAGCTCATGGAGAGATTAATCCACTAGATCGGATGCCCTCATTTCCTTTATGCGTTACAATGAATTTGTGAGATGCCAGACCCCATGGGGCAAGAGCAGAAAGAAAAATGGCTCCGTGTCAGTGCAGCTATTGTTTAAAGTTTGGAAAGATATTGATTCTCTTTGGGTTTTGATAAGAATATAAATGCAAAGTGCCTTGCTTAATATTGGAATATTCTTGTTTCCTAGCCTCAGTATAACAAATGTGTGTTTTCTTACTTTAGTGTAATATAATGCTCTGCAAAATTCAAATCAAACATAAGAAAAAAATGTATCGAATACACAGTGAAAATGGTCAGGATACACTCGCTGGCTTGCAGGGGCACTGAGAACTGTAAATGCTCTCCATCTCAGAAAAACAGGCAGACCTACCCACAAATGTCCAGGCTGGTTAGCTGTGAAGATCTTGGTGGCTGTGAGATGCTGTGCATTGGAACAGAATAAGCTCTGCAAAGGGAAAAAAAGCGACCCCAGTATTGCTTGGGTGACCAGTGAGAATAAAACAAACACTGCTGAGTGGCTGTTGCAAGCAGGATTTCTGTGAAATAGGCTTTCTCTGAACTGAAAGCGAAGCTCAAGAGCAAACAGTGCTGTGGAGCTCTATCCACTGTGGAGAGGGAATGATTCAGTAAGAGAAAAACGTGGCTAATCTGCAGGGTATGCTCCAGCACCACCACCCCCCACCCCACCCACCCACCCCGCATCGGTGTGACAGGAACGCGGAGCACAGCTGTGCCCAGACATGCTGCCCTGGCACGCAGGGTGGCACCGGGCAGCACGTTTTGTCCTGGAGAAAGGAGGTGTTTCATCCTTGGGATACAGGTCACACTGCTGGTGATGCTGAAAGGAGGCACCCCTTCTGCCAGCAAGGAAAAGTACTGTGACTGGCCAGAAGCAAGATTGGGGAAAGCTTGGTGGAGACCAGATCAATAACACCGTCATCTTGCAGACCTGTTAACCTCTGACTTAAGGGCTTAAAGCGGAAAAGTTTTTGTGAGCAAAGTGTGTGCACGTTTTTGTAAGCTGTTGGGCCTGTGAGCTGTTTATTGGCCATCATGATATTTTGTTGATGAAATTTTGCTACAGTTGCAAAGAATTTTTGAAAAACTAATGGGATTGAGATATATTTATTCCAATGTTGCAATACCTGGCACATTTTGGGGAAGAAAATTAATATCCCAAACTAGTCTTTGCAGTGTTTCTAATTCCTTGACTAAGCACGTCCTCATATATCATTTTGCTTTACCAGCTTTTGGGAAGAAGAGAATGTTTTTCTAGTCAGGACTTGTTTTGACTTAGTTTTTAATAATATCAGTCAGCATCATGTTGCCTGAAAGTCTGAATCTGACAGAAGTTTAGTTTTAAATGGGCTGTTTTTATGAGGTCATGTGTAGACTCATTGCTCCTGAATCAAGATCGTAAATGTGTAATTTTAATAACATTCAGTGAGAATAAGCATTTGCATATCCTTGGAGAAATTGTTCTCTACTGCATAGTTCAGCTGTTTCAGCCATGACGTGGAGGGGGCATTTCAAGATTTGCACGTTGTTTAAAATACCGTACTTTGCACGGGAGGGTATAGGAATAGTGCAAGTAATTTTTTTCCGTAGAGCAGTACTTCTCTCAAGGGAGAGAGTACAGTACCGAGCATATCCAGAGCCGGGATTTCTGTGGTACAAAGAACAGTTCAGGTGTTGAATTGAAAGCTGGTCACCACTGTGCGAGAGCTAAATGGGGGGCTGATGAGAGAGAGGTAATTGCATAGCGCAGTTTTTCAGTCCTCTACTTCCCAAATATTTCTTGCGGTTTGGGTGTCTTATGGAGCAGTCTGCGTAGGAGGGCCTTGATAAAAGGTCAGCCATGCAATGCCGCTCCATCCATCACAACCGGTCTTGCTTCTGCAGGGAGTGGAGCGCATTGACCTGCCGGGGCTGAGGAGCCTGCGCACTGCCCGCAACCTGGAGCAGGGCATGGTGCTGACCATCGAGCCAGGCATCTACTTCATCGACCACCTCCTGGACCAAGCCCTCCGTGATCCTGCACAGTCCTGTTTCATCAACAACGATGTCCTGCAACGCTTTAGAGGATTTGGTGGGGTGAGTAATTCTTCACCAGATGTTTTTCTGAAATTGGTTTTGTATGTTTGCGTTTACTGTGTACTTGAGAAATTTTGTTGAAGTTTTAATGTTTAGGGCTGTTCCTGATGCAGCACCTTGGGCCATTTGACCCTGCAGACAAACTGGGGTTTTTTTGTTATTTTTAAATTTGGTTTTTGTACTTGTGATACCTGATAAACGATAGTTCCGTATTTTTCCATTGGTTGAAATATGCTCTGTCAGCACTGTACAGTGACTTGCCAGGTAGGTCTTTTGTCTATCGTGTGAAACATGCATGTTATGAAACATGAGACCAAGATCCACAGTCCAGAGTTAGCTTCCCTGACAGGGGCACAGTCTGCTGCTCCCTCCCAGGGCAGAAGAGCCCGATGCTGTTTAAGTCAGGGAGGCAACAGAGAAAAACAGCAATAATTGCTCCTACTGGATTATTGCCAGAAGGCTGTGAAACTTGTGCATGTAAAGCCTTCCCTGTCTTCCAGAAGAATGGCCGATGGGCTTCACGAGCACCGGTGCTCAGGCAGCAGTGTGCGTGCTGGAGGGTCGGCTGGCTTGGGAGGTCGCTGTGATCTGGGCGATCATTCCCCTGCCCTGCAAGCAGCTGCTGTGCAAGCAGAGGGGCCTTGTTTCTCCATGCTGTCCCGGGCACAATGCCCATTCAAAGCCACTGCCCTCACAGAGCGTTTAGCAGTTGCAGTGGTTTCCAGTGGGTTTTCATTTTAGTGGGGCGAGCATTTGGAGGGTGTCGCATTGTTCTCTGAGCTTCCGTATTCATGCACAGAGAAGATAGAGCAGGCAGCTGCAGTGCCCCGTCCTCCTCGTGGCTCTTCTGCAAAGTCTCAACAAAGCTAACAATCACTGGCACCGATGGTGATTTTCTGGTATGAAAAGTCACTCATTAGGAATTGTCTGCTGCTGCCATTCACTAATTTATCATCATACACCAGCCGTGAGAGGGTAGTTACTGTAACACTCTTGGTCCGAGCTGGCTTTGAACCACCAGCGCTGACAGAATGTGTGTGCCATTCCCAGCCGTGTGAGCCAGCCAGGCTCCTGGGCAGCCACCTGTGAACGCTCCCCCTATGATGTGTGTGTGTCCCTTATCAAGAGACATGGGACTTTACCCTTGCTGGTATTTAATTAGCTGCTGAGGTCTGAGACGTTATGTGTCTCCGTGTTGTTTCTTTTATCAACACTTGCCAGCCAGCCAAGGAGATACTGGTGAACAAAAGGCAGCTAACTCTGCATTTTCTCACTGTGAGCACGTTAGATACAGCACCACGTGCTGAAGCGTGTTTTAAAGGAGCATTGCAATGCACTTGTGTAGCGTGACACCACAATAAAAACAGGTTGAACTGTCTTCACTTTCCATGTAAACAGTCTGTGGGAGTTTTTCGGCAGTTGAGTTGATTCCTGGTTTTTCTGGAAATGCTCAGCAAAGCCCACATTTTTCTATGACTTGCTGTGAATGCCCACTCGAGCTCTGCAGCTTGAGGCATGCACATGGCTCACCCGCTGTCTGCGTTTGTGTGGAATAGGAGTGACAGCACAGGATCTCTACCTTAGTAATAAGTTGCTGGATCAGGCACTCTTGTTCCAGAGATTTCAAGCAAAGTCTAACTTTCTCCCCTGTTTTTTGCTTAGCTTCCTGTAATGATGACTTGTAAGGAGAGCTAGCCAACAAACTTTGCTAAAAGGGGGAGTTGCCCCAAAACGATTGAGCAAAAATCTAAATCTCTGATCCCCCTGTGAACAATACATTTTACTTAGAGAGAAAAAAATAATAATACACACATACCCTGAGCCAGATGTTGTTACTTGATTTTGTCCAGGAGAAGAATGGAAATAAAATCTGAGACTGAAGTACATCGGAATATTTCTGAATTCTAGAGAAAAGCTGCATTATAACACGATCAAAATTAATTTTTCCATCTTTACAATTCTGATTTGATTCTACATAAGTAGAAGATGCAGTTTGTGCTGTGTAGCATGATTAGTTATCTACATGCTGGTTCATTCTAGTTTATCCAGAGTGAGTGAAGTTTTCTCTCAAAAGCATGTCAGAAGACTTTCTCTCTACATGATTAAAAAAGATCTTGTGAAGCGCAGTGGTTTTACTGACAAATATTAAGTATGGGGGTTGGTATTGGTGTCAGTTCTAGCTAAAGAACTCACCAGTCAATCTTCCTTTAAAAGAAAAATACATTCTGCAAAAGGAAATAAGTAGTCCATTTCCCTCTGCAGAGCTCAGCACTAATTAAAGTGTTCTTCATTTGGTTTAGTTTAATTCACTTCCAAAATGAACTTACGTTAACCAAAGTAACACCACTGTTATACTGAGTTAGGCTGTCTGCACAGGGGATTTGTGAACTTTAATGAATTCACCTTGAGTTCATGTCTTTTGGGGGCTTTGGGTAGTTTTCTTGACTGTGACAAGTCTCTGCATTGAGAAGAGATGCTCTTCTGTTGTGCCAAAAAGGGCGAGACTGTAGCCATTTATTGTAATTTGTGCTGCCTGGATTTAGCTGTAAAGAGATTGTAAAAGCTGCAAGAGCAGAAAGGAACGAGAGAGAAGGTGAGGTTTCCCTTCGCCCACTTTGCTGCCGGCATGCGGGGCATGTGCTGGCGGCACCAGTGCTGCTCCTGCGCACGCTCCGAGCTGATCCACCAGCAGCCCACGCATCCTGTGTCCCTGTAACACAGACACTCAGGCTTTGTGGCTGTAACTGCTTCCCAGGGACCCTGTCGTGGGCTTTTACCAAACAACAGCTGTTCTGGGTCCAATACAGATCTCTCTGGAGGAGGCAAGAAGTTTTGCTAGGGGATCTGCTGCTGAGAGCACAGGCTGCCCTGTCTGAAGCCCTAACCTCTTTACTTGACAGCTGTGGAGTTCAGTCCTTCACAAGCTTCCCCAGCCCTTTTCAGGAAGTCGCTCAATCACGTGTACTTCAGTTCTCTATCTGCAAAACAAAGGTCCAGTTTACTGAGGTCATAAATTTTGTGGGGCAAGGGCTGCCATCAGGCGCTGGCACAGTGCCCGTCCCAGGGCACCTCTGCTCTGCCTGGACTCTGCCTTTGCTGCATTCGTAAATAAACATGTGCAAATAGAGGTATGTCCATACAGTTGAATATGTTGCTCAGGAAAAGCAACCGATTCCTCAGGGAAAGGGAAATAGTAACTCCAGACGCTGCCCTTTAGGGTTTGACATTTCCGTTCTTCGTAAGCTGATTACTGATTCATGCAGTTCATATGATGTTTTCTCAAAGACCCAGTAAAACCGTTCAATCTTTTTTTGGCCTTAAATGTTCAGGCTTTGTTTTTCCCTAGGATCTGCAGAACTAGGACTAGACTTAATATGTGAAAACTCTATGCAGCTTGGAGAAAATGCTGAAAGACAGCTAATGTTAAATACATTACCTTTTTTTCATTTGCAGATTTTTCTCATTTAAAAGCTAAATAGATTTACAAAGCCCAGGACCTTGAAGATCTGCTAATATTACAATATTTTTCAAAACAACAGTACTTCTCTTACTCAGAAACAAATGTTAAACCAAATGAAAAGCAGGATATTTAATTGCTTCTACCTTTGGTTCACAGAGTCATGCAATTGCCTCTGTCCTGATTTTTATTTTTCAGAAGGTTGAGCTCTGTTTCTGGGTTTATGGTGAATGTGTGTTTTGGAATGAAATGGTTTACTAGGCAATAAACATTTTGATCATCTGTTTTTTAACATTTCATATTATGCAGCAGTAATAATGATACATAGCATTTTTGAAACAATTCTGTAGAAAGCAATTGTCATAATGAAATATATAGCTTTCTTTAAAGTTCTTGTAAGAGAAGCGATATTTGTAGGCAACTTAAAACCAGCAGCTAGTTGCTTGTAAACCTTCTTTAACCCTTTTCTCTTAAGTTGTCTTAATTAACGTAACTAGGTTAAAGTAAGAGCAGTTTCTAATCTGTATTTAGCTTATAGTTTATTGCTTCTTTTTGAGCCTGGATGAAGGGACCGTGTGCCTGAAGATTATTTTTCCGGGTGTTATCAGTTGATCTTAAAATACATGGCCTCAGCCTACTGATCATGATCTCATTTTATAAAATGTTTGTATGTGGACATTTAAAATAAAGTGTGCCAGACATGAGGACTTGCTTGTGCATAAGAAGACAGCAGACTGGCAGCATGGGATGAGTAAGTCATTGTGTAGCACAGAGCCTGTTAGTCAATACAGAAAACATCCTGGTGCTGCCACTTTGTGTAATGTGGTGACAGGAAGGTGCCTTCCTCAACTCTGCAATGTACCCGCCTGTTCCTGGGTCTGATGCTCGGCCCCTCTATTTCCTAACCAGTCCCCCTAAAATACAGAAGTCAAACCCTGCTCATGGTAAGTTTGCTTTATTAAAAATCATTGGTGAGTCAGTGGCTGAGTCGAAATAAGTCCTCTTAGCTTCATGCATCTGCCTCTGTAGGATACCAGCTATAAAAACAGACACGTGGATCCTTCAGCCAGACAGAAGCACATGTGCTAATTTACTTTGTGGGGTAGCATGTGTGGCCCACGTCCCGTCATCATTTCCCAGGCAAGTCTCCCGCTCTAAGATCTTGCAGTGATAGTACCGCTGCTTTCCACAGCCATAATCAAACAAATGCTCAATAGATTATAAAAAAGCAGGAGACATGTCACCAGTGGTCTTTTTTAATCACATCTGGGATCTGTCATTGTGCAAATCTGGACTGTTTAATTGGCCAAAATTGTTTCTTGATTCTCAGAAGCCTTTTATATATATATCATCATCCAAAAGAAATGAATGAGTGCTACAACCCCCTTCCTTTGGAAGATAACACAGGCGGCTCTGGGGAGCATGACTGTAACAGTAAGTCAGGACAAAGTGCGAGGCTGTATATATAGCTGACTGCCGCCTTGGCATTTTAACTCCTATGCTGTCCTTGGCTATGCCCACACAGCCCTGCTTTGGGACACAGTTGGGTCCATTGAGTCAAGCCACATGATGATCTGTTGCTGGCGTTGGGCAGTTGTGCAATCAGCTCTATCTAGACAGATCGTGCCACTACCCTTGGTAAGAAAAATGCATGCTAGGGACAGTCCTGGCATTCCTGGACACTTCACCCTTACCAGAGTGCTTTTTGAAGCATGCCATTTCACACTAAAAAAGCAAAGCCTCTCCTGGGGTGTTTGCAGAGCACCCTGAAAGCTGCTGGTGCAGCAAACCTCACACCTCAGTTTGCTGTTCCTTTAAGCTGTCTCCGATTCCAAACCACTCTGTAGTCCTGAAACAAGCAGCGCTGTTGAACAAAGAGCCTGCAAACAGGGATAGCTGCGAGAGCAAATTTCATAACCACTGTCCCCCACTGGGAAAGGCAGTCCCAAGCCAGAGAGCCTTGCCAGACAGATCCAGCATCTTTTGTCCATTTGGACAGAAGACAAGACCAAATGCTGAGCTCTCCTGTAGGGTAGGTTTTGCAGGTCCTCTGAAGCTGCTTCTTGCTGCTGCTGAGTTTAAGCTCAGGGTGAAGCATGATGGAGGGTGTGAAGGAAAAAAAAACCAAACCAAAAAATTCCTCCTGCTTGAGAACCTGTGTTCCTCTGCGTTTGCATTGCTTTTGGAGAAAGGGAAAATGTGCACTGGAAGTGAGAAGTCTGTCTTCTCTGTTACAGCAAGCAGTTTCAGGTGAGGTGCATCCAGGCAGAGAAAGGGTTAGATCCTGGAGAAGGAGCTGGAGCTTTCCTAGGAGTGATGGGTGAGGGCCCCACGGGAGTGGTGGGTCTGTGCACTTCCAGCTACAGCCCAAAGACTATTTGGAATTGCTGATGGTGAGCAGGCTGGTGCGATGGGGCTGGCTCTGCCGCTTTCCACACCAATCCACAGCTGTGGATTGATTATATGATCTCCTAAGAGTGTTTCTCCTATACAGTGAGCTGCTCTGTGTAGCACCCCAGACTGGTGGGTTTCCCCGTTTGGTAATGCTCGGTTCCCTGGCTTAGGTGGCTGCAGCACCCCACTGCGCTCCCCTCGTTCAGGGCATCTGACTTCTCACTTCCTGGGCTCCTTAGCCAGCCCCATCTCTCTGTCTGTTACTTGTCAGTCCTGTCTTGCCTCATTGTATCTTCCTTCCCCTGGTTCCTTTCATCACTCTAACTCCATTTTCCAGCTCCTTCCCCATCCTGATTTTCTCTTGTGGCCTAGATAGGGCACAGCACTGACAGACACCTTGTCCCTTTTGTTCTTCCCCTCTCCCTCTTAGACTGGCTTTCATCTGCTCTGCTTTGAAGCCAGTCCATCTTCTCAAAAGAGTGCCGAGGAATTGATGAAGGCATGAAACACTGAACTGGAAAACACCAACAATTTATTTTATTTTAATTTTTTTTTTTTGCTAATCTCACTGGTTAAGTGCATGGATTGTGGCAGATATTTCTCTGTAGCAGATAACTGGGGGATTTCAGTTCAAGCAGGTGAACATTTGTGAAACTAGGGTACTCAGAAAGGGGCCCTCTGCATAGGCAGAGCCAGGTCCAGCTTTGGCTGCACCCACCACCCCACCACCCCGACTGACTTTTCCACTAACATTTTTACTTTCCACATCAATGCTGTGCCCAGCTCTATTTACACTGGTACAGGTGCGCTTGCTGACGTGATGCTTTGGCTTTTACCAAGTCACCAGATCTGTTCCCTGGATTCTGGCACTTCTGCAGGGCTCGGCTGGCAGCAGCAGGTTTTTGCCAGGGGCTGGTCTACCCAGGCAGGCTGTGCCCGGGTCCAAATCGTGGATGGACAGACGCTGGGGGCTGCTGTGAGGCAGAGGGCATGATTCAACTTAAGATGCAATGTGACTGTTGCTGAATCCTTGGGTTATTTTTTGCTCAGCTGGCCGAATTGAAGCAATGAATCAACCCACCCTGGTAAAATCTGTTTCAAGTGTGTAGCGTCATCAAACGTGTTGCTGATTTCCTCTTCTGCAGCAAGGCACTGGCCTTTCAGGCACACCAAGCGCAAAGAGCTTCGCAGCTTTCAAATTTACAGCTGTCCAAATCGAATGTGTGAACTCAATGGAGTTTGTTTATTTAATTCTGCTTTATAATACACTTAACTTGATACCAAGTAAAAGAAATAATCTGGCAAAGACATCATTAAACAGTTTAATAAGGAAAGGACTGGATGACTCATTTAGTTTGAACAAATGGATTATTTTGCAATCAGAAGTACAAATGTTAACCAGCTTTATTTTTAGCTGAAAATGTCAAGAGGTCAGAAACAATTAAAGCAATTGTAAGGTGGGAGTACCCAGTGCTTGTGTTCTCTTGGATTTACACCTTACTAAATTTGCTTTTATTGCAGCTTAGCGACTTACTAACATTTTTCTGATAAGATAACGGGAAATGTCTGTGTAGGCATATTTACTGGTAGGAAGAGATTAGAGTCAAACAGAAGTGGAGCATACTTTTCATTTTAACAGAACAAGAGGTGGAAAACTGAGGGATCTGCTTTTTTGCTTGCATGGTCTGAAATGCAGTGATTGCATTTTAAAAGGAATGTCTGACCTGCTTAGGAGTTTCTCATCAGCTCAAAATGCAATGTTTCAACTATCAGCTACAAGCTATTTTGTGTTGAAGTTCCTCTTTGAAAGTTTGTGTTTAGAGGAAGGAGAATCTGATGTTTAAGTGCAAAGAGCAGCTAACTGCAGCTCAGCAACAGGACGGCTTTGAGAACAGGCACTTCGGGCATCAGGAGGCACTGCTGTTGTACCTGTCCCTAGCAAGCCATGCGCTAACAAGGCTGGAGGCCAGTTCAGGGGAGAATGTTCCTTTTGCTGCTCCTCGTATTGGGGGGTGAGATTTATTTGCCCCACATAATTACGCAGCATGAGCTCACTGATGCAGCATCTCGTTGAGCCTGTCCCTGGCGTACCTGACATAGCAGAGGCACCACCTGAGTCACCTGCAGGGCCACCACCTCCTGCGGGGCTGCTCTGCCGGTGGTCGCCATGAAGCTTGTGTGATCCCAGCAGGGTGGCAGGGGCCAGTGGACCCTTCAGGGCTCAGCGCCACGCTGCCAGTGGTGATGGGCAATTCTGGTGCTTGCAGTACATTGCTCTGCCTGGTGTTGCACCAGCACCACAGACCAAAACGTGCCTTGTGCTTTCGCTGCTGTCACTGCCACATGTGCTTCTCATCCCCATCTGGAATACCTTGGTAACCGCATGTTCTCTGTGACAGGTCCGGATCGAGGACGACATCGCGGTGACAGCCAGTGGAATGGAGCTGCTAACATGCGTCCCACGTACTGTTGAAGAAATAGAGGCTTTCATGGCCGAAGGCCAAAGCAGTGCCAAGTCATTTGACAGCCTCTCCAGCCAAAAGCAGTAAACTTCAAGATGATACTTACTGTCTCACACTAATCGGTCATCGTTCTGATTATGATGCTGCAGCACATAAAATAAAATGCATCCAATTGTTAATAGCAATGGAGGCAGGCAGGCTATTAGATGGAGTGATTCATTTATTAAAAATGAAGGTAGAAGGCTTCAGCACTTGATATCCAGGTAACTCAAATGCTCCTGCTTGCTATCAGCAGTTTACATTACCAAGTGCCACCTGAATAACCCTGCTGCATAATCAGTGGGGCTTATACTTCTATCAGATCTCAGCTCAGTCATATCTTGCAACTAAAGCTGAATTTTGATGATTGGGACTCTTTAAATACCAAATGGATTATCTGAATGCTGTCAGCAATTGTAACAATCTAAGTCCTTTTTTAAACTTCGTCATAAGTACTGCGAAAAAACACAGAAGAAAAAATCTGCAGCTCTCAGTGGACACATTTTTCTTACAGATCTTATTTCAGTGTTAACGGAGTAAGCAGAATCAAATTTGTATTAAAATTCATCCTTGGCATCATTTATGCTCACAACTTTGTGATCATTGCGCTCTCCTGCTCCTGTTCCTGCTTCTTTATCTGACCTTTCTACCAGTTCGTGTTCTGGAAACTTTGACCCTTCATTAGCCAGATTTTTCTGCTCTGAGTAGTGGGTGTACTGATCCTTCACACACAGCCTGATGCTTATTAGATTTGTCCATCTGTTTGTTCCTTAAAAACATAGATTGCTGTGGTGTTCACAAGCCTTAGAAAATCACAAGAAGGGAGTATCTTTGCTGCAGGGCTTAGGGTCATTCAGCAGCATATGCTGTGCAGAACGAGAGTTGTTTTTAACTCTCTAGTGTTAGCCAGTTCAGAATGAAATCATGTAAATTTTATTTGGATACACCACAGACATATTAAGAATGATCATAAAATGATTGTACATCGACGCAAGATTTAAATTGCCAAGAGAAGCCTTTCTTTACTATAGGTGTTCGTCAGCCTGCGGGAAAATACATTCCTTGCAATATAAAATAGCACTAGTTGCTGTAGCTACATAAAACCAATCTTGCTTACTTTATGAACACATCAAAACTCCTGTTTGGTCTTCAGGCTCCATTGCACAGTTTGACTGCAAAGCCACTTCAGACCATCCCTCTGCCGTGTCAGGGGAACTGAAGTCACACAGAATGTCAGGGCCTTGCTGGGTCTTACCGCTTAGCAGATGAGGATTTTCCCACTGTGAGGGGATCGGCTGACTTGATCATCTCAGCATCTCAGTTCTGTTGCTCACATCCTGGAGCTGGCACACAGGCAGTGGGACCAACTGTGAGCTTCTGGGTGCCTGCAAGCGCCTGTCTTATGTGGGGCATGCCACACAGCGTGGGCATGGGTGGCATCAACAACTACTGTGTGGCTGTCTTTGTGCCCCCGACCTGGGACCGGATTTAGGTCTGAAATAAATGTCCTAAAAGATGGTCAAACCTGTTGCTCTACAGAGAGCTCTTTTTGCTAATTGCGTTGATGTCTGTGACAAGAGCCTGCCCTTTATTCCTAACAGCTTGGTGACCCATTGCTAAATAGGAAGCTGCATGTTGGAGACAAAAGAAACACATTGCGAAATAATCTAGGGGACTTCAGTCCTTATGTTTAACGTCACTTTATTAACAAATGAATCTATTTACTTTTTTTTTTTTTAAAGGTGGCTCAGCATTGGCTTGTAAGAGGTAAGTGCAGGAGGTTTTGTGAAGGGGAAGGGGCGAGGAGGGGTGGGCGTGAGATCAGCACCTTGTTCGTGCAGCTGCAGTAATGCCTCCTTGCGTGGTGGTGCCTCTGAAATGCAGTACTCGTGCAGAGGACATTAGGCCTTGCTTTGGTGGCTTTGCAAACAGAAGCATACAGAAACGATATTGGTGCTGCTCTGGACTTGTCTCCCCCTAAAACTCAGGGAGTTTTTTCAGCGCAAAACAGTGCTCGTGGCCTCAGCCTTGTTCCCTCTGCGGGCAAATGCTTCCCTGTGGCATGCTCTGCACGCACCCATGGGATCGTTCGCTGCCTTGAGACCTGCTGCTGCTTCGGTTCAATAGCAGTTACTATTTTAAAGTAACACTTCACAGATTTAAAAAAAAAAGTTTTGGAATTGTTTCATCTGAGCCATAACCCCAGTCTAGTTAATAGGCCTTTCCCTGCCCGTGATTAATCTTGGCAAATACTGGGCTCTGCTGCTGCAGAACAGGTCGAGCAATCTGGTGTGTGCTGCAGGAGGCAGAACTGGTTCTGCTTCGACATGTACCAGCAAACGAACCCTACCACGGGTTCTGGGGGGAAAGCACTCGCTCATGTAACCGGCTACTCTGTTGTTCTGCTTACCTGAGACGTGGATCCATTTCAGTCGGGGATGGTGCCCCATCTCCTATTTTCCTCCGTGATCAGGCCTGTGAATGTGGTGAATATAAATTTCATTCTTCCTTCCAGAAGTCTGTTCTGTAATTATAATTTTTATCCACTTAAGCAAAAAGTGATGTAGAACTTTTTTCTAAATTAGCATGGGGGGGAGGCAGGGAAGTAAGCCTTTAAACAAAGGCAAAGTTATGTTTGAAAGTGATATTTAATTTAATTTTAACACTTAAAGTGTGTTAGTAGGGGGGAAATACAGGTGACAGCAAACTTTCTTTTTGACTGCGTTAGGGTCTTTAGCTATAATGTTTTCCCAAATGCCCTTTCCCCTTGGTGCAGTCTTAGAGTGGCACCAAAATAACAGAAAGACTATGATACGTTGAGCAAGTTTGTGTATTTAGAAAGGTGCGAGCACTTCTGAACTGATGTATTATATTGCTTCAGCTGCCTGGCGTTGGAAGCACTCTGGATTTATCTGCCACCCCAGTTTCGCTGCTACAGTGTGTAGCTAAAGTGGTAGAGCCTCCTAGTGCTCATGGAGGCTTGAGCAGACCCGTTCTCTCAGTGGTACAGTGAGAAGATGGAAGCAGGGTTCCCTGGTGAAACATACAGTGCTGTAATGCTCCTTCTTATAGTGACAGGCACTGCATGCTGTCACAAACTAAAGTTTTTAAGAAAAACATGTCAAAAGGAAAACTTTAACTTCTGTAGGCCTATGCTGAAATTTTCTTGCATCGATGTGGGTTTATTCCAGCCTTTCTTCAGGAAGAAGAGAGAATTGTCTGAGTCACTAGGTATGGGTGCCCCGTGCCTTGCAGTGGAGGGCAAGTTGGAGGCATTTTGCTGTCACACAGCCTGGGCTGCTCCATCCTGGGGCAAAGAGAGGGAAAGCCTCACCTCTGCCTTTGCTCCTTAGAGGTCTGACATAGCTATTTTGGCAGAAGGGGGCTTAGAATAATAGACTACCACCTTTCTTGCAGCCAGACTCTCACCGAGGGTAGATTTTTATTATTTTTTTTTTATGACGCTGGGTTCATGGCTTCACATGTTAAAGTGATGTGCTGCACACAGCCTACACGCTTCCCTAGGCAAACAAAGCAAGTGTGGAGACTGCTACGCCAGAAATGTCATTGTACAAACAAGTGACTTTTCATAATTCAGTGGGTTTGTTTTAAACAAGTGGAATCGAAGTTGGCGGGAGTAACGAGAAGTCACCCTCCAGAGCATCAGAAAGAGTATTACTTCCGTTCAAAGAGATTTAAGAAACAATTTTCATCAAAATCAGAAACAAATGCCAGAGATTCAGAGCCCCCTGTTCCGATTATCAGGGGAGGACCCCACATCATCCTGCCAAACCAACTGCAGGACAACACGGCCACACAGTCCCAATTCACAGAGCAGACCACCAGGGAAGAGACTAGCTGGTGCCTTTTGCACCAGTTAGGTGCACAGTTAACAAAGGAGATCTTTTCATGTCACCTTTTTTCTTGTAGTTTTTGGTGGTTTGTTCCCCCCACTTTAATTGCAGTATGTTTTCAGTCTCAAATGTCTTTTTTTTTTTTTTTTTCCTCGTTAAATCAGGAATTCAGCCAAAACTCTCATGAGTTTCTGATTCTTTCCATTGAGTGGAACCTAAGTGGAAGATACAAATGGAGACTGATGTAGATTTCTCAAACATAGTAGCTGCTTGCAGTGGGCACCTCTACATTCGAGGGAAATAGAAAAGGGATAGGAAAAATGAGGCCAGCACTAGAAGCAAAAGGTTTTTATTAGCTTCTGATATTTCAACCCTACCTACTTAAGCTGCAGCTAGAACCAAAAAACATATCTTTGTAAAAAGACTACCATAATCCAAAACAATCCATAGAAGTTTTCCGCATGTATTAAAAAGTTTAAATTCAAAAAGAACTTTTCAAGGTTTCATTTTCTAACAGCATCTTCATAGAGATCCTATCCAGGTTCTCTTCCTAAGTACAGATACAAGGCAAACAAGCATCCTACAAAATAATCTATGGAAAAAGGTAGTGTAGGAAGGAAACCAAGTGTACTAATCCACTAGCCAGACACACAAGTTAAATGTAACACAACCATACCATCAATGAAATACTTAAAAATGAAAATAAATTAAGGTTACATCAAAGGTCCTGCTTCACTTTTATTGTTTAAATCCTCAATATAGTACATACCACTGCATTATGGATCGTGGCAAAGACTTAGCACTAGCATTAAAAAAGTTGCTATAGAAAACTTTTATGAAAATAAAACAAGACCGAAGATACTCCTTCACACAACTGTATGGTGGCTATAGAAATTCCACTGAATCAGTTATTCAAACTAGGGGCATTTATTTTTTTAATGACTGTCAATTTCTATAAGATCTTCGCGGCAAATCTGAACAGCCATCAAAACAAACGTCAGTGACCAGTGATCCATACATTCTGGCTGAACAGATGCTGTCTTACCCCTTTGACTGCCTAGCCAAGCTGCACATTTTGTTCTCCCTGATACCTGCACCCCAGCAAGAATGCAATCTTGCAGAGCACAGTTTTTTGGTAGCATTTTGACATTTACTGAAAACTAAAATCTTCTTCTCATAAGGCCCCAGTCACCATGTGAGCAATGTGAACACAGGCTTACAAGGCTTTGTCAGTGTGCTGCTTTACCTCTTGTAACTGATGCTTCAGACTGATTTGCCATTTGGAAGCCAACTGCCTGTATGTATCATCATAGTATATTGCTATTTTTCTAGAAAACACTAGTAAGCATCCCAGCTCACTATTACTAAACCTTCCCCATTAACTAACTGGACAGGAAAGACCTAAGTGGTACTTTGTAGGACCTGCTCTACATATTTAAAGTAGTCCACCAGAGAGGAAAGCAAACACCCTCCACGGCCTTTGCAGTTTTGTAATATGTAATGAAGAAAACAAAGGGTTTAAATACAGTAAAAGGTATTTTGAAAACATTGTATCCAATTACAAGGTTCTGATACTACAGTGAACCATCCTGCTGGATTCCTTCTGTTATGCAAACTCTAAGAAGGTAAGCGAACATTTCTGTGAAAATGCTATTTCCCTAATACTAAGCTCCTTGTTGACAATGAATTTAGATCTGCATTTATTAGATAAATCTTCTAGAGGAGAAAAATATTTTAAACAAATACCCTAAGCAGTTTCTGGTTTAATTGTATCAAATCTTCAGTGTTAAACCTAAAAAGAAGAAAATTTCCATGAAATGATAGTTAGAACAGAGTTTTTGCTTGGTTACTGTATGGGCATCGCAGACAAGCTGCACCTCAAGAGTTCATTTCGTAAGGCTGCAACAGTGTCTACTGTCCATTGTTTTCTGGATCTGTTGTGGTGGTTTCAGTGCCAACAGGTTGCACATTGTCTGCAAGATTGTGCGCGTGCTCAAGGAACAAGTCTTTCAGTACGCTCAGCTCCTTGGTCAGGAGCTTAATTTTTGCTTCTAAACGTTCATTTTCTTCTTTGAGCTGGTTGACCCTTTGCAATGTATCTTGTGCTTTCTGCTTGCTTTTTAGCCGACTCTTTTTCACTGCCATGTTGTTTCGCTCTCTGCGCTGACGATATTCGTCACTGTTTCTATCCACAAAGGAATTTTTCTTTCCCTGTTTGCTTGGAGGCACAGCTTTGCCTCCACCACCAGGACTAACGGGCACCAGCTGGGGAACCTGCTGCAAACCACTGGTGTGTGCTTGGGTGTGAATCACGCTTACTCCGTTCGCATCTGTAGCAGTGTTCTGTTGGGATGTCTTGCTCATTTGGACAGGCTCTTCTTGGACACAAAAGAATTTATTAGGAGACTGAAAGCTGTTACGTTTCTTGAAGGCGATTCCAACAGGTCTTCACATGGATTAAGGGCAAGGTGAACCTAGTAGGAAAAAAACATGGCATTAAAGGTGCTGGCTTCAGCATAAGGTACTGATGGTACATCTGGCAACAACACATCATAACTGTGCTGGAAGCAGACAAGCTGCCAACTACATTTCAGACGCCTCTCAAACGTATTTGGATTGGAAGGGACTGTTACTGGGTCATCTAGTCAAGCTGTCTGCATTGTTCGCTGGCTTTACTGAGTTATTCCAAAGCCATCCCTGATGGATGGGTGTCTAGCCTAGCCTCTAATATCTCCAGTTTCACAACCTCTGTCTTGGCAACAGGTTCCACCGTCTAACTTTTCCTCCAGTTATATAATTTTCTTAATTTTCAGACTGGAGTTTTCCTTCTGCAGCTTAAACCTATTAGCAGCCTGACTCTTGACCAACAGGAGTACTTGATCCTTGTCCTCTTCAGACCATCTCTCTGGGTGTATGCACAGACAGATTTCCCCCCTGGTCTGTTGTTTTTTTTTTTCCTCTGGAGTGAAGGTGCTCCGACTGTCCACCTTTCCTTGGATCATCTTGCAGCACTTGCTTTTCAAGATGATGCCCAAATTGAGGACTGTTTTAAGGTCTCACTGGTACTGAGTGGAGAAAACTAATTTATGGAAAAAGGTAGTGTGCTGCAAAGGCTGTGACTGAGTGACATAAAAGGAACTCATTCAACAACAAGCAAGGTAAGACAAGCTAAGCCTGTAATGGTATTGTAACAAGCAGGTGGGACAGGAATGCAGGGTGATGACAATGTGAAAATCACTACACAGCAGAGAGGATTGTTGCCATTCATAGGAAGACAGCAGCCACAGCTGATTCATCACCTGCTGTAGCTCCTGCACTGGTCATTGTCCACTCTCCAGCAGATAAAACAGGTCTGACAAGCAGGACACCCTCTCACCTGACTGACGTTCTCCCACTGCTGAGGTCAGCCTGTTCCTAACCCTACCCGTAGCACACAAAGGACTCTACCACAGCTGTTGCAGGGACATGGCCCTAGCAAAGCTAACAGCAGATTCCTTCTCTTCCCATCTCACAGGATGACCTCCTAAATGTCTGGGAGAGAAGAGGGGAAGGGCAGCAGGGTTGTTCTAAGTTCCTGAAACACCTACCTATGGCTCCAATGAAAAGTACTCAGCGATCAGTCAAACAAGTGGTGATTTCTTGTCTTGTTAAAGAAAAGCATCTAACTGGTGTAAATCCTACTCCCGAGATCTGACTGCACTGCAGCGGTGCAGCCCTATGCTCTTACCGCACATACATGCAGTATCACACAGGCAGTCTTCAATGTCCTCCTTGCTCATCCTCAAGAGGACCCGCTGGGAAAACAAGCGGTTGAAGTCAGTGGGCAATGCTCATCGGCAGCGTCCAACCCACAGATTATGGCTTCCATCAGCAAGAGCACAAGACAGGAATGACTGTACTCCTGTGCCTAGCTGATGAATGGATGTAGTGAGATGTTTGTAAACAAGCTGCTGCGTGTAACTGGGCATTCTAAACTCATGGGTTCATCAGCTGTTACTGTTCTTGTTTTTCTTAGCAGTCTGAGTTGCTGTTGTACCTTCTGCTAGGGTATCATTAAAAAGGTTAAAATTCTACGGTCTAGATCAATTGCAAATTTTCTTCCATGAGGAAGCCAGAACAATATGCAGCTGCAGAGTGTGGTTCAGTAAAAGTCACAGAAAAGCCTGGTAAGTTTGGCTTGAACGTTATTAAAAATCAACTTTCTCTGTCACCAAGAAATCTTCTCACTTAAAACAAGTGGAGAAGATGTGTGAGTACACCCACACCTCTCCTATCAAGAAATATCTTCATTTGCGTATTTCAGGGTAGAGGGAGACCAACCATCAACTCTTTTTGGCATTTGTATAACTAAAATCTATATATATACATGCGCCTAACCTTTGCATTTAGTACTTTCTTGATTTCAACTCTTAAAGCAACTTTGCAAACCACATTTAAGTTTCAGATTCTGACTGAAAAAGCAAGTTGGTTCAGCAGTTAAACTGAATATACAGCTGACAAGGTGTCACAGTGCACAGATACCAGACTGGCAGGGCCAGTTGTAGCCATGCCTGTGTGATTGCACAGACATTTTTAGTAAAGATGCAACCGTATGCTCCTCTTGGGAGCATATACTGGCTTTGTTTCAGATTTATTTTTAAATACAAGATTTCTGCAGCCTTCAGAGTATATACGTCTGTTAGACCTGCTTTTTGTGCTTCCTGAGATACTACACATCCTGCCCCCAACGTGTAACAGGTTTCTTCACAGCACTAGGTTCCACGTGCTGCTTCTCTCTGTGCTGTCAAAACTACTTAACATTGCTTTAACCATTCCCTTCAGATCTCTCAAATTCCCGTGTACCTGAAAGGAAAAATTACTTGTTCCATTAAACTGAATTTTAATGGAAAATTTTAGTTAGGCAGTACGCAGATACGAGCAGAGAAGATAAGCCAGTGTCACGCCTCTCAAGCAAGCATTCCAGCCCTGCTAGAACAGATCTCCCTCAATTCCCTCCCACTGCAACTGATCAGTTTTACGTCAAATAACCATCTCTTGAGTGAGACGTGCTCTTATCTGGCCTGATGGTCAGAACTCTTACGTGGGAGAGATGACACCTGGATTCCTGTCCTGCTCCAACTAATATTTATGCAAAGCAAGTAGCACTAACTGTACCGCATCACAGATAACCCAGGAGTATTAACAGCTGAGGCTCCCCCATTTATTTGGAGGCTGGATCCCTATTTCCAATTGTCAGTTCTTCAACAGAACAACAAGAGGGGAGGATACCCTGGATAGTGACAGGTGCTGTGAGGCATCCTTCAGGGAATACTGCGAGATTTAAAGGTAGCAGGTGAGACACGTGCAGAAGGGGCTCTCAAGAAGGGTGAGGTAAAGGACACGGTAATTGGGAGAGGCTATGAGAGTAGGAAGGCAGATGGGTTTCAGAGTTCATTTCTCAGACACCATGCCACACAAACGCAGCTGCTCTGCTCCTCTCCACAAACAGGTTGGTTTCCTGTGAATGGATGAGAGTGCCCGTGCAGCAAGAGGCAGCTCCTTGGAAAGCCAGCCGAGTTTCCAAGCATCTTGTTCCCATAAAGCTGCTCATTAGCTTGAGCTCAGCGACAGCCCTAGGCTGGTTCCACCCAGCACATGGTAGTGTTTCCAGTGGCCAGTTAGAACTGCCTTGTTCTCTCCTTGGGCCACCAACTGGCCACCCACTACAGCATAATAACTGGTAACTCAGAGGTGTCTTCTCAGGCAAAGAGATGTTTCTTACAATCTGACTGCTCCTCAGGGACCACAGAGACTCCCAAGTAAATCGAGACCTTCATTATCTTTGCTTTCACACAAAAAAAAAGTTTAAAAAATTAAACTTCCAAATGTTTGTTTTGGCAAAAAACAAAAGATGCATTTTGTTAATTAAAGTCAGCATTATTTTTTTTTTTTACTTAGCAGCAAAAACACACAAAGTGCTTCTCTCTGCTCCTTTTTGGAGATGTGACTGTGTTGATTCTGATCATTACTCAGAATGACTTAATTGCACAAATTCACTCAGCTGTCTTGTCTAATGCAAAATCAGTCCCAACCTGAACAGCAGTAGGTGACCTCACTTCTCTTTTAATTTCAGTAGGAATACCCCAAGTAGGATCTGGCTCTAAATCCAGATGACCTTGTACAAAGAAAGACAGCATAAGCCTCCAGGCATCCCTTTGCTGAACATGGGGAAGGCCCACTCCTGCATGGCTTCCTGCACACTCTCACAGGCCAGTGAGTAAGTCAATGACAATTCTCACGTACCAACTTTTTTGAGGCTAGGTAGCTCAAACCTACCAGCTGTTGCCACAGCTGACAACATCACTCTCCTGTATTTTTCTCAGAATCTCCATTTTTTCCCTGTACGCCTTACAAGAAAAATGCACTCCAGCATCCTTATAAGAAATGTGCTTGGAACATCTGAAGTCTGTATTTTAATTGCAGGCTGGCAGTGTTGATGACAGAACTGCA
Organism: Falco peregrinus; assembly: GCF_023634155.1. Lineage (NCBI taxonomy): Eukaryota > Metazoa > Chordata > Aves > Falconiformes > Falconidae > Falco > Falco peregrinus. The sequence continues at coordinate 13,976,644 of NC_073734.1, forward strand.
AACAATCCGCACAGAGGTACCGATTTGACTCTGTATTTTTAATTATAACGAAGGTGGCTATTTCTAAAGATGAACTAATTCCTTAGAGCCTAAAGGTTTTTCTAATTATGAACGTTTATACCTTCTTAAGAGGCATTATAACCCGCCCGGCACCACTGACTGAGGGGGGCACCGACTGGTCTATGGTGACCGCTAACTCCCACCCGATGCCGGAGCTCCAGCCCACGTCGGGCTGTCCGGGACAGCGCTGTTTTGGGAGCTGCTCGGGAGCTGTCAGAACTGCCTGGGAACCAGAGCGAACTGCCAAAGGGTTCAGACCCCGCCGGGCAGCGGGAAGCGAGCGCGGGGGCTGCAGCGCGGCCTGCCGCGCTCCCGGCCGCGGTGAGCGGCACCGCCGAGGTCCCGTCCCGCTGGCCGGCCCTGCCCGGCGCCGGGCGCGATCGTCAACGGCCGCGGCGCCGGAGGACGGGCCGTAACGCCCGGCCGGCCCCGCTGCCTCGGCGGCGGGGCGGGGAGGCCCGGCGGGGCCCGGGCCCGGGCCCGGGCCCGGCCCGCCCCTCCCCAACGGGCCCGCGGCATCGCCGCCGCCGCCCTCCCCGTGGACCGCGACCCGGGGGCCGCCCGTCGGCGGCCGCGCTGCTCCTCCTCCCCCGCCCGAGCGGGGCGCGGGGCTGCCCGGCGCTGCCAAGCCGTGACTTCACCGGGGGAGGGAAGGGGAGGGGAGCCAGGGCCGCCCGCCGATTGCATCATGCGCTCCCATGCGCGGCGCCCGCCTCGGCACCCGCTGCGACACGGCGGGAGGGAGGCGGGCGAGGGCCGGCGCGGCCCCCCGGCCCCCCCCCCGCCGCCGCCCCCCGCCCGGCCGCGCTTACCTGTGGCGGCGCGCGCGGGCGGTGGCGGTGGCGGCGGCGGGAGGGGCCGGGCCGGGCCCGAGCCTCTTTCTTTAAAGTGTGGCGTGCGGGCGAGCGGCGATTGCGACACCAGCCGCTCCGCCCGCCCCCTCGCCAATCGCCGCCCCGCCGGCCGCCGCGGTGATGCAATAGCCGCCCGGATTGGCAGCCGCCGCGGCCAATCGGGCCGCCGGCACTCTTACTGGGCGAGGCCGTGCGGGGGGCTGTCGCTCCCCCCCTGCCGCGGGGCGGGTGCGTGTCCCGTGGGGCTGTGCCCTGCCCGCGCGGGGCGGCGCCGGCCCCGCCCGCCCCCTCGGGAGCCCGGCGGCCCGAGGCCCGTCACGGCTTCTCCCAGGCTCAGCGCCGCCGTCGCGCTGCTGCGGCCGGGGTGGAGGGAAACCTCGCTGCACGGCTGGCCGCGCCCGGGCCTAGCCGGCGGCGCCATCTTCCCCTGTGCAGCGGGGCGGGGGCTGCGCAGGTGTGAGGGGCCGCCTTTCCCGCCGCGCGGTTTGGCGGGAAGGGCAGCGGGGCGGCCGTGTCCCCTGCGGCCTGAGGGGAGCCGAGTGGGCCCTCTGCCCCCTGCGGGCCGGGGAGCCCCGCGGCACCTCCAGGTGGGCCCAAGGCCTTCCCCCGGAGGCGGCCGAGCCCTTGTTCCCCCGGTACACCCCCTCAGGCAGCGGGGGGAGCTCGCTCCCGGCCCCCGTGAGAGAGGAGCAGTCCCGGGCCCGCCTGGGCGCTTTCCCGGGGGCGGCTGGCACGGAACCGGCCGGGCCCCGCGGGCAGCGGAGTAGGTCGTGTTTCGTTTCTGTGCTGATTGGCATCTCCTAATTGTTCCTGGGCTGTTAATTAACACCTGGTGGTATATTTCCATCTCGGTCTAGCTGCTGTGTGGTTTGCCTCTGTAGGATGCTGTGAGATACAGGTGGAAGCAATACCGAAGGTGACAAATGAAGATTTTAACTGTTCTCTTGACAACAGAAATCATGGCAAATTCCATAGATTATTAGTTAATTTTCCTTTGCAAATGTACCAAAAAAAAAATCAAAAGATACTGGCAAGTAAGGGCATATGTAGATCATAGAGTTAAATGCCATAGGAAGATTATGCATCGATTCACAGGTACATGTTTGTTGTTATAAAATACTTCCCTTGTAGAAAAGAAAATTTTTGGCCCTTAGCATTTTCCAGGCACTTTAGTTCACATCATGTTAGCTCTGCCTAAACAAGCACAGTGTAGAAATAGATGTGCGTGCAGTTGAAGTTGTATGTGCACAGGATGCCTTTATATCCCTTCAAATGGGAAATACACGCTTCAGTACAAAGGTGTGTGTATTTGCACTGGGCAGTTGTGAAAATCGTTGGTTGGCAGTGTAAGCAAGTTTTGAACAAGTTTAGGTGTGCAGGCAGTGAAAAAAGCAATGTGGGAAAAGTGCCAATCTGTATGCCACTCCAGTTTAGCATGTAGACCTGCTTGGGAAATGTTTTGTGTCTGCAAAAGAAGTGAAAAAAAAATACTTGTAAACATTAATTTTTTTGGTTAAAAAAAGTTTGTAAGCAGAGTTGCAGAGCTCGGTAACGTAGATAGAATTATTTGTATTTGCCATTTTTATGGCTGTTGGGTGGGTGGGGGGGTGTTGTTTTTGTAAAGCCCTGTGGAAAATAAACCACATTTGCAGAAGAATTCTGAGGATTAGTCTGGGCAAACAGTTTTACTCAGCTCATTACCATGAAGACACTTTTCCTTGTCAGTCATCAAGTATTTGCTTTAACATCTCTAATGTTTTTCTGCCTCTTAGTTGAAACTGTTACATTTTCTGTGACAATGACTCATCCATCTACAGCTAGAGCGAAATTCCAGGTAAGCATTAAACATTATCCTTTGCTCACAATAGTTAAGTAAATGTGTGCTCTTAGAGTGCTTTCCTAGGGTTTTAGAGCACTTTATGACTATTCATTCATTAATCCTCATCAAAGAAAGCTGAAGAAAATAAAATGTAGACCAACTTATTCTCATAGAGTCTGATTATTTAAACATTAAAGCTCACACATAATTCCATGCATGTAAGGCGCTCCAGCACTTGGTTGGCATTGTACCCTATTACAGGAAAACCATCACACAGCGTACTTCAGTGTTTGGAGGATATTGGGTTTTTTTCCCCACAGTGTTATAGTAAAAATAGAATATGATAGAAGTGATGTAAAAAGTAATCACAGAAATATATGGCCAAGTGCTCTTGAGATGTGGCATTGAAATACATAGTTTACCTGCTTATTTACAAGTTACAAGCTGTACAGTAGCTCTGGAGTCGGGTGCCACGAGCAGGCTGGTCCCTGCTGGGGTGGAGTCCTTTTCATTCTGATTCTGGATGTGTTCCTATAGCAGCAGTCTACCTATACAACTATACATAATATTGTAATAGTATCTTATTTTCATGTGCATAATCCAGTCTCATAGTTCTTTAAAGGCTTTAGTCCCTGGAAAAAAAAAATTACACAGATATTCAGCATCTTCAAGTAATATATAGCAAATCTCAGAGGCAGAAAGGCTATCGAGGGAATAGAAACTGTGGGAATTGGAGGCAGAAGTGTTCCCTTAACACTTACATAAAAACATTTAAGAGGTTCTCCACAGCCTTCCACTTACAGTGTGAAAATTATTTTGTCACTGAATCACTTCTGTTGTCTGATTCCACTGTTTATGTGTGTTACCCCTGTCTTCATGGGCAATTATTTCTTTGTCCTAAAATAAAACCTATACAAACACCCTGGACTACAACCTACATTTAAAAAAAATATTTTCCTGTAAGCATTCAGTTCTTTGCCTTTATTTCCCTCATGGGTAAACCTTCACTGGATTTTTTTACTTCAGACTTGCACATTTCTGTTAATTTACTTTTCTCACATGATGCTACTGTGTAGTTTTTACCTTTGGTCTGACTGACATCCTTTGAATGAAATGAGCCTTTGAATTCTTCTAGATGAGCAGTCAGTCATTTCCTTTCCAGTGATTTAGAAGAGAGAAAAATTAATGTATTTGTATATATATTTTACAACTAGAAATAAATAGGCCCCTTAGGTAAAACCACACCATTCCAGGCTGTGATGTACAGTGTGTTATTGTATTTGAAGGCAAATGCACTGAATTATGACAAAATTAAAACCTTTTCTTGGTGACTGCTACCACTATTCTCTCAACCCAGATTTGTTCAAAACTGGATAGAAAGACTGTCTGAACATGATTACATTCCTTATGATCACCAAGCAAATCACATTCATTCAGGAATATCCCAGAAATACAAAGTCTGTAATAGAGATTTCCCCTAATCTTATTATTGCAAACCTCCTTTCCCTTAATAACCCTTACATTTTGGTATTACAAGAATTACTTTTTTACATTCAGGACTGACCTGCACCAAGACCAAAATCCTACTGTTAGAAATCAAAGTTTTGCAGAGCTGAGGTTACAAAAGCTCCAGAAAGCAGAAGGATTGCTGGGTTTCATTTATCAGGAATCTGGCTGTATTTGGAAAAAAATAAAATTCAGAAAGGAAAAGCATTATGGATACCTCCATCTGTTTGAAAAAGATGATGTATGTTAAACACAGATTTTTTGAGTGGTTTTTTCAATCTGATTTAGTAATTCAGATGATAGAAATTTGTCTATTAATAGGTGATTTGTCAGAGGTAGCCTTTTTGAATAGGTGAAGAGAAAGGAGGGGAAACATTGCTTAGCGGTGACTGCTATTTCAGGATCGTACTTCTAATTCTAGCACTGACTCACTATAGGCTTGGAAAGTTACAGCGCTTTTGTTCTAGAAAATGCTAAGTAAAGAAAGGAGCCATTCTGCTCTAATAGCTAACATCCATTTTATTGTAACACTGCCTGGAGTTCATTTACAGGAAAAATCCAATGCCTTTGTTCTTTCTCTCTGTGCAGCTAATAAGTCTCACAACTAAGTATTTCCCATTTCTAGTTCTGCACCTTCCAGTACTACTTCCCTTATTTGCAGTTACCAAAATATTAAAGTTATTCAGATATCTAAAGTTACTCATACTGGCTTCTGAAAAAAGATTAACTCAATTACATGGGCAGAATAAAGGGGATGTTTCTCAAATGGAGGAGGACAAAGGAAAAGCAGACAACTCTTCCCTCCCCCCATCTTCAGCAAGCTATTGGGTGATAGGAAAATGAATCAGGCTGACACGGAAATCTTACAGTATCTGAGAAAACTAATGTATCGATGATCACTTTTACTAGAAATACAAGCTGTCACTTCTATAGGTGTTGCATAGAACAATTCTCTCCGGCTAAGGCTGTTCCCATTTCCTGTAGTTTTAAGTGAGGGATTGGTACTTCGTTCCTGATGGACTGGTTTCATCTAGGTAGAGGCTGCATTAGTTTTGCCCTGAGACTTAATTCCTTAATTGCCATTTTTTTGCTCCATGCCATTATTGGGAAGTTAAACTTTTTAATCAGAAACGTCAAGCTAGCACTTCTAGAATTAGCTAGCTGTGTAGGCGAAGGCGTGCCCATTTTTGCAAGTGTCACGTTTTTGTATGTTATCCTGGTTAGTAGGCTGGGTTCTTTGACAGTCACATATTAGGGGCTTCTCTTTCATAACTACAAAATACTTGTCAATTAAAAATCTGCTTTTTAGTGAAACTCTTACCCAGCCTATGCTTATCGCTCATGCTGTCAGGAATTTGTGCTTCAAGCCAAACCAGCTCAGGTTCTCCAGTACCAGTGTTTTATTTCACAAGATGGCACTTTGATCTGAGAAACATACCACAACATTTTTGTAGTACCTCTTGAGGGATCTGCAGATAGAAGGCCATCTCATTACCCTGAGTAATCCTTTGCCGTCTTGTGATGATTCTCTGCACGTAAAAATACTGTCACAAAAATGTGTGCTTTTTCAAAATTTAACATATATCATCCTCTCTTCATGGTGTTCCAGAGGACTGCTTAGAAGATGACCAATGGATTTTAAGTAAATAAAGATGACCAGATATACATTAGTGCTCAGTAGCCACAAGTCCCTTCAAAGTGAGCAAAGGTTACTATCTATGACCTTCTATAGAAATATCATAATATGGAATCAGAAGCCTTCCTGTAGGTATTTGAGTTTGAAAATAGCAAGTGTGTCCCTGAAGAATGCCTGGTCTGGGAGGAGGCTCTAGGTGTGTCACATTGCCCCAAAGTGTTCAGATTTCTGGAAGAGCATCTAACAAAAAGGAGTGCCACGTTCCTTTACAGTTTTTACAGGATTTTACTGTTTTTATCAACCTATGTTTGTGCTGAGCATTGCTCTGATGTCTAGTGATCCAATTAAAATTGGTATAGCCATTGTTGTGAGTTTAACTTGGGCTTGGCTTGAGTTTTACCTGAACTTCTTCAATAATTGCACTAAACAATGCAAACTGCGGGTCTTCTGGTATCTACAGAGTGTGGCAGGGATTTGTACGCTGCCACTGATCAATACTGAGGTTTGCTGCCATGTGTATCTAAAATGTTAGGTAAGGTGAGGCTGCATAGCTGAAGATGAGTAAAAACAAAGTAGATAAATGGATTGAAAGGAAAATGCTATGTATTGTGTGTGTATATGTGCACATATGAAATCTGGTTCAAAAGAGACTTGTTAGAACTGAACAAGTCTGAGCGAGAATTAATGGCCCACACCTGGGAATAAGAGGTGAATTCTCAAGTATCCAGGTTTAGTAACTGCCACACCTGTCCTATATTCCCAAAAGCATAAATGAGGTCTGCAAGGATTTAGATAGCTTAGCTTCTGAATGCACAGTGCCATGGCTCTTTTCCAAGGCATCATCAGTCACTGCATGAAAATCCCCACCCATAATTACTAGGGCATTATTTGTCATGGGCTATACTCTAGTGCAGAACTTTACCTTATTCACATGATATCAAGAAGAATAAATAGTTTTAGGCATGAATTTTATCCAGACTTCAAAATGGCTCTTCAGAACAGAACTAAAATAAATATCCTTCCAGAAAAGCAATTAAATTGGAGAGGCATAGCTCTGTTCCTTCTTCAGTCTCATGGTGCTGGCAGAATGAGGACACAAACGTCTTTCTTATCAACAGCTTTATTCCCTGCAACCTATGTGACCTCTGAAGTACCATAAAAAGCTCAATGAACAGCCACTTGAAAAGAAAAAAGAAACTGAGCGCTTGTCACCTGTCAGGGGATAGTCCATCTGATTGTTTACTCTGCCTCACCTCTGTTCATAGAAGTGAATAGAAAATGAGTTAGTTATGCCTGGATTGTACAAGATGCGTGGGAGGACAGTTTGAGAAAGTGTTTTGGCAATCACAGCCTGTCTGTCATTGATCTCCTGCTACTAACATCTAGGAGAATTTTGTGCTAGATAATCAGTGACCATGATACTTTGGTCAGGCAAGTAGAGTCTCTCTCTTGTCCACAACAGAAAAGAAGTACTTACCTCAACAGTGCCATCCTCCTTCCAGAAAGCTTATTCTCTGCATTTGGTGAGTTAACTGTTTTTTCTTTTTCTGCCTCCTGAAATGGAAGCAAATTCCAAACTAACAGTGGGACACAGCTCTCTGCTTTGGCTCTGCATACCTTCTAATATATTACAGGCTTCCAGAAGAGCAAAGCAATTACGCTTACACTTGCAGGCGCCTGAGTATCTCTGTCATAGTGAACTTACTAGACACAACCTAGTGCTAGGTTTCTATTGAATATAAACACTGCAGCCACATTTGTAGAAAAAGCCATGTCCCAGGGCCAGCAGTGTCACTGGAGAAGGACTCATCTGGTTTTCTCTCCTCACAGCAGTAACTAGATCACATTTCCCCTGGACAGTTAGGAGAAGCTTTATGCTCCCTTCATTGCCAGCATGTCCTTTGAGGGCATGTTTCTGCACCTCACTGGCCTTAAAAACCAACTCGGCAAATCTTTGTACAGAGGAAACTCCTTGTTCTGAGATCTTTAGCCGTCACGTGGGGGTTTTCTGCATCAGGCATGATTTATTTGGTCAGAAGTTCTTATGCAATTAAGACACCAACTGAAATTATTGGGAATTTTACTCGAGGAGAGAATTCAGGATCAGCAATATTACAACAAAGTTGATGTTGGTGACTTAGAAGGGAACAGCCTGTGAAAATATGGGACAAAAAAGAGTAACATGCAAAGGAAAAGTTGATGGGAACACAGAACACTTCAACATATACTGAACCTGGTCTTGTAGACTCCCAGTGCTGTGTGTGCACTGGCCACAGCATAATACCAGCAGCCACTTGGCAGAGACTTACTCTACTAAAACACAGTGGCTTCTCTGGAGACTGTTTTCTCTGCATACCAAATATTTGCTGAACACGCACATTCCAAAGAGGACTTTACCAAGGCGTACACAATTGTAGAAACCTTCAAAGCACACAGCGAATGTGGTAAAAGTCACAATCATTTGTCCAGGTTTTTGAGGCCCTCCTCCAGGGAGTACAGCCATTGCTTTGAAGTCACCTACAGTCCTGGTGGAAATGTGGTTTGTCAGTTGGGGAAGAGGACTTTGCTTACCAGCAAATGAAATTCTTTGACGTACATTGTTTATGTGTACTTTCACCTCACATCCTCTTTTTCCTGTTGTGTAAAGTCCTTTGACATTAAGGGACTCAGCAGGTGGGATAAAACTGAGGGGTGTAATGCATGTGCTGGTCTTTTCCTTCCTATGAACAGAATGAGGACGGGATGAGTGCCCACGGGTGTATGTGTACTCCTAGCAGGAATATGCACGTAGGCAGCCAGTCCCAGAGAACTCCAGCTATGACAGACTACCTTTCTGCTAACAGGCTAACGTGGGATGTTACATTTTTCTGGTGCTATAAATAACTGGAAAACCTCAAGCACAAATGCCAGTGCCTTAAGTATAAAAAAGTTTATAACAAAGTATTTCATTTGTGTGAACACTGTCTTAATGTGGGGACATTTATTCAACCCTAGTGTATGGCATCAGGAGACAATACTGCAGCATATTCTGAAACGGTCTATATGTCTTTGGCTTTCATCACGTGAAGCTACGCTACCTGTGACTGTAGGTGTAGTGAGAGTTCACAGACACCTCTCGGATACTTCATGCTATAGCAGCATTGGTAGCTGAGCTATGGGAAAACTGAAGAGCATGCTGCTTTTTCTTTCTTTCTGAGTGTTTTAAAATAGGTTTCTGGAAAGGTTTTGAGTAGGCTTACAATTTGATAAATGTCACAGGTTCTGATACTCTACGACCAGATGAATTTTTTTTAGCCCTGACTAAAATATGTAGATCTAAGGACCTAGAAGTATTTCAGTGCTGCAAGGGAGATTTGACTGAATAGCTGTCAGGCCACTGAAACAAATCAGCAAAGGGCACCGGGGCAAAGTCTGGCTTCCTGAAGACTCAGTTTGTAGCTGATGTGTCAGGAGATCTGAGCTCTACCTGCAGGATTTCCCGCAGTTTAAACATTTAGCCTTTTCTCATAATAGGGACATACATATTTAACGTCTTAATATCTTCCATAAAATATAGGCACCAATTTTTGCACGTCCAAAGCAATCAGCAGCTGAGCCTGCACAGCTATGTGCAAGGGGCAGCTATAGTTAGGAGGCCCACAGTGTCTGGCACTTCCATAAAAGAGAAGGAAATGGGAGCCTCAGGCTTTTGTCAATGACATCCTGAGCTGGGTAAGTGATGTTTATTCCAGTTTATTAATAAAGGAGAAAAGTAATTCTCATGTGGTCTAGACCCTACCATAGATGCGAATGATATCTTAATGACTTAAGTTAAATCTAAATGATCCATAAACCCTGCACGTAGTTATATGAATTCCATCTACTAAGCCTTTCTCAAAGGCCCCAGAACATGCTGGTGTGGAATAGCCCCTTTTTAAATGGAAAATACTGACCCGCTATCAGCTGTACTGTCTTGTCCAACCTAAATACCAGCTGTGTCGGCTGTGGTAACTGTCAGCAATTGTTTCTCTGACAGGGAGCAACAGGGTTCTGTGCCGAGTTACACTTTTCTGTCCTTCTCTTTTGACAGCTAAGTGTCAGATTGCAGGCAAATTCATCCTCCCCATGCTATGGGTTCTGTGGCATGTGGGGTTTTAAATCTTCATTTTCCTTTTCAAATCATATATTTTAGTAAAAAAAAGTCCAGTACTGTAGCACCCAACACTAAAACATGTTGCATGAATTCTTTTTAGAACCATGCAACTCATATAATTAAAACTCTGGAGATTTTCCCTGCCTTTAAAGAATATATAGGAGTTATTTTTCTAAAATTAAATTTTACTTTGCCATGTTCAATTTCACTTTATGTTTACTACATTTACGTCATAAATGTGAGCAGTTTGTACTGCTCATATTTCCCATTAATAGAATGTTGGGGTTTGTTAAGGAACGTAGGCTTTATGCTTGTATTAATTATTATATGCAATTTGCATAATATTAGCATCTAGTTTAATTGTTTAGGCCTGTAAGAATTATTCAAAGTGAGCAATTTAAACTCCAAAAACTTACTCCCATTTCCTATCTTTAATTACAGGAGTAGAAGGAAAAAAATAGACATTTTTGCAGTATGGGAACCCAATTAATAGCTGGTTGATTTTTCACTTAGAAAGACATGTAGTTTGCAAGGACTTTTTGTTTGGAATTAGAAACCTCCCAGTCCCGGCTCTTCCTGAATGATTAGCTTTGATTATACTTTGCTCTGGTATTAACTATATGGCCATGTAAGTCACATGATGTTGTTGCTACCTCCTAGCTGAAGGGCAGTACCTTTTCAGCATTGCTTTATGAGGATGTAGATACCAAAACATCTTGCAAACAGCCTAGCACTTTAACTGGCTTTTCACTTTCTGAAATGTTACTGCAAGCAAAATATCATTTTTATGCTTCCATTAAATGAATAAAAAAGATTATGACTGCCATCAAAAGAGGTCTTCTGATTTTTTTCATATGAATTCTGATGTTTATTTAAAGCACTCTATAGCTCATCTGTCAGCTGCCTTTAAAAACGAAGCAGAAGGAACGTTTGTTCCAGGCATCATAATTTGAGGTAGCCAGTCCTGTTTTCCTCCAAAACTTTGAAATGTCCTTATAACCTCCCAACATTAGTTTCTGGATTTTTATGGGACTGTGATCCCTTCAGGAAAAACCTACTGATTGTTAGACTCACCTGGTTTGTGATTAACTCTTATTGCACGTATGACTTGTTTTACCTAAAGCGTAAGATTCCGGTTTGAACAGAAAAATGTAAATATGAAGGTCTTGTGGAACTGAGGCAGCAATGAATAATGTCTCCTTACTTTTATGAGCAGGACTGGGATGCTGAATGTTACTGTGTGCAAATTTTCTTTCTATGAAGGCTTAGAAGGCAGAATAGGTGTTACCTCAGCAGGCAGGAGTGCCGGGTCCTTTCCCTGATGTTTTCAAGTGACTTTTGGAATCCCTGCAGGGAATGAAGGGCCATATCATGTCACCTGCCAGTGGCTGCAGGAGACCTGGTGCCCCATCAGCCTGCCACATGGTCAGTCTTGAGGTGCAATCACTGTGGCAGGGTGAACACGCTGCAGATGGGGACTTCAGCACTGTATGTATGCCAGCTCCCAAGTGTAAGTTGCCTCTAAAGTCACATCTTTGTGCAGTGGTTATTCTTAGGAGGGTCAGGGAAATTCTGATGCCAGAAGTATCAGTCTTATTAGCTTGAAACTGATAACAAAACTGCGATCATTTCCGAGCTGAGATTGCCTCTGACTTGCTTCCTTTGTGCATCTGTTGTTCCGTGGTGCTGGTGGTTGCTTTGATCATGGTTTGGATTCATTGGTGATGTCACCGAGTGACTGTAAGAACTTTGCAGAGCTTCCTTGTGACTCTCTTCCTTCTCCCTGCATCCACACTAAGCAGTAAAAGTGCTTTCTATAATATAGAGTCAATACTTATCAAACCTGACATTTTAAAATAAGAGTTGAGTGTGACCCCAGACCTTTCTGCCACAGAAGTCAAATGCTTTATGACATTAATAAAAGAAGGGTTGCACCAAAGGTGTATTGTCTTCATATTTCCAGGTCTTAGTCCTTAATTCCCTAGATACTTTGAGCATCAAATATTTGCAGGCTGGGAATCAAAAACTATGAGCTACTAGATAGTGAGACTATCCTGTCGTCTGACCTGTGAATCACACAATAATTTCAGTGTTAGGAGGCGTGTAAAAAGCCCACCAGATCCTTGAGCTCTCTGAGAGGCCTCATGCAGTTCTCATCCCACCAAAGTCTGCCATGGATTCAGCAATGTGTTATCTGTGAAACAACAGCATGCACTTTTCATATCCATACTATACTACAGGATGTAACATTTTACCATGTTTTTACTCTGTAGATTAATTTTGATCCTTGTAACAGTCTCCTGTAAAGGGGAGTAAAGTTGGTTAAGAGAGGATGAGAACATAGAACTTAGTCCATATCAGGGACTAAATTTTGTGACAGGATGTGCCACATGCTAAAATACATAATTAAGAAATGGGACTTAATTTTTATAAGCTGGCCTTCCTCTTCCTTTCCAGTCCCATCGTTCTTACTTTTCCTATCTTGTTCTGATTGTAAATTCTTTGTGTAGCAAAGGGATGTCCTTCTATACTTCTGGAAAGTGCCTAATATATTTTGGTATTTCCATAATATAAATTTTTTTATTTGTTTTTGCAATTACTCCCAGAATAATGTCCACAGTGCATACAAGAACTATCTAGAAAGTGTGATGAAGCCTGAGCCATGCTGTACCATCTTCTTTTTGAAAGTCTCAAAGAGGTCGGCAAAAAGTAACATTTAAGTCAGTAGTAAGGTCTCTCATTGCTTAAGTCGCCTTCTCAAAATGTATTAGCCCATCTTTGTTAATATACCTTCTGAAAACCAGATGATTTGGGATTACTATACATGGTCTCCTTAAACATTGCCAAAGTTATGCTTAGCCCAGTAAACTACCTTTTGCATTGGAAGAACAATGTTACAGGATGACTACATGAATATTTTCAAAGGATTAATGCAAAGTCAGAACACATGTATGTGTAATAGAAAAACAAGGGTATTTTCTTCTTGTGTGATTCAGTGTTGCATTGCGGTGTTCACATAGGTGTGTTCCGGAACAATTACCAATATATGTATTCAGCCTTAGCTGCTACTTCAGTTAGTATTGCAAATTAGATTTTTAGGAAGAGCTGATAATCATAATATGCTTTGGGTATCAGAGTGAATTAATCATACAAGTGAGGAGATGCTATTGCTCTAACTGGCATGGCTTTGTTAAATAGTGATGCTAACCCAGGTGTGCAGTCCAGCTGACTTCATGCATGACAAGACTATCGAGATGCTGTTATTTTGGTATCTAGTTTTAGGTGCAGTTGAGGACACTGAGATTTGTGAGCCTAAGTTCCCTGCATAGCTCAAGCAGGCACTCTGAGAGCATCTAAATTAAATGGCCAAAGTTGGTGTCACCTCTGTGCAAACACAGGTACAAGTTGTGTTCCAGTTTTCTGGATTTACAAGGAGGTTAGATCTCTGGTTTTGGATCCCCATCTTGGATGTTGCCATGAAAAGTAGCCATCCATATTCTAAGAGTTACAGTCTTCAGAGAGTATTTCGAGAACTCTCTGCCCCTAAAAGCTGTATTTTGTATATGCTCCCTTAAGGATACAATGGCAAAAAAAAAAAAAAACCAAAAAAGAAAAGAATGATGTATTCAGAAATAAATATATATTAAGATAAAAACTAATTTAACTTTTCCATTTAAAAGAATTAAAAAAAGCAAGGAAGTGTATGAAAAATATAAAGTTTTTCATTTGTAGGGAAGCAGTAGTCAAACTTTTGCTTGCTCATTGGTTGTGATATTAGCTCAGGACATAGCAGCGATCAAATTCTTAGCTTTGCTACTTATTTCTTGGGTGGCCTTGACAAGTCATTCCATCTCCCAGTTTTCTAGCTGTGAAATAGAGAGTAACAACACTGCTCCACCTCCCATGGAGATGTAAACGTGAATGAATTAACAATTATGGACTGCTCATGATGAGAGAAACCACTGAAGTTTGTAAGGTAGACAGAAGACTGGAAAGTAAATTCAGGTGTGAAAAAGGAAGATAATTGTTTAGTCTAAGCTAAAAGAATAGAGAGAGAATGGATGATTTGTGGATAGGCCAAATATTGAGCAAAGGAGTAATTTATGTATACAGTAGGAGAACTGTAAACATCATCCAGGGAAGTCTTAAGGCAAAAGTGATGGCCTAATGCTGCAAAAGAAAACAGTATGGTGAGAGGTGAGGAGCAATACTATCATGTGCTTTTTTTTTTTTTTTTCTTTTTTTGGTGATATTTCAACTGTCTGTTCTTTGGAACAGAACTTAATCCTATATCTGAAAAGCATTTGGAATATTCTGGGCACCATGAATATGGTCAGTGAAATATGGTCCTAACTGTAAGAGAGGAACTATGTATGTAATGGCTCATTAACTATGCAAAAATTGTAAACAGATAAACCACTTAGAACTTCACAGACTGATTGCACATGATTACAGGTGACAAGCTGGAAACAGTTTGGGTTATGAGCACCATTTGAATGGAAGTGAGCAGTAATCAGGCAAATGGAAGTGAAAAGTTGCTCCCTGTCAGCTAGCTTGGTAATTGCAAAGCACTGAGCTCTCAGTAGAGGGGCCAGAAGTCAGCAGAGCACAAGGACAGCAAGGGTTGAGGACATGGTCAGAGAGACCCTGAAGACAAGGAGAATAATGTGAAAAGGGAAGAGGAAGATAGCATGGATTTGGGTTAGTTCACCTTGGAGCTGTAAACAAGTGTTTCTCCAAAGGAGGGAGGCTGTAATGTTAAGTAAATCATCTGTCATTGGACCAAACTGCAATTCAAAAATGGTAATCGGTCACCAGCTGCCTTTCCCAGCTGAAGGCAAGGTCCTTCTTGTCATACCACCCTGCATACTGGTATGCTGGTCTGCAAGGCTTTGACATGTGAAGCGTTTTCCTCTGAAAATTATCATGTGTGGCAGCCTTTATGTGCAGTATTATGTTTCCCCTCCCTGGGGCAGAAAACACAGGAGAGGGGACAAGATTTTGTTTTGTCACACCACAACAATTAAAACATTAGATTGCCAGATCTTTATTTGCATAGGAAACTACTGCTGCTCCATCCCTGCCTGCTCCCCAGGTGCACTCGGGGCACAGCACTACACCCAGCCTGAGGGTAATGTCCCCTTGTCACTCCCAGGACATGTCCTTTCTGCTCCACAGTGCCCATCCCTGCCCTAGCCAAATCTGTCTCCTTTCCCCCCACCCCTTCTGCAGGTGGGAGAGAGGAGCAGCTGGGACGTGCTGGCATTCACCCCAAGAAGTTTTACATGCCAACAGGACACTCTGGAGCTTTGTCAGTAGCAATGAAATGTTCTAGTTTAACGAGGTAGTAAAATAAACGTGTAATAGCACTCTGATTCTTAACAGGGCTGCCACATGCCATGTTCTGTACATAATTCTGAGCTGCTGGATCAGGGAGCAGAGCACTGTACTGCCCACGCGGCCTATAAAGCCAGCCTGGATCCTGTAGCCAGGTAACCTGTTTTGCAGCCCATGGGAGTCAAAGGCCTGAAAACAGCACAGGAGCCAAGTTCAGGTACAATGAACAGACTTCAGTGTTGTGGTGCAATTAAAAGCTCTTCACAGTCATAAAAATCACTTATTTAAAGCAGATAGATGCTCACGTTCCTCCACGATTCTGTTTTTCTATTCGGTTTCCTTCCCTACTAGCAGCAACCAGTGCAGCTGACTTCGTATAAATGACTTTTGGTGCTGTTTTGGATTGTGGAGTGCTTCCCCCGTCCTCCCCTAGCTCCCAGACAGCGAGATCTGCTTTGAGATGGAAGAATAGCACCCTCAAGAGTTGACAGCGCAGCTTCAGGGATCCACAGTATGCAACACACATCCTTCCTCTTGTAGTTAAATTAACTCCCTGACACATGTAACCGAAGCAATAAGAACAAAAGTGTTCTGTTGACATAAAATTTGAAATATTTGGTATCAGTCACAGTTGTTGTGAAGGTGCAAATACACACTTGGGCTCGTCTGAGGGAAGATCAGGTTCTGAACATTTTGCCTTCAAAGAAGGCAGGACAATAAAAAGACAAAGAATTGTTGTATTTGTCCTAGTCTGGGAACCTCATTTTATACAATATTAAAACAATTTGAACAGGAATTTCTGTTTTTGTGTAAAAAGAGATTATTTAAAAGTTCTTAACTTAGATAAAAGTGGTCTATGTAAAAAAAAAAAAAATACTGAGCAAACCAGTCCTTAAATTGTGGGGACTTGTTGGTTAATTACAGTAATTAGGAATGGAATCTGATCCTAAACTTTCTGATTTACTTTGAATTTCTTTTAATATGTGGTTAGGCCTTAATGTCAGAATGATTATAAAATGTGAGAGCATTTTAAGAGTACAGAGGCGTAGGTATTGTTATTAAATGACAAAGTTATACGCTTCTGCTGTTTCATGCAGCACTGACCTTTTATTTTAAATGTCCATGGCCTATTCCTGTTTCTGCTGACTTCAGAGTCGGATAAAGCCTTTCAGAAGCTCCAAGTATAAACTGCTTACCAGCTACTATTGCAGATGATATTTCTCCCAGCAGGCAAAAAGTCCGTCTCTGGGTTTGTCCTTTTTCTGGGAGTTGGTTCACTTGAACAAGCAGAATTTGGGCAGTTGGGTGGAGCTGGGGACATTTTACTCTCCACTCTGAAGCATCCAAAACTTGCTCCTGTCACAGACTTGAGGCTTTTCCTCTGTATCGTGACTTTGTTCAGAGTTCTTACTAGTGTTTTGGTTGTTTAGACAGTGCTGCAGCTCCCCACGGGCCGCTGAAGCACCCCAGTGAGGCACTGCTGCTACTGTGAAGGCAACACATACTTTCAGAAAATACTGACTGTATATAAAAAGAATTTAGGAATGATTTTTTTTTCTGTTGATAATGAAAAGTGTATTCTGTAGCCTGTAAATTAGTGTGTTTCTGTGCTGTAATCACAGAATCTGTTCTCCTGAGGGCATACTAGAGGGCAAAAGCCAACTGACTCTGTTGGCCTTGCTTTTTGGTGGCGGAACAGAGGTTCAGATGTGCAGTGTGTGGTACAAAAACATGGGTTCCTGGTACGTGGTAATTTTGTTTCCTGTTTGACTTTGTCAGTTACTTTTAATTGCAAGGAATCTGTCAGACCCTTTCTGAGCAAGGATTTTACTGTCACAAGCTTCTGTTTTACTGGAACATCCAGAACTAAGAATTGTAGCAGGTTGCGTTTGCCTTTTGGTGGGGGTTTTGGGTTTGGGGTTTTTTTTGTCTTTTTTTTTTTTTCTCCAGTCATCACTAGGATTGAATAATTTTCTCTGCAACTCTCCTCATAGCAGTTGTAAGCCCGCACCTGCTCCAGCGGCCTTGAGTTGTCCTTCCTCTGTGCCCAAGGGACCTTCTGGACCAGCAGAGCTGAATGCCCGCGGGGCTTCCCGAGGTGCACCCGGGAGGTGTGCAGGGGAGGACAGGCACATCTGCCCTGCAGCCTGCCGGGGGTGGCGGCAGGAGGAAACCGCGTCCTCACCCCTGCGGAGCCGCAGCTGAGACCGGGGCTCCCGCGGCGGCGGGGGCTGCGGCAGGACGGGGCCGGCTGCCCCGGGGGGGGCAGACATGCGGCTCCTCTGCCCCGGCCCCGGGGCGGGAGCACCCACCGCCTTCCCCAGGCCGCCAGGACACGGGGCCGGGAAGGCGACCGGCGTCTCCAGGGGGGTGGCCGCGGGCCGGGCACACGCCCGGGCTTCCCGGCTCCGGCGGGGAGCGGGACCCGGCTCACGCGGGTTTATCTCGGGTAAACGCCGGGAGTCGGTCCGCGCTCGACACGGGCCGAGCTTGCTGCGTGTGCGTTTTGGGAAATCCGTAATTACATCTACCTGCTTGAGTGGTGCGGGGCAGACCGCGCGGTTACCCCACCCTCCCGGCGAGCGGCGACCGCCGCGGGGCCGCTGGCCCGCAGGTGGCCCGGCCCGGGCTGTCCCGACGCGGAGGGCAGCCCCCCGGGGCTGACGGGCCGCCGCTCGCCGCGGAAGCAGGCAGGGAGGCCCCGACCGACCGCGCCGAGCCCAGCGGAGCCGGGGAGCCGTCGCTGCCCCCCCGAGCTCCCCGCCCCTGCCCGCCGGGCGCCATCCGCGGCCGGGTCCTAGCGCCGCCCGGGGCCGGCGCCGCGGGCCCCGCTGTGACCGGGCGGGCCCCGCCGGTGAAGCCGGGCTGCGGTGGGGCGCGGCGCAGCCCACCCCCCGCGCCCGCTCCGAGCCCGCCCGGCGACAGGGCGCTGCCGGCAGGTAAGCGCCGCCGGGGCAGCAGCGCCTTGGGTCCCGCAGGCGAACACGGCGGGGCGAGTGTTCCCGAGCGGCCAAGCGCTCGCAAGAACGCGCGGGCGACGGTGAACTTTGAGCCGTTCCCCGCGGCGCGGCCGAGGAGTCGCCGGGTCGGAGCGCTCGGCGCAGGGGCGGGCGGTGGAAATGTACCGGCCGCCTTTGGCCGCTCTGCCCCGCCGAGCGGCCCCGGGCAGGGAGGGCGCAAAGTCCCCGCGCTGTTTCCCCGGGCCTCTTATCAGCGCGGAGCCCCCGCGGCGGGCGAAGCCCAGCGCCCTGCGCCCGCCGAGCCCGGGGCGGCGGCGGGGGCCGGGCCGTGCGGGCCGCTGGCGCGGCGGCGGCTCCCGGGGGCGGGCGGCTCTGCCCTACCGGGGCGCTAAGACCCGGCTGCGCGGTGGTCAAAGGTTCCCAGCAGGAGGTTGGACACTAGAGGGCGATCCCCGGCCCTGCTGCGGGGGTGTATATATACGGCTCGCAGGACCGAGGCAACCCACTAGCAACAGGGCAGGCAGGCAGGCGGCGAGCGGGGCTCGGGCGGGCTGGGGCTGGGGCTGGGGCGGGGGACGGGCTCCGGGCGCGCCGTGCCGTGCCGTGCCGTGCCGTGCCTGCAGCACCGTGCCGCGGTGCCGTTCGCCGCCGAGGGCCGTGGTGCCGCAGGCTTGGTAGAACCGCCGCCGCCGCTGCCGCCGCACCGTCCGAAACCTGGATTGCAGGAGCCCTTCACCATGTCCGGCAGACTGTAGGTGCTTCATGGAGCAAACCAACTTCTACGAGGTCGATTCCCGGCCCCCGATGAGCAGCAGCCAGCACCACCAGCTCCAGACTCCCCTGCCCGGCAGCGCCTACAGCTACAGAGAGGCTCCCTCGGCGGCGGCACCTGCTGCGGGCGGCGCGGAGCTCGGCGACATCTGCGAGAACGAGAACTCCATCGACATCAGCGCCTACATCGACCCCGCCGCCTTCAACGACGAGTTCCTGGCCGACCTCTTCCAGCACAGCAAGCAGCAGGAGAAAGCCAAGGCCATCCTGGCCGGGGATTTCGACTTCCACAGCATGCATGGGGCCGGCGCCGCCGCCTCGGCGCCGGGGCACCAGCAGCAGCACCACCAGCAGCCGCTCTTCGGCTGCGTAGCCGGCTACATGGACGGCAAGCTCGACCCCCTCTATGAGCGCATCGCCGCGCCCGGCTTGCGGCCGCTGGTGATTAAGCAGGAGCCCCGCGAGGAGGAGGAGGTCAAGTCGGCGGCCTTGTCGGCCCTCTACCCCCACCACGCTCCGCAGCAGCACCCGTCCCACCTGCAGTACCAGATCGCCCACTGCGCCCAGACCACCATGCACCTCCAGCCCGGGCACCCCACGCCTCCCCCCACGCCCGTGCCCAGCCCGCACCACCCGCACCACCCGCACCCCCCCGGCGGCCTGCCCGCCCCGGGCACCCTCAAGATGATGCCCGCGGACCACCGGAGCAAATCGAAAAAGACAGTGGACAAGAACAGCAACGAGTACCGGGTGCGCCGGGAGCGCAACAACATCGCGGTGCGCAAGAGCCGGGACAAGGCCAAGCAGCGCAACGTGGAGACGCAGCAGAAGGTGCTGGAGCTCACCACCGACAACGAGCGGCTGCGCAAGCGGGTGGAGCAGCTCACCCGGGAGTTGGAGACTCTGCGGGGCATCTTCAGGCAGCTGCCCGAGAGCTCGCTGGTGAAGGCCATGGGCAGCTGCGCCTAGCGCCGCGCCGGGACTGGCGGCGCCGCCCTCGCTCACCTATAGATACTATACGTACCAGAGCGCAGCGATCTCAGATTGTTTCGGGGGGGCGGGGGGGAGGGGGTTGGGGGGTTTGTTTTGTTTGGGTTTTTTTTTAACGATTAACGACCAATACCAGAAGCCAGGCAGCTGTAATATTAAAAGGTTTGTGCCTTAGGGATGACACGCGAAATAAGCTGAAACATGGTGGGTTTTGTAAGGTGAAAGGCGAGGGGAAAGAAGAAATTAAAAAGCCCACGTGTCTACACAGGGTAAATAACAATAATAATGACAGTAACGAAGCATCCATAGCAATCCAGATGTGCCTTAAAAACTGGCTGCAGGAGCTCTGGGGCTTTCTGTGCCCCCCAGCCTGGCAGGGTTTGAGGGAGAAGGGTGAGGGCTGGGGTGCCTGGGGGTGCCGGCCAGCCCCCCCCCCCCCCCCCCCCCCCCGGCCCCAGCTGGCCTGTGGTGCAGTAGGCAGGGGCAGCAGTGGCGAGGCCGGTGAGGAGCAGAGGGCTGAGGCCGAAAGACGCGCAGCACCAGACGCCTAGTTTGGAGCGCTGAGGTGCGGGACAGCTGCCGGACTGCTACCAGGACTGTCCCAGCCTGGCTGGGCTGCCTCTGCCAAGCCCTGTCCCCTGCATCGGCTGGGAGTGGGGCAGAGGCCACCGCTGCTGCGTGGCCAATGGACAGCCTGGGACTGATGGAACAGCAGCTTGCAGGGGAGCACGGTGAGCTCCCTCCATCAAAAGGAAGAGCAGCAGTGTCTTGTACTGTATGTCACAACGTGGCGAAGCACAAGTGAATAAATACCTATTGATGCGGGTATTTACTATGAACTTTCAGTGTATTTTGCTTTATTCCAGGACATTTAGCTCCTCTCCAAGTCTCTGTCTGTCCAAGCTGTGCCTCATGTAATGTGAAAGCCTTTCCGTGTATACTAGCTACACTTTATTTTTATTGTATTACTTAGATCTTTGCCATCACACGACTTTCTTACCTGGTGACAGAGACTATGCCCTTGTGCTGCAATGTTATTTTATTATTTGGATGGGTGGGTGAGTGTGAGTGTGTGTTGCCACCTTCATGTTGTCCTGGGCCGGCTGCTGCCTCCCGACCCCCAGGCAGGGGTGCCTGGAGGGGAGTGCGGGGCTGCAGGACGCCTGCGGTAGGGCGAGGAGGCTCGTCCCTGGTGCTGCAGCACCTTTGGACTCTGGAGCTTCTCGCAGGGTGAGAGAGAAAAATAAACAAACAAACAGGCCCCTTTCCAGGGAGCCCTGGTAGCCGTGCAGAATGTTTCTTCCTCATGTTGTAGCTGCACAAGAATTTGTCCGGTTAGAAATAGTCACGATGGGAGAAAACAAGGCGGAGACATGAAGCTGTCCGAAAGCGTGACAGTGGGAGCACAGTGCTGGGGGCGTGTGTATGCATGTGCTGTGTGCGTATGCGGGGTGTGTGTATGGGTATGTATACATGTATGTATATGCACACATTGGTGAGTTTTTTTGAATTTTGGGGCGGGGGGGAAAGACCGCATATAAAGTTTGTCAGAAGTCCTGGTTATGTTCATAAATAAACAGCATATATTCTACCATAACCATCGGCCTCTCTGTGCGTTTCCAGTTCTTGTTCTGTAGCAGGAGCACACAAGCCCTCGTCTTCCTCGGGACACTGCTCCCCGCCAGCGCCCGTGTGCCCGGCCAGCACTGGGGACCAAAACGCCTTCGTGCAGCGCAAGTCCCTCGCTTTCGCCCCACAGAAATAAATACACGGTTGCCTTTAAGAGCACGGCAATTTCCTAAATACTTGTGGTGTCAGATGTGGGCCGGTGAGTCACGCTCTGCTTGCCCTTGCACCGCCACGGCTGAGCCGGGGGCTCCTCCTGCCGCCCCTCACCCCCGCCAGGGAAGGCGCCGGGCGGGACGAGGACACGCAGCCCACCGTACGCGGGCCCCTCCGGCCCCGCCAGCCCGCCGGGGGTCTCCCGCGGGGCGCAGGGGACGGGCCGCCACCCGGGGCACGGCGGGGGGGGGGGGGGGTGTGCGAGGGGAGGCCGCGGGCAGGGCCAGGCCCCGCTGGCTCGTCAGCGCCGCCGCTGCCCGGCCCTTCCCGCTGCCCGGCCCTTCCCGGCGAGGCACGCCCCGGGCCCCTCCCGCCCCCGCCCGGCCGGGTCCGGCCCGGAGGCGTCGCCCCGGAGCGCTCCGGTGTCGGCGGGACGAGGGGCACGGCGCGGGTTCCGGGGGCACCGCCGGCGGCTCCGGCCGGGCTCCCCGCGGGGACAGCGGCCGTTGCAGCTCCCAGCGCTGCGCCCAGCAGCTGCCGCCGGCCCCGCCGCGGGCTCCCGCCCCGCCCCGCCCCGCTCGAGGCCGCCGGCGCGCGGGGGGCGCCGGCGCGGGAAGGAGCGGCCGTGAGGGGCGGGGGGGCGGCTCCGGCCGGGCCGTCGCCTCCCAGAGCTGCCCCGTGGCGGCGGCCGGCCCTGAGGTGAAGTAACGACCGGCCCGGCCTGCGGGGCAGCGCCCGGGGGCTGTGAGGGGAGCTCCGCGGGGCCCCCCGGTCGCCGCCCGTCCGCTCCTCCCCGGGGCTTCGGGCTCGGGCGCTGCCTGCCGGCGGGTCGGCGGCGGCTCTGGGCCGCGCCTCGGGCGAGTGAGGGGAGGCCGCGCCGGGTCCAGTCCCCTTCAGCAGCCACCTGCGTCCCGTTCCCCGGGGAGGGCGATCCACCCGGGATAACCGAGCTCCCCAGCGCTCGCTGCCACCGTGGCATGTCCAGCGTGGCACACCGACGGCAGGGACTGAACGCCCCGGTAGGGTGAACATCTGACACCCAGGCCCATAGCCGGGCCGTACCCCTGCATGGCGGCCCAAGGCGCCTCAGCCGTGGCAGGTGCAGCCTGGCCGCCCCACTCGGCCTCCGGGCCGGCCCCTGCCCCGCTGCAGGCCGCTGGGTGCTGGGCGGTGCCGGGGGGGTCTGCCGCTACCTGGGGAGTTCGTGTGGCTCTGCTGGGCGGGGGAAGGGTAAGACTGCTCCTCCAAAACCCACCGCCATACTCGGCTTGCGAGCGCTCTCTGCTCGGATGGGTCAAGATGAGCGCAGGTCAGGATTAAGTCTTTAATTCTTCGGCTGGGTGTAAATCGGGGGATTCAGAGCTGGTAATTTTCCAAGGGAAGAGTTAAATTGTAGTGGTGTCCAGTTAAAATAATGACTTTTACTTGTGCTTCCTTCCTCCCCCAGCCCTGCAGAGCTGTACTCCTGTCGGGTATGATGTGCCTTACTGAGTAATGCCGTCCAACGTGTAAAGTGGGGAAACGCTGTTATCGTTTGAGCAAAGATTATTGCAGGGTATATGTGGGAGGGACTGTAATCTAGTGGTTAGGGCATGGGAATACAATCCTGGTCGTTTGAGTTATGTTCTGAACTGTGACTCACCGTGTGTGTTTGTGGTTTCAGCAAATCATTTATGGCCTCAGACAAAGCAGATTTTTCCATTAATTTAAATGAATTGTAGATTAAACAGGTCTTCGGTGGCAGAAGAATCAACCATTCTATGATTCAAAATTAAGATCACCTATCTACCACATAGGTGTTTCAGTAGTTATATAAACACAGCGTGCCCTGGAATATTACAAAGGGTAAATTATTGATAGCAGGAAAGTGTTTAGAGACACTTGCCTTAAACACAGTGCCAAAGCGAGCTGTGTTCCCTAATCCTAACCTTAACTGTAGGCTGAGCCTTCGACAAGGCCCCCAACCGCGGCCTAGACAAAAAAGTTCTCACAGCACGGTGCTCTTTGCAGCCAGTGTTTTGCTTTGGCAGTCCCCCTCTCAGCCCTCTGCAGCTGCAGTTCTGTGTTTTCTCTTCCTCTCAACCCGAACCCTTACCCTGGCACACCGGCTGAGCCTTTAGCAAGTCCCTAAGTCATTGCCCAGGTGAAAAGTTCTCACAGCAGCATGTTCAGGGATGTTTGCCTGAACACCAGGGTCAAAGCGAGCAGTACCGCAATGCTCCAGTCTCATGTGTGATCCCGTGCCTTGCCTGTTTCAGCAGCATTTAGGCATGCATTATAAACGCTGGGTGGTGGAAAGGATTTTTATGCACTGTCTGCTCCAAATATCACAGGACAGCTGGAGCTGGAAGGGACTTTGGGGATCATCCGTCTAGTCCATCACACTCATGTGAAAACAGCTGCCGCGGTCCACGCTGCTGCAGAAGAAGATGGCAGGCGGAGGCTGTGCTGCCGCAGCGTGCCGCGGGTGCAGCAGGTAAGTGTGGCAGGACTGTGGGCAGGGGTTGGCCTCACATGTGGCATTCCCACTCATCTCACCGCACACACGCACCCTGCACCAAGACTATTTATCCTGGCTTGGGCAAGGGCTTGAGCAGCTCCAGCGCTGGGCGGGGTGCTGTGGGTGTGTATATACTCAGCGGCATTTGTCTTCACGACCGCGGGGTGGCTTTTTGAAAGTTTCCCACCAAGCCTGTTCCTTTTATATGCAGTGTTGCTGCGATGCTGCCAGCCTCTGCCCATCCTGCCACACAAATGTGGCTGTGCAGGCCTTCCTTCTCCACCCCTCACCCTCGCCAGTCCCAGACGTGGGGCTGGGGACACGGAGAGGGTGAGACGTGGGGGTGGGCAGTGACTGAGAGGCCGAGCGAGTAGTCACATGTTGGGGAGGAAGGGAGTAGTTGTCTGCTAGCACTGTGTACAGAGTTGAGAGATTGCTCACCACCATAGCAAAGTCCTGCAGCAGGTTGGGGGTGGCGGAGGAGTTTCTCAAGTGATTTCCACCCCTACCCCCCACCCCGACGGGCAAATTACCCCTGAGGAACTTGCCTCATCTACCTGCTTCAGGGGGTCGGAGGATAGGAATGGTTTTTGGAGTGCTCCACACAGATTTCCGCACTAAAGGGGGGGAGTGGAAGATGCTTTGTGGTTAGGAGAAAGCAGGTGCTTCTCAGTGCTTTGCACTTACTGGTTTGAAATTACTGGTTGAATTGGGTTTGACCCAATTCAGTGGTGAAAAGAATGGCAAATGTGTAACTGAGTAAAGGGTGAAGGAACAGGCCCACTGCCCTCTCTTGGTGTAATGGCTTAAGTAAAAAATAATGGTTTATACATGGACATGTCTGGTTCTGGGCATCTCTTTCTTCCCTTGAAGAAATCTGTGTTTATACAAGTGAAATCACATACGAACACAAACCTTGCATGGAAATGTCTGTGCTTTAGAGTGATTTGCTCTGTCACATCTGAAGTGACTGCATTTTAAAGCCGAGACAACACTTAGTAGTAATAAGCATATCACAAGGAACTTTGGAAGAATGAAAAAATCCATTCAGGTAATTCTTTCCAGCCCATATTATATATCTTTTTTTTTTTTTTAATGGTAGCACTTAGGATCTTGGAGTTAGGCTATGGATCCAAAGAGAGAAAGTGTGTTCATAGTTTATCAACCACCTGTATATCCAGAGTAACCCAGTTCTGTGTAGGTAGCCTGAAACAAAGTTCAACCATTCAGAATACAGATTTTTTTTATGTCATTTCCATTATCAGGTTTCTCCTCAAGCCATTCTGGCGGGCTAAAGGCAGTGGTTGCCTGCCAAGTACTTTGCTAGAGACTTCCACAAGCTCTCTTTCTGTACAGGAGCAATGGGCTCATGTCTTAAAGGCTGTAAGTAGGAAGGAATCCTCACCAAAGGGAATCCAATTCATTTACTCTAAATATTTAAGTGCAATTTTCTTAGTTTAACACCATCCTGTTTTACTTCAGTATTGCAACTTGCTTCTGAAATTAATAGTTAACCATGGGGAAAGACAGGTCTGGCAGAATGAAAATCAGGCATTATATTATCCCATGACTCACATACATGCAGAGAACCAAACAAGTGTCAGCCAATGGCTTTGAGCCCAAAATATGTCAAAGAGGAGATGTGTATCTTCATTTATATTAAGGAGATAGAAAGCTTATTGCCGTTCCCATTAAGCACGTTGGAGTTCTGCCACTGACTTTGGTGGGAACCGGACTGGGCCCATGTGGTGGAAGCTGGCTATGGTTACCTGCACTGACTGTATTTTCTGTGCAGCAGGGCAACTTATATTTTAACAACAGTTCCTAGTCAACAGAGAGATTCAAGACCTCCCCTATTTTACGCATTACTCCTTCCTTTATTACTTTGCTGACTTGACTTTTCCTTTGACGTGTGAGGATGCTCAGTAGCAGGCAGCAATGGGCGCTTTTCTGAGTGCAGCTTCACCGAGAGACGGTAGCAAGTGACTGTAGAGAGGGATTAGCACAGCACCTTCTGTGAGCAGGGTTTTGTGATTTTGAATTATTTACATTTAAAAGAACCACATTTAGGTATTAACCCCACTTTAGGCATTCAAACCACTTTGGCAAAATCCCATTGGAGTCAGGAAAGTCTTGGCTGAATTAATGCCTCAAAATGTTTCAGAACTTTCTTGAATGCTGTGGAACTTTTTTTACCTCGGTTTTCTCACTCTGCGTATTCCCTCCACAGCTTCTAATGCATCTGGCTGTAGACCTGCCTCGAGAACTAAATAAATCTTGGGCTGGTGATATGTACTGGATCCATCACGTGATTTGTACTGAAATCCCTCAGGGAGAGGAGAACGATGCGAACGAATACCAGTAAGTACACCCAAATCAGCAACTGTGAGATCAGGGCTGAATGCCAAACCTGCTGTTGGTCACTAAGTGTCACGTATTCTAGCTTTTATTTACAAGCTTATAGTCATCTCTGTCACATATACATTTTACTTTCATTATGTTGTCATTTATGTCATTTATTAGGGTCTAATTTGCTTTGGTGGAACCAAGTTCAGTTTGGTGGACTGGGAATGTATATTCATTAACTTTTTAGAAGTTATTTTCACATTTTTATTGACATGCCAGTTCAGTTAAAACCCTGATGACAGAGTCAGGCTGAAATGAGTGTCTGTTGTTGATTCATAATTGTGCAAATTAGCATTTAGGCTTCTCATAAAATAATATAAAATGTGGAAGGCTATGTGCCAGTGCTGCTTGCTTCATTCCAGTCAGCAACCCTCCTGTGTTTACTGGAACTCATGTTAAATATCAAAAGAATGGGATTGCCAGAGTTTTCATACCAAAAATTTCTTGACCTATCTTATTATTGGTTACAGAATTGGCTTATTCCAATTGTTTCTGGAGGCGAGGGGGGTTGCTATTGACTGCAACAAAAGTAGGATTTAATTCCCTAGACTGCAGTTTTAAGAATAGTACTGTATTACTTAGCTTGCTAAGTGAGGAATGTATATAATAGCTCTTATTGGCAACATTTATTTGAAAAAGTCAGTATATGATTACCACATGAAAGCATCAAGTTCTGATTTTAAGTGAACATGTAGGTAATGTAAATAAATAAAGCTCTAGGTATACTGCTTTATGTTTGCATTGTGAGCAATAACATCCGCAAATATCACATCAAGAATTCTGAGTTGATAAAACTAATTTAAAGGCATCCTTTGCTAAGGCAAATTCCAAGTGGATATTTCATGAGACCCATAACAATATAATGGTCATCATATAATATGTGAAGAATGTCATTCATATTTTAAATTTAGCTCACATAATTTATTTTGTACTTTGGTTACCAAGTGGTGTGGGAAATCTGATTTTTTTTAGCTGTCAGTAATGTAACTGTAACTTTTATTAGCTGATTTGTGTATGGATGAGTTCCTTAGAATTTTAAACACTGACAGATGTTTCTTGACGTGACTGGTGTTGGTCATGACTTTTGTTCAGTAGCTGGATATATTTCTCAGTGTTAGGTCAGTGACCTGGATTATCCCTGCAAGAGTGCATGAGCAACCCGCTGAGAGAGTTTTCATGTATTCATTTAATCACGTGAAATTGTCTCTTTTCCTTTCAGTAGCCAATAGGAGAAAAATTCAGGGCTCAGCTGAACTGTCTATATTTTTGAATTTGTATTTCACGCTTGTAACTGAGCAAACTTCTGTGCAAGATGCCTGCTCCGTGCCCGGTATGAATTACAGGTGTCTTTTTATTGGTTTCACTGGGCATTACTGGTTGACTCGGAGGGAGCTTCCTGGAAGGACACCAAGCGGTGTCTACCTTTCCTTTCTTGAATAAGCTGCTGATAGAAAGTTTACATATTGATGCAGCTGCTCATCCCTTTGCAAACCATGCTGCTGATGGTGATAGAAGCTCAGCTGGTGTCCTAGCTCTGCTTGTTTGTGCTGCCGTGGCCAGTGTGCTCTGGACTAGCTGAGGGAACAGGCCGGAGCCAATGAGCACAGCAGCCCTCTAATATGAGTCTAGCAATGCCGTCTCCAGGGCTGCCACGTGTGTGAAACGTATCTGAAAAAGAGCAGCTTTACCTTTGTCAGCATGGTGCTGTAGCACAGGTGATTGCAGGCCAGCTACGGGCATCCACCAGTGAGCAGGAGCATAAACAAGGTCATCAGAGGCAAGCAGGGACATATTTGGAAGAAAATGCGATACTGAGGGAAAGTTAAAGAGAGAACAAAGGCTGCAGTTAGGATGTAGAAGTGAAGATATTTTGGAGTTTGATTCTGCCAGTGGCAAAATTTGCATTGAGTTTAACTGAACTGAGAGCAAATGTTCAAGGAGAGGAATCCAGGAAAAGGAGAGGGCCTGAGAGAGAACAAGCTGTCTGACATCTGCTCTTGGAGGGCCTAGCGCTTGGAATGGTATCCAGCCACAGCCTGGGCATGTGTGTGTGCTTGGCGATGCAGGCAGGGTGTAGGTGTGCTGTGGCTACTTTATTTTTTTAGCTTTCATGCTATATAACATAATCTGTTTATTTAGAAAAGCATATTTTTTTTTCCCCAGTCAGAGTCATTTCCCATGAAAAGCAAAGTGCTCTTGCTGGAGGACTGCTGGGTTTTGTGAAATATGAGAACAATGAGGAAAGTTTCAGAAAATTTTCAAGCGTAGGGGAATCCTTCCCTGCATTTCGTCCATCACAAGTGCCCCACCCGTAACTCCAGTGTGATGGGAGAGCAGGGTAAAGGAACAATTCAAGTTTGGGGTGTGTGTATAACCTGGACACCCGTTGATAATGTACAATATGAAATATATCCTCCCACTGGAGGAGGAAACACAAGAATGCAAGTTAAATTGGCTAGCGGCTATCATATTAGCGTGTAACACAAAACTGGGAAATAAGCTTTTATGGAAGATTTGTCAGAGTGTGCTGGTCGTCGTAGGGCTTAAAATGCAAAAGTTACTGTCTGATATTTCCATTTGACAGTGGCAAATGTGCCCCATAAGCAACTGTGAATCCCAGTGACAGCATTTGTGTGGCTGTGTGTGTATGGTACAGCTACTTGGTATATATTGTTGCTGCAGTTCATACAAAAATTTTTCTTAAATGCTGAACATCTGGCACATGGTTAAATCTCGCACATAGAAATTAAATTGTTGTTTACATATGCATACTTCCAAGTTTTCAGGGAAATTTTGCATTCTGATTAAAATGCAGGTCAAAGGATCAAAAGATTTTCAAGCCAAATTATGTTTTCTGGGGATCAAAATGTATAGGCTGTACTAGAGTTCTTTTTAAAATGAGCTTTATAGATTTCATATGTGACTGCTTTAGTAGAGTCTATAATCTGTTGGCAGTTATGACTTCGGGACCTTTGCAATTTCACTAATTTTATGTGCTAATAAATGGCTCTTAGGCAGCTCCTTCTTCCCAGCCAAAACAATAACGCCGACTGAAGAATCAGGAGACTTAAAAGGGGGCGGGGAGGGGGGGGGGGGAGCTAAAAAAGCATTAGTTCTTAGGAGGTCAGGGAAACATTGTTTGACTTGAGAACTGCGATCAAATCGTAAATTGGGCATACTGCTGAGTATCGTCTTGCATACCAGAACAGAGCTGATGTACATGAATTGGCCACTGCAAATCTACCTGCGTTGCTGTACATACTTGCCCAAGGGCGTTGAGCCTCCAGGATGGATGGGCAGCATTCACTCAGTTCGTGTATGTGGATGACAAGATACACCTGTGTGAGGGAAGTCAGTCTGATACTTCCAAGGCAGTTCTCGTTTAGAGATGTACTGGAGTCACTGGCAGTCGAGGATGGGTGTGTGTGCCAGACACCATCCAGAGGCATAGAAGAGGGTAACAAGCCCAGACTACCTTAACTGCGAAAGAGTGACTCAGCTATTTCTGCAGAGTTTTGAGTTTCAGCAGAATATTTTTTCCACTATGCTGACAGCTTTTCCACCCACGTATTGCATATGTGGCTTTGTGCCACAGAGGTATTTTAGGATTATAAAGCCTAGTGTAAATTTTTAAAGTTACGTATGAAAAACGGTGCCTTCTGGATTTTAAAATGTATAGATTGTGGGTAGAGTGTAGGGAGTAGGGGGTGTCTTTGAAAAAGCCAGGGCTCAGGGGAAATAGATCTCCATCTATCATTTACCTGGTTTCATTTATTCCACCAGAACCTAGTCAATGATGTTTTCAGACAACTTGTATCAACAGAAATGGAATTACTCTGAAATCCCCGTGATGTTTTGGCATTGTATTTATCATGGGGCAGAGTTAGTTGTTCTCATACCTGGTATATACTATTCTTTCGTTGATCCTGTTTCTGTAAGGCATTCCCAAACAATCCTGCAGGGAAAATAAAGAGAGATATGCAGGGAATTAAACCTAATAAAATAAAAAGGTTTCTTAATCTGTCAAGTGTATTGCAATATTCAGTGAGTTACTATACTCAGCTGAAGATTAAATTGGATGGAGTGTGCTTGTAATATTATTCCTGCACATTGAGCCATTACATGTGAATACCTCCAGTCTGCTTTGAGCAAGTCATTTGTCAGTTCTTTATGCAAGACTGTAACCCTTGCTGTCACTCTGTGACTGCTGCATGAATCAGGAACGGGAGGACGGATCGAGGAGGACAGTTAGGCACTGGCGTTGTGCTTGGTCATTTATGTCTTTAAGCAACCCGGCTGTGGAATCCAAAGGTTTGCTCTATTGCCACTTTTCTTTTAATGCCACAAATGCTGATACAGCAGCAAAAGCCTCTGTCAAGGGCCTCACCACATCATGGGACTGGAGAAGAAAAAAAAAGCAGAAATCCAGGGAAGTAATGTTAGTGACCAGTAACCACCACTCTATGGCAGATGACTTTTGTAAAGCAGGCAGGGCTATGGCTTCTTTTGACTCTGTCAGCTGAAGGAGCAGTAATTCATTTGTGATGTCCGCAGCACTCCTCAGCTTTTTTTGGTGTTTGGATTTTGGGGTTTGAGATTGTGTTTTGGTTTGGTCATTTATAAAGTTACTTCCAAAGAAAAGATATAATACAAAATGACAGCATATATTAAGCATAAAAGCATCAGTGTCCTCTGGGAGCTGTTGGAGAAGAAAGCACAGAGCCACTGAAATGCAACCCCATCAGCTGTCAGAAGTGCCCACCGGCAGGTCAGCAAATCTTTGTGATCATTGCTGGACAGATCTGAGAGAACCAAAAGGACAAGTGACTTTTGTCCCTGGCTAGCAGGAAGACGCCAACCCGGGAAACAAGCTCACCCTTTGTTTCACCCTCAGGCTGCAAACGGACCAGGAAATAAGTCCTCCCAACACATTGCGCTGGATGCTGATCATATTTTTCCTGTGTCACAGAACTTGGTTCCTCCCTTGTTTCATACAGTAGTGTTAAAAGAAAGGGGAACAGTCCTGCTCCATAGCTCGAGCCCAAGCTTGGCACAGTTTATCACTCTAGGCTGAGTTTGGAGATTTGTGAGGCTGAAATTCAAAGTGAAACTCAGTGGATGTGAGTGCCATGGGAACCAGAGCAAGCAGGAGGTTTGCATGGATCCCCTTAGGGTTGGAGCTGTCGAGTTTCATATGGTGCTAAAAAAAAAATAATACAGCGTCTCTGGAAAAAAAATCTGTCTGTGACTTGAGGCAACTGTGGGCACCTTCAGCCAGCACCTGATTCACTAGCAAACAGTTACCTACAAGGCATTTCAGCTGGCAGACACTTGTCCTAGGCGCCGTAGGCCGTAAGGGCTGTTTTCAGTTTAATCTATTTTTAATGTGGCGCCTTATTCTAAACTGCTGAGTTCTCACATTCCCGAGCTGTCATGGTAATAGGATTGTGCAGTCTTACGGGCTAAAGTTTTCCACCCCAAGTGCCAAAAGTTAGGCTCCTAAATCCATATTCAGATTCCTTAATGTGACTGATGAGTCCCACAGGAGTTGGTAGGAACTGGACATGGTCTGCACCTTGGAAAACAAGCCAGGCCATTAAGTGGATCAACAAAGCCTGGCTGCAGGCACCCAGATTTTCAGATGTGGGCCACCATATGAATGGATTGAGCCCAGACTACAAACATGTATCCCCAAAGGTCAGAAAGGTTCAAGTGCAGGCTTCTTTGTTCAGCCCCACTCTACCTGTTTGAGATGAAACTTCATAGTGTGGTGACCGTGTGAACTATTATGCAATGCACAGGACGGCTTT
Organism: Falco peregrinus; assembly: GCF_023634155.1. NCBI lineage: Eukaryota > Metazoa > Chordata > Aves > Falconiformes > Falconidae > Falco > Falco peregrinus. The sequence goes on from NC_073734.1 coordinate 14,009,207, forward strand.
GAAGGGCAGGTTTAAAAGCAGCCATTCTCCTTCCTAGTGTGGCTGCCTTTTTATCCGGAATGGCTACTACCAATGTCAGTATGAAGGAGGGAGGCAAGGCTAATGAAAGTGTGAATTCTGTTGGGGATTTGGAAAGGGAGCGCATTCAAAATCATAGCAAGTGGCAGAGAGCAACAGCGTGCCTATCTTTTTCATTGACTTCCTGTCTGTGCTACTTCTCTATCCGTGATCTAACACTGCATATTTTTACTTCACTACCTTCTTCTGCTATTTCTATTTGTAGCACCCTGCTAGACTTGTATCCAAGCCAATCCAAAATTCTTCTGAAACTCCCTGTGCTAGCAGCAACATGAAAGCAGAACTCTGCAGTGGCTACAGCAGCTATGGTAGGGTTTAACTAGAGTTAAGAGTAGTGTCAGTCACTTCAGCCTTTTGAGTTATACTGAAAATGGAAATGCCATCTGCCAAGAGAAACAGCTTGCAAAAAATTGTGTTGTTGCCTTTTTTCATCGCAGGCCTAACAATGCTGTATGTGGAGTTATCAGCCAACACTTGAAACTGATGCACTTTTATTGGTTTATTTTATATAGAAAGTTTTTATTATTATTATTATTGCAAGATAACACATAAGGCCATGACAGCACAATGCATTTTCACCCAGATGAGGCAGAATTAACTTAGTACGCTTTAAAGAGTGTTTTACTGCAGTATGAAAGTGTAGAGTTGTTTTTTTCTCTCCTATTTCCTGCAAAGGCGGGGAAAGCGATTTTCAAAGTATCCTGTCCTACCAGAAGACAAAAACATAGAAAAGCCAAAGCAAATTCCCATAGAACATGCCCATTCACTAGCCGAAAGACCTATAAAGCTTCAGTGAACTACATCCTTTCATCCAAAGAGTGCGGATGAAATGAAAGACCCTTGTGCTAATAGTGCTGCCCAGGCACCCCGGTCCTCTAAGCCGTAAGAGAAGCGCTGCTTGTGGGCCGGGGTGTGCGAGGCTCGGTACAGGGCACAGCTACCGAACAGGGGGTGCTGCTGTCTCTCAAGAGAGCCTCAAGGGCCAGACCCTGGAGCCAAAAGCAGTGTGGACAGGGAGGAGTCAGCAGGCCAGGCTGCTGGGATGGACTGAGGAGGCTGTAGCCCAGGTGAGCGTGTGCTGCCAGGGACTGCAGCAGAAGTGCTGCACAATGGCATAGCCCTTCCTTCCCCCTCAGTCTCCCTGCTTGCAACAGGGCTATGTCCAGACCTAACGCAGACGTGTGAGACATCTCTCTCCCAACCAGAGGGCATGTTTGATGTCTAGAGGACAGTCTGAAAGTACAGGCGTTTCAGAAATCTTCTTCCACCCTTACATCCCTGCCATCCCATCAGAGCACAGAAACCTCACTCAGGAGTTCTTGCTTCAGTCCTGTAAGGATTCTGATGGCATACTCCTCCCCAAGGACGGTGCCAGCAACACCTTGGAAGTAAGAGAGTAGTGCTCCTTCCTTCTGGCTGGTGTCTGTCTTCTAAGTCACTGTCTTTTATTTTAGAGCATTCACTGAGGAAGTGGGAGACCTGGGTTCAATGCGTTCCTCAATCTGAGGGTGCTTGTCTCTCACTTCCCATGAGACTGTCTAACTGCTGGCTGATCAGCTATTCCGGGTAAAGCTCTTCAGAGTGAAACTGTGCTTTCCACTAATGGGATGTTTGCTCTCCCCGGCCCACTGTCAGTGAGCAGCTTCTGTTTTAGAGTGAAGTGATCAGTAATTCATGGTGTGAAGAGCCTCAGGCTGCGTTTGGTGTTCTCAGAGCTGGTTTGCAAGACCCCATGCCTTAAGGCATCCAGAGAAAGGGTGCCTCGTCTCTGGATGCCTGTGGAGGATAAAGTGCATCTCCAAGGAGATGCTATTCTGGTCAGGTGTGGAAGCAGAAAACTTGAATGTGAACCAAGGAGAGACCACAGAGTGCAGGTGGCTGAGAGTGATGTCTGTGACTCTGCAATTCAGTACCCGAGTTCAGTTGAAGTCTAGTTGTATGCACTCAAGTCCTTTATTGGCAGTAACTCGTTAAAACCCAGCTCTGTATCTGGCTTCTTCATGTGGACAGATCCTGACGGATCTTTACTGCTGCTTTGATAAACATTTCCAAGGTTTATTAAATGTGCTCTGTGACGTGCTTTTGTGGAGATGGTAATTTGACAGTCATCACGTGAGAAACAAAGAGTTTGCCATCTGACCTGGCAAGACTTTTTTTTCTCCTTACTATTAATTAAATTGAGGTTATTGCAAAATTTTATTATGATGGTTGTGATTTGTCCTGTGATAACGCTGGGGCTAATACTGAGGCATGCAAAGCACCTTCCATGCTGGTGACGTTAGTGGGAGGTGCAGCTGAGCAGCACCTCTGGTGTCAGCTCTCAAAACAAAGTTTCAGGGCCAATTCCTGCTAGCCCTATTCAGGCACCTTACCCGGGAGCGGGTTCTTCTAGTTCTGAGGGGATGGTTTCACAAGTAGGAAGACATAGCTGGGGGGGAGGAAGGGGGCAACTGCTTGGCCACAATAGTGTCATATAACATGCCCTGGCAGGAGATCTTAACTGACCACAGCTTTGCCCTGCTTGGTGAGACTGTGACCATTCATGGGAAAGTAGATCGGCAATAATAGATTGTTAGAGCACAGTGAGAAAAGATAGGAGGGAAAGGCAGCAGGGCTGAAGCTGAAATCATCTGCAAAAACCAGGTGCTGGTCATGGCTGAGATGAGGAAGAAGGAAACGAAGCTTTTCTGGGGATGGGACAGGAGGTGGCTGTAGCCTGTCTGGGATGGATGTGTGCGGTTTTTGGCAGCTTAACCTGTTTCCAGTCCATGGTCAGACCCAGCCCAGAGCCCTTGAGTATCAGAGGCTCTCACTTATTCTTCAGCGCTCTCTAAAATGTGACTTTGCACATATACTGATAGGGGTAGTTTGAGGAGGATAGCTGGGTATGAGATTGGTTAGAAGTCATCCCCTGGCACTAACTCTTGACATCTTCCCCTTCTCTGTCAGAGACTTGGATGCTTCACCGCTCGGAGTTAACAGCTTCACAAGAGATTCAATAATATTTATTTTTACCCGAATCCTTCGAAGTCTGAGGGACTGGAGACAGCATCAGTTTGAGATGAGCAGCCAAGAAAAGTAAATCATCCTCGGGTCAGGGTGAACTCTCATTTGAAGAGGCCACAGATGGCAGAGATGTTCATGAATCAGCAGTTTCACAGACCTCTGCCCATTCAGAGAGCAATGTGTGTAAACAGGCATGAAAACAGCACAGAGCCACAGAGCTTTCCAGATCCTTCCTGTTCCCTTTGTGCTGCTGAGGGGGGCCTCCATGGAGGAGCCACAGAGAAGGAGAGGGCTGAGGTGCTGGGCACTGAGCTAGTCCCAAGAATGGTCATCTGACACCCTCTGCTGCAGCTGTGCAAGAGCCAGAGAACAGGGTGATGGTGAGACACTGTTCCCTATGTCCCTGTTCACCTGACAGCACACCCAGGTGTGCTCTTCAGTAAAGGAGACAGCTGCCGACAAGCCTGGTGTCTGAGATAAAGGTAGGGAAGGAAGGGTTAGGTGAGGGCACGAGCTGTTGCACCATTGCGCTGCTGCAGGTGCAGAACAGCTCACGTACATCTGGGTTACATGGAGCAGGCCTGCCCCACCAGGCAGCTGCTCTCGGCAGCTGGTGGGTGCGTGGAGGTGAGGAAGAGGGATGCAGCAAGCTGTGCTGACATGATCCTGCTCTTTGATACGTGCATTGGATCCGTGTGCATATGAGTCTGGGACATCAGCAACCCATCAGGGTGCTGATTTCCTTACTGTAGTCCTGCCCTGTGGTCTGGTTCCCTGCTTGTAGGATTGTCTGTCCTTCCCTGCTGTGTGAGGGAAATGGGACCAGCAGCAGAGACAGCAATATCTGTAGAGCATTGGATGAGATGGAGCTAGGAGAAAGGGGTGTCTGCACAAATCCGGAGTGGCCGTGCCCGTAGCAAGCGGAGGTTACATACAGCTGTCCCCAGCCTGTGGACAGGAAGTTCTCCAGTGCAAAGGTATCCTCTCAGGCTCTCAGCAGACTCAAGCATCCTTGCCTTGATTTTTTTATTATTTTTTTTTTCTATCACAGTTAAAAGAGCTCTTCAGAAGTCACTGTATAATTCCATGGCTTTGTGAATGTCTGCAGGCCCAGGGTGTGTTCCTGGATAGAGTGTGCCTTAGCCTGCAGAAACCCCCAGAACTCCTGCTGAGCTGGCATGGGGGGATTCTTCCTGCCCCTCTTTGATGTTTGCCAAACGTTATGCCTGCAGAGTGCAACACCAGAGTGCTGTGCGGAGGACCCCTGCCGTGTTTCGCTTGTGTTGTGCATTCTAGGATCTGCTGGCTAGGAGGGCTCCCAAAAAGATGTGGCATCACTTCCATTCCTGCCTGAATGTAAGCCTGGGGGCTGCTTCTGCTGTAGGATGACATGTCTGTGGGGAGAGCTGGCCAAGCCAGAGACTGTGCCTGAATTGTTTGTGAGACTTTTATAGACTGTCTATCTGGGATGAAACACAGAGCCCAGATCTTCAAAACACTGTGGGATGGCAGCTATGGGACTCCCATTAAAGTTACTAGGGGCATCACATGACTGAAAACTGTGACACTAGTGTGTTTCTGCAGAGGAATAGCTGGTGCTGGGGTTACCGAGGGAAATGAATTCTGCTGTGCCTGCAGAAGCAACACGTCACACAAAATGTCAGCTGTGGGGCTTGTGTCTTTTTTATAAGGAGCAATTATAGTGGGTATCACAGGAGGTGTTCAAGGAACACATGAGACACTGGGATTTATTGTCAGCAAATGAGGTGCTTCAAATTCATTGTGAAGCTGGAGAACATTTCACCTAACTCTGTAAAGAAGTTGAGGGAGTTAAGTGGAGTAAATTGGATGAATATGGCTGTGGAGTTAGAGCATCTGGTTGCCTTCCACCTTTCCAGAGAAGAGAAAAGTTTCTCAGAGCATGTCTTCACAAGACATAGAGCATCGGGAGTGAGCACCGTCACAGAGTGGAAAGTTGCCCACCAGGCAAAGGCCAGCGATTGTATCATAGACAGGGAAATGGAGTCAGTCTGGTCACGGTGCTTTCTGTAGCTCTTGAAGACAGTGATGGATGAAGACTCAGCGTAGACAGACTGCTTTTTTCTTACTCTTTTGATATCTTTCAGGCTTTAACATGAACTAACTACTATTATCCTAATTTTACAGCTGGGGACAGACAGGTTACGTGACATGCTCAAGATCACATGAGCAGTCTGTGTCAGAGTGAGAAACTGCACCTGGATCTCTCCATTGTGAGGCTGTTGCTCTTGGCACTGCATCCTCCTGACTGTAAACAACACATCCAGATTGACTTTGCCTGTGTCCTTTCTATGCCTACAAATGGTAAGTTTTCTAAACGAATCAAAGAAACAAAAAAGTCACTCCTCCAATATGTATGTCCAATCCTTCTGCACACTGTGGCATGATGTACCTTAGAGGAGTCTGCAATTAACACAAGTAATTACCCCTTGCTGCAGAGACTCTTAGACATCACTGGCTAAGAATCTAGATGAAACTTTCGCCTTGTTTACTGAGTGCCCGATGTGCAATTCAGAATGGATTTGGGTGGTATCTGCAGGATAAATTAACTTACAACCAAGATGAATACTGCATACTCCTTGGTGCCATTGTCACAATTTGGTCACCACTGGAGGTTTAATACCGGTAGAGAGAAGTCAGGGAAATAATTAGGTAGGAAAAGTAGTCATCAGCTATTGCAGAGGGGTTCCTTGTGGTTGTCAGAGTTTGCCTCCTACACTCAAAAAAGGTTTAATATAAAGGCTGACAAAGGAGTGGGTATCCATAGTTTGTTGGGACACGCGCAGGTTCTAGGTGTGTTCTTGGTCTTCAGCTTCATTGAAGATCAGCAGGAGTGGGATTTTCCAAAGTGCCCAGGGAACCGTTGGTCATGGATCCCAAGGCACAAGAGACTCGGGGCACGCCTGACAGTCCCGTTCAAAGCAGCGCAGGTACTGAAAGCCCAGCTTCCAGTGGAAGAGCCTATCCCTTTGACTCCAGTTCGCAAACCTACCACTGACTTCTGCTGCTCCAGATGTGTGCTGTGGGCTGCTGCTTTTAACCTGGCAGTGTTGCCAGAGGCACTGGGCACCTGGCGCTTTGTGACACAAAGAACAGCCATTAATTGAAACTCATCAAGCAAACAGCCACTTCTGGTTGCTGTGGCTCTGTTTTCAGCTCTTCAGCTCTAAAGTGAGGCTGACAATTTTTTGCTGATTTCTCAGACCTCCAATTGAGTTTTGTTAATTAATATTTGTGAAGTACTTAGGCGTTTTCAGGTTTATGGTGATCCAGAGTAGTATTATTACTGTTGGTATTATTAAGACTAATAATACTGCTAATAACCTTAGTGAGCCTGGCAAAATTCAATTTGACTAAAATCCTTGCCACAGATGAAAAAAAATAACTCCAGTGATGTGAGGGGGTACGTGACTCAGTTACCAGTAACTGCTGTTTACAAGGGGCAGGAAGAGTGTATTTGCTCAAATGAAAAAAGGTCAAGGCAGAGGCCCATTTGCTGTTTGTTAATAAGTAATCTAAAGTGCAACACAGCTTTACTGTAACAAATCAGCCTGGCTTAGTTTTGCTTCCATCACCACTATTTTCAATCCAGTTCTGGACTAAAATACCAATTCAAAAATAGTACACATTCTCATAGATTTTCAACATCTCCAAATCTATGCAGAGGATTTGTAACCAGGGAACAACCGCAACAACAACAAAAAAATCTCCTTTCCATATTTTTGCCAGTGTTTGTCTCAGGACACTGTAGGCAACCAACGCTGAAATATCAGATAGGGCATTATTTATCTCCTGGGAAATTCTCCTTTAGGCTCAGACCTGTGTGTCTTCCGTGTGGAATTGTGCCAGTCAAGAGCTGAGGTGTAGCCGGCTTGCTTACAGCCACCCCACCAAGTTACTGATGTAACTTACAAAACCACCTACGTCATCTCCGAATCTGGCTCAGATTCAACAGTTAAAATTCAAACGTGGGTGCTAGAGAACATCCTTCTTCCAAGTGGCTGAGCATATGTGCACTTTATGCATTGCAACCCCTGCCCTATCACTGTCTTTTGCAAAAAAAAAAAAAAAAAGAAAAAGAAAAAGAAAAAAAAAGTCATTTTCCAAGCAGCACTTGTCTTTAGCCACCGAGCAGTATTCTGGAAAAGGGCTGGAGTCTGTCCTTTGTGGTTCATCTACTGGCTGCAGGTAGGATTCACTAGAAAAAGTTTTGCCATTAATAAGCCACTTAAAGTACTTATCAAAAAATCAATAGTTGTGCCAGCTGCCAGCTCACCACAGCTTCTCATTTGTAACCCTTGGTATTCATGTCCTTCAACTGTACCGGCCCGAGGCACACATCTAGCCCCCAAAACAGGGAATGTGACGTGCACAGTGCTAGAGCAGGCATAGCCAAAGCGCAGACACATGGCACTGTTGGTGTGCACCCACAGTGCCGGTTTGTTGGGGGGTAGCAGAGACACACACACACACACAGAGTCACCTTTGGAAACAGAAACCATGCAGATTGCAAACTTAAATTCCTAGCTTCCTGAAATGCAATTTTGAAAGGCAATGATCCTTTAACAAACCAACCACCCCTGCTCCAGCGGTCCCAACTGCCTGTTAACCCAGGGGGAGGGAAGGAGGTTGGTGAGAAAGGTTTTGCTTGCCGGAGCAGGTCATGTTTGGCTGCGGGCTCAGAGCATCTTTCCAGTGCCTGGGCCTTAACAAAGAGTCTTCTTGAGCCCTGTCGTCCTAGAGGGCACCGGGGCCTGCCTCCATCCAAGGCAGGGCCACGCGAGCAGGGAAGGGGAGGAATGGCCGCCTACAGAGCTGCCCCTCTGGCACCGGGCAGGAGACAGTGAGCGCAGCAGATGCTGATGTGAGGAAACAGTAGAGTATACAGGGAAGAACACACATAGGAGCTGTTGTAGGGTCTTGGTAGTGGCATGGAAAGAGGATTCATGCAACTGAGTGCTCACACATGTCAGGAGGCAGCACCAGTGGCTGCGAGCTGCCAGGAAAGGGGTCTCTTGGATGCCCCAGAGCCCTCATGTTTACCTTGCTGTTCTGTGTTATTGACACAAGAAAGGGAGGAGGGGAGTGCAGGACACATGGTGTCCTGGGGAAGCAGGCATGGCTGGTGCTGCCCCCTGTGTCTGTACCTGCATGGTGGGCTGCAGCTGGGTGGCTGGCCAGCGGGGCTGTTCAGAGATCCCTGAACTGACCTGGTGTGTGCGGGATGTTCATCCCAGAGCGCCTGGTGTGGGCAGCAGGGAGTACAGGGGAATTGACGCTCACTTTTAGGAAATCTGTCTGAGCTGGGGATGTCTTGAAGCATAAGCAAGGTTAAGAGGATGGTAGCATGAAGTCCCACATCCCATGGGTCCATGCTGCTCTGAAGGAGGACATGGCCATTGCATACATCACACATTGTGGCAGGGAGAGCAGCCGGTGTTACTACCTGGCAGCCTTTGTGAAATGGTGATGCCACATGAAAATGCACATGTTCGTTACTCATGAGGTACGCGTTCGCTGCCCATCCCTGCCTTTCTGCAGTAGTATACACCCAGGGTGGCGGAGCTTTCTGCTCCTGTCCCTGGATGTTGTGCTATTGCCTCTCGTTGTGCTTTGTGCTGGGTAACATCTATTGTTTCTGAATTGCCTAGTGAGTTGCAGGAGTCTTTAACAACACTGGTACACTCTTCCTCTAAAGACCAGCGAGGATTTACTTCTCCCCTTACAGCAGTGGGAAAACTGGGGTAATAGGATGTCAGGTGACTCTCTTGAAGCAGTGGAATTAGCTAGAAAGTGTTAAGTATTCCCTGAACATTAGTCATCACCGCCGTGTTACCCCTCAGTGCCATCATGACAGTGAACTTCTGGACTGTACAGTCTTCTGCACACAAAGGAGAGGCGTTTAATGAAAAGCAAGCCCAGTGCTGCAAATGCCACTGTGGAGACATACATTCTGTTCTAACTGGTAGCCAGGATGCCTGGGAAAATATGCAGGTGGTTTCAGAAAATCCTAATTAGCCTATTATCACAGAGGAGAGGGGGGAAAAACACCCCTCCGGAGTTTCTCCCCTATGACCACCTGTTAATTTTCCCCCTCAAGTTATTATCGGTTTGCACGGGGTGGCATACTAAAGCCCTGCAAACAGTGCTGTGAATCAGAGCTCTGCACTGCTGTTGCTGGACCAAGCAAGCTTCACTGATGGGAACAGCATGGTGACATGCTTCCTCAGCTTGTACCTTGAAGCTTCATGCACCTGGCATTCATCAGCCTCAGAGGAAGTTCTTGTTTTCCCCAAATCACTGCGCTTTGCTGCACCTCAGTTTGTGGCAGAGGTGAGCCCCTCTTGTTTATCCACTGGCTTCCTTCTGTATAGTTTGTGTAGCCCGTAGCCCTTCTACTAAAGAGAGGTTTTGCTCACAAACTGCCAATTTGCGTACATCTAGAGATACTCAGGTATCTAGCTGTGCTTCAGGAGTAGCCCAAGGTAACCACACAAAGGCTATACTATGTTAGGGGTCGAGTGCCAAGCCTGCTCCTTGTCTGCTGTCCCCTTTGGCCCTTACAGTTTGACCAGCGTGTACACATGCAACACAGTAAAAATGCCAGCCAACCTTCATGGCGCCACGTGTCGGCCTTCTGTGTGCGCCCTGCGGTACCCATAGCCCTCTGTAGCTAATGGTGGTCTTGGGGTTGGACCCACCAGCGGCTGTGTTTCTGCTTCTGCTTTGTGCTGAGCTGTGGAGGAGACAAGTCTCTTGAGAGCGGCAGCTGTAACGCCCTACAGCTCGGTTGATAGCTGCCCCTGCTTTTAGCTGGAGAGTCCCTGATACTGCCTGCAATGGCGAGCGCAACGGAAATCCAAAGATGAGCTGTGGCATTAGTGATAGAAACATGGTGGGGCTCTTTTTGGCTGAAGCTCACAGTTCAGAAGCATTTTCTTTTTTCATTCTGAGGTATAAGGAGGTATTGGCTCCAAATAGTGGCATGGGGGCAATGTGAAAAGCTTTGCTCTTTATCCTGGCATCTCAGAAGGAAGCCTGGGAGCGTTTATTAGAAGCGACTTGGCCTGTGGCTCTCTCCTGGTGTCTTCTGTGTGTGTACTGGGTGTGCTGAGTGGTTTCCAAAGGAACTTTATGAGTGCTGCAGCAAATGGGGAAATTCACTGTGGAACAGTTGCCGCAGTAAGTGAAACTTAGAAACAACTTTTGCATTTGTGAGCAAAGTGTGACATTTTCCAAAGCATTTTTCTGTATTTGGTCCAGGACAGAATCACTTTCTACCACTGCAAATATAATTTGTGTAGTAAAAACGGAAAACAACCAGAGCAAGCTGCACACTGTCATTAATTTGGTCTCGATGGAAGCTTGTCCAGTTGGACGTTTCCTCTGAGAAATGTCATCATTTGCACATTTTTATTGTAAAATAATTCTTATGCTCATGAAAAAGGTTTCTAATATTTATGAGCAATGCAAACAGATACAGAAAGCATTTTGCTGTTTCATAGAATCATAGAATCATTTAAGTTGGAAAAGACCTGTAAGATCATACAGGTCTTGGTCCATAAATGGTCCAACCATTAACCTAGCAAGTTCACTAAACCATGTCCCCAGGTGCCACATCCACACGTCTTTTAAATACCTCCAGGGATGGTGACTCCACCACTTCCTTGGGCAGCCTGTTCCAGTACTTGACAACCCTTTTGGTGAAGACATTTTTTCCTAATATCCAATCTAAACTTTCCCTGGTGCAACTTGAGGCTGTTTCCTCTCACCGTGTCGCTTGGGAAAAGAGACTGACCCCCACCTTGCTACAGCCTTACAGCTAGAGAGCGGTAAGGTCCCCCTGAGCCTCCTCTTCTCCAGGCTAAAGAAACACCCCCAGTTCCCTCAGCTGCTCCTCATAAGGCTTGTGCTCCAGACACACAACTTCACCAGCTTCATTGTACAGTTCTCCCCCGTTTTTAGAAGGAACAAAGCTGCTTCCCCCAGATGGTCCTGGATGAGACAAACGCACCGATGTGTGTTACGGAGAGAGCATTATCAGGGAGGGAGTTGGTGTGCTGCTGGGGTAGGGAAAGGCTGTTTCTCTGTAGCGATAGCAGCAGTACAGATTTTCCCCAAGGCTTTCTCCCTTAGCACGTGCTAATTCATGAGACTCCTCATGTTATGCACCAAGACCTGAGTGCCGAGGCTGAGTAACTATCTGGTGTAGCCACTTGCAGATGCAATTACAAATTTTTTTAAGTTATACCCAAGAATATTTTGATGTTTCGGTATTAAGCTCTGTGTTTCTTGATTGCTAGTGCCCAGCTTTGACTTTAGAGCCAGCAATCCCTGCAGTGCGCATGAGGCAAGCCTGGCACTTCCACATGAGGACCAAAACATTCAGCGTGGTGGCCAGAGAGGCTGATAGGGAAATTTAAAGTCTTAAATGCTACTGCTGCAACGACCCAGCCGACAGCTCCTCTGGAAGGTGAGTACAGACAGCCTTTCTGTCCCAGCAAAGATGCCTAATCCGAAACACAGATTACCAGCAGCCAGGAAGTGGCAAACAGGGTCACTGTTCTCCTCAGGCTGTTTGTTCCCATCTCCCTCTAGCAGAACACCCGACCACAAGGCAGGGAGCTGGACACTCCTAGTCCGCTCTCTGCTGAGGATCTGCTGCTCTACAGCAATGCGCTGTTGAATCATAGTGCCAGAAAGCAAGCGTGCGTGGGGAGCATGGCTGTCCTACCGACTGGTTCGAGCACTCACATGGGAGTTTGAGATTCTGGACTCTGCTCCCAGGACTGTTTACGCATTTTACATGATACAGTCACCAGGTAACATATAATCCCCGATCAAAGCCCTCAGGGGATTTAGGCAAAGCAACGCCCAGTTTCTTGATCCTGATCAGACTTAGGTGTGAATTGGGCTGAGCTGCTTGGCCCTGTCAGGACTGGGGCAGTTCTGGGCATGCACGAAGGTGGAACTCTAGATAGCTGATGAGCTTGAAAATATTTAAAAAAGTTGGGAGATTGAAGGGACCAGATAGTGGGAAGGACCTGGGAGCTGCAGTGGGATGTATATGCCAGCATTTCAGCCTGAAGTGCAGATTCAGGGTAAAACACCAGGTACTCCAGTAACAAAGTCCTCTTACAGGGAAACTTGTTCTCACAGATTCCTGAAGTAGAAACTTATTTACATAACCATTTTATGTGCTTTTTAAAAAAAGAAGTCCCATCCTAGCCAGTGCGTTTGCTTGGATTTGTTTCTACTGGGCTGCATGTGCTGAGCTGCACAATGGTAGCTGCCATATGACTAGCTTGTTATTCTTACCAAGCGTGACAACTGCTGTAGCGAAATCAAGAGCAACCTGCTCTAATGTAAACTGATTTCAGATTGCCCCCGGCAGTCCCAGCTACCTCATCTAACCTCTTTTTTTTTGCCAGTCTTTTTTCTTTTTTTTTCTTTTCTCCCCCCCCCATTTTTTTTTTTTTTTTACTGAGGACGCACCCTATGCTTTCTCATAAGGTATTTTATCACGCTGGCTGTTGTGCGACCTACAAATGAGCCTCTCTGGTATTATCCTTAGTGCATCCCAAAGCCACGGACCCTCCAGCAAATGCAGACTCCAGCTGCCTGTCCACTCCAGGGATGAGCTCTGCAGTGGCTGATGACTGCACCCAAGAACACCTAGCTACAAAGCACCAAAAGATGTTTGTCTGGCTCTTGACGGGCTGTTGCATCCTTGGTACTCCACCTGCATGTTCCGAGAGTGCTGCGGCGCTGGATAAATGCAGACAAAGAGAGGCTCAGGCTCATTCAGAGCGACACTGCTGTCACGCTGAATATGTGCCAGGTACCAAGTGGGAAGAGGTTGTGTTGGTAAGGGAGCTGGGGGCATCGGGGAGTGGATTTGGGGCAGGGAGCGCTGTGGGAGAAGCAGTCCAATTTGCCGATTGTAGCTGCCAGATTGGTGTGTATGATGGGTGTGATATAAATTACTATCTATAAATAAATACCACAACAGCATTTTAATGAGGTGTTTTCTAGTAGCACTTGTCCAGGCTGGTAGTGTTATGTTAAGGCTGGAGAAGTATCTCCAAGCAAACTTCTTGGCTAAACCTTCATAAACATGGTCTCACCCAAGATGTAACTATGATTTGTTTGGATAAGAGGTTTTGCTTGTTTGTTTCTGAACATACTTTCAAATACATTTGGGTTTTTACTTTTATTTATTTATTTTTTTCCTTCTTGGCCCAGGTTTTATGTTGGTGTCACAGAACCTAACATGCTGAGATAGGGGACGAAATCTGGTGCCTTTTCTGAGCATTTGCTGTTGCTCGGACAACAAGAAGCTTACAGAAGGGCTGGGTCATCTGGGGCTTTGGTGGTGGGGGGCACTTGGGCCTGTGACTCATGGGAGTGACCTGTGTCTCTCCAGAGACTGGCAGGTAAAAATATCCCGGCGCGTCTCAGGGAGTGCCGTGTTCTTTGCTTTTCCTGCGGCGCTGAGATGCCTGGCATTGCAGCCAGTGCTGTTTGGAGGCATGGTCTCGAGGACCCTTGCCCCACATTTGCAGTGTGGTTCTGCTGGGACTCAGCAGCCAACTCTGATTATTATTTTTTCCATGGCAGCTAGCTAGTTTGCTGAACTTTTGGCAGCCTGGGCTGCTGGACAAGTGGCTGCACATAAATAGTGCACAGCACAGCGTGCCGGGTGGGACTCGGCCGCGTGCACTGTAGCAGCCCATGCACACTGTGGGGTTGCACTGCACATACACACTCGGTATCTGTCCTGGTCTCTTGAGTTCCCCCCCGGTGCTGTGTCTGATCCTGGAAGGCTGTCCCCGGCACACCCCAGTGCACAGGCTGCTGCGTACCTCTACGCTGGGGTAGGTCCAGGGCTAGACATGGGCTGTGGTTTTTGATCTGCACCAAAGAGATCATGGTGGCAGGTAAATCCTGAGGCAGGGGTTGGGTTTGGAGGCTGGATCTCAGGCGTTACGTTCATATTTCAGGCCAGAGCAATGGTTTCATCAGAAGGCCTCTCAACGTGTTACATTGCCACCACAAGAATGTGTGAGTTGCATATATCCAAAACAGAGCTGAGAAATAGTCTTTCTTATGCTAGCTCTGAACTGAGGAGGCTTTTGCAGATTTGACTCCAGTGTATTAACAGCAGGACTTTTTCTGCTTAATTTGAAGATCTGGGAGAGAAAGTTCAGTTCTTTTATCCTTAAATATAAAACCTCTGAAGTCTCTTGACTGTCTGGACTTGTGATGCATACTCAGAATTCATTCTTGTTATAAATAAATAATTGGCAGGTGATGCTGTAGAGATAACAGCTTCCATTATTTTGAGGAATCATTAACTCCAGCGAGGTCTCCCTGATCAACAGCTATTTAGAAAAAAAAAAATCAAACCCCACTACAAAACCACCCACAAAATAATATCAGTTGGAAGGCATATTTGGAGGGCTGCACTCCAACCTCCTCAAAGCAGGGCTAACTTCAACGTTAGCTCAGGTAGCTCAGGGCTTCGTCCATTAAAATTCTGAAATCTCCAAGGATGGGGATTTCACAGACCTCTCTGGGCACCTGTTCCAGTTTAGCCACTCCTACTTTGAAAAAAATCTTCTATGATGTCCAGTGGAATTTCTGCTGCTGCAACTCACGGTCATTGCTGTTGTGCTGTGCGCCTCTGGAGAGCCTGGCTCTGTTCTCGCTCAGGGAGCGATGAGGTGCCTCCCCGCAGAGGCGTGCTGCCAGCGCCTCTTCGGCCTTTTGTCCATCAGGGCCCCAGGGCCTTATTGTAGCAAAGCTGCTTTCTCTAGCCGCTTGCTTCCCAGCCTGTGCTGTCACACCCCTGTGCTGTGTCAGGTGCAGACTTTACGTTTGTCCTTGCAGAATTTCAGAGGATTTTTTTCAGACTCGTCTTCCAGATTGCTGAAGACCACCTGAATGGCTGCCTTGTCCTGCAGCATAATAACCTACAGCCCCTATTCAGTGTCACGCACAAACTTGCGGAGGGACCGTTCTGCTCTGTCGTGCAGGTCACTGGTGGAGACTGGCCCTAGCATTGCCGCTCAAGGAATGCCGTCTGTTAATGCCAATGAAACATCTAGTTGTTGACCATTATTATCCTTTGAGCTTCGTGGCCCAGCTCTGAGCTTTTTTCAGCCGGGTTGTGGTCTGTCCGTTCAGGCAATACCACCCCAGTTTGGCCCATATGGGAGACAATGTCAAATGCCATGCTAAAACCAGTGACATCCGCTGCTTCCCCCACCTTCACCTTGTCCGTCCAGCCTGTCACTCCAGCACAGATGATAAGCACGCTGGGCCCGTACAATTTGTCTGTAGTGGATCCATGCTGACTGTTCCTGGCTACCTTCTTGTACCTGAACATGGCTTCTGTGTGGACTTGCTCCGTGATACTCCCAGGAAAAATGAACTGATATCTTATGTGAGACATCTTCATCTTTGCTAATGTTTTGGCTAACCCCTTTCAGCAGAAGCCTGTTGATTACGTGTTGAGTTTGTGAGACCTTCAGCTTGAGCCTGCAGTGTTGGTTGAGAGTTTTTGGTAGGGAGTCGTTGAGCAGGTCAAATTCAGAAGTAACCTAACCAAGACACACCTATTTCTCCTCTGTTGGGAATCCTTTTCGTCCCAGCCTTGCCACCAAGGATGATCTTCGTGCCGTTGTTGCCATGGCCTTTGCGTTACCTGAGGGCAGGAGCCCTAAGGGGAGGAAACGGGAAAAGAGAAGGAACGAGGCTGCCGGGCCAAGAGACAGTGGAGTGTGGCCCCTGGCAAGGATTCAGCAAGTTTCAGTAAAAGGAAGAAATCAGGAAGAAGAAAGGGTAAAGTCACCTGCATGGAGTGCTAGGGATAGGCATGGTTGTTTCTAGAAAGCATGAGTAGTTCAGTCAACTGGAAGGGCCGGGCACTTGCCAAAATACACATTTGCACAATGGCCTGTAGTAGTTTGAATTCACAGAAGACCGTTGAGTTTCACTGGATGGAACTTTGGCTCGCTGGGATGTGGAGCACAATGCTGGGGTGAGTTCTGCTACAGAAAGTAAGAAACAAAATGTCTGGAAATCTGCTCAGTCTGACTGCGGAGCCAGAGCAGGGTGCACACTGCTTTGCTAAGCGGCTGTGCCCTTGGACGGCTGGAGGCTCACTGCTGCCACCGGGGCCTGGCTGCAGCCATGGTGCCAGCTCCCAGCCAGGGGGGCGTCTGTGGCATCCCCTGCCTCGCCGGGGGCTTCCCCACGGGCTCCGGCGCCTGGAGCCCCCCCGGCCCCCTCCTGCCCTGGCCTGGGGGGCTGCAGGGCTGTTGCTCTCCCACGGGCTCCCTCCCCTCTCCCCCTGCAGCTGCTCTTGCGCAGGAACTTTCCCCCTTTTGAAACCCGTTATCCCAGAGGCGCTGCCAGCGTCGCTGCCGGGCTCGGCCTTGGCCAGCAGCGGGTCCGGCTGGGAGCCGGCTGGCATCGGCTCCATCGGGCACGGGGGAAGCTGCTGGCACCTTCCCACAGAAGCCACCCTGTGCCCCCGCGAACACAGCCCTCCACACAAACCCACTGCAGATGGAAGCTCTGCGCAGGCACTGGGCCCGCCTCACAGGGGGCCTTGGGGGATTCCCTGCAGCCTTCATGGCTGGAAAGATGGGCAGAGCCGGCACATCCCCTGTGACTGCAGCCGGACCGTGTACTTGCTATTGGGGCACAAGGGAGGTGCAGCGGTGGGAGGTAGTGACCATGTAGGAACACTTGGGCGTCCAGCGTCGGGCATGTCTGGCTGATTGGAAGAACATGCGTAACACTGTCATCTTCTGTTGTACCCATACTAATGTGATTGTATTTCTGGGGTGGGCTTACATTTGTAATCTCCTTACTAGCACATTAGAAGACCTGTAACAGTGACGGACAGAAAAGGAACTAGGACGTTCGTGTAGTGACAGTGCTGCTGTGGAGCCATGTCTCACGAAGGAGACAGTCTCAGGGTTTAGATTCCTCCGCACGGCAGGCTGAGGTTTCCCGGTCCCAAGGTAAGCGTGCGTACCAGCGCACTGCAGTCCCTCGTGCACTAATGAAACCTGACTTGCTGGGTCACCCTCCTGCAATGACACATCATTT
The DNA here is from genome assembly GCF_023634155.1 of Falco peregrinus. Classification (NCBI taxonomy): domain Eukaryota; kingdom Metazoa; phylum Chordata; class Aves; order Falconiformes; family Falconidae; genus Falco; species Falco peregrinus. Next base: position 14,026,454 of record NC_073734.1, read on the forward strand.
GAAGTTGTTTGCTTATTACAGAGATACTATCGCAAGGTGTGGTGCCCTGTTCGGAGTCTAGCAAGAAAGTAACACTTATTCACCCACTCGCCCACCTTTGGCAGATGGTCTGAGGGTCTCCCCTTGGCTTTGTGACAGACAGTGGTTGATTCACCTCTGCCCAGTGGTAATTATGCGTTGCTGCCAATTGGAAGTTCCCATGCTGGCATCGGAGTGGTAAGTCTAGAACTCACTGCTGAGAATTGCAAAGTAAAAGCATGATTTCTCGATGTCTCTTTTATATTCAGCCAAGTAAAAGTTACTTAATACACTGTATCGTTTACTTGTGGGGTTTTTTTAATGGTCATTAAAATGCTTCTAATTGCTATTACCGTGCTACCTCCTATTTCTCAGCAGCTCATGCAGCCTTCCCGTCAAACTAGAAAGCGGTTCTGGTAGCAAAAATGTTATGGCATTTTTGGTTTTTCCTTTCCTTTTGGAAGAGTCCCCTTTTTAATGTTTTTATTCTAATCCTCCTGTGTAAAGGACAGCTCCTTCTGGAGGGGCTTTGCCCTCCCGAAAGCTCATTGTTTTATCTCCTCAACTTTAGGACAGGATTATTCCCTTGTCAGTCTTTCTGAACCAGGCTGGCTTTGCAGGTCTCCACTCCTTCTTTAAGTTTATTTATTTTTATATCTGAAAGGTAATAAAATTGACAAAAGAGGTTTATTCAGACTTTAACTGTATGGTGTACCACACAAGCGAGATAAAACGTCCAACACGCATCCTTCTATTTATAGCATCGCTGTTGAGCCATTATAGTACCAGCGGCAGGTAACTTCTCCTCCCTTCACTTTTTGAAACCTCTTTTTTGCACCTGTGTCCCACGTGGAACTTCCTGTTTGCTCAGTATCCTCCATCTTCGCAGGAGGCTCTTGGTACAAAGTGGAAGACTTCTAACAGAAGTGAGGCCAAGCCTGTAGGGCCCCAGCCCCCAGTGTGCAGGGGGAGGAAGGGCAGGAGGAACAAGGCAAGGGGCTCTAGTGCTGCTCAGCCATAACACAGCCTGCAGGAAGGCCCACGGCAGCCCTTCTGGGTGGCCTTAGGGGTCCTCAGGGGAGTTCAGCATCTCGTTCAGGTTGCGTGGAGCCCATCCCTGCAGGGGGGTGTTCCCTAACAGCTCATCAGGACTGGCTGTAGCTTCCACTTGGCTCGGTCCTGAGGTTGTTCTGGAGCACCTCAGAGCCGCGGTGCTGAGTGTTGCGATGAGTAACCTGTTCCACGGCGTGAGCGCTAAACCCCAGAGTCCTTCCCAACCAGTGGGCTCCCATTTATGGATCAGATGTAGTACCCAAATGATCCTATAAACGCAGCTACGGAACGGGAGCTGCAATCTGTTTAGCAACGTGTATGTTCATCAGTGAGTCGGGATCAGAGTGGGTGTAGGTCCCGGGGGTGGTTGACTGGAATTAGCGAAGAAGAGAGAGGTGTGGGAGGATGGAGTAACATTTCAAAAGAGAAGGTGCATTCACATCCACTGTTTCTAGCCAGTGTACAAGAATTCTCCTGGTACAATGATACATGAGGTCTGGACAGGGGAATAAATTGTCTTTTAATGCCTAGATCAGTGGAGGCAATAGAGCAAAGACAGCAATGAAGGAAGGTGAAATCAATTACCTCAGTATTATTTGCTAGTATACCAGCTTCACCACCTTTGTCAACACCGTAATATCAGTGTTATCTGATACAGGCATGCAACATGTCAGCTAATGGAGAGATTGCTGCCGCGGTTAGCAACAGCCACGCCATACACTGGGACACTTACTGCGGCAGCAGTTTTGTTTCTGGCCCTGGCAGCAGGACTATGCAGCCTCCAGACCCGTGTGTGTTTGGGGCCAGCGTTCCTCTTCTGAGACTCTGCTCCCCACTGAGACCATATGCAGGCCAGTGTGCGGGGCTGCAGAAGGGAACTGGGGAAGCTGCTGTGCTCTGCTGACAGGCGTTACCGCATACCAGCTGCTCCGAGCGCGGTGCAGGTTATGTACCCGTTCACCAGCCTTTCAGCTTAGCGGGGGGCTGTAACCTGCGTCAGGTGACGGGCTGGGTTTCACAGGGTTCTCCAAGAGCTTGTCTTGGTCAGTGCTACTGAGAGCCAGTGAGCTGGGGCACCCAGATCCCTCTGGTGTTGTCAGCATCCCCGTTTTGCTCCCTTCAGGCATATATGGAAGGTGTCGACCACCAGCACTTCTGCATGTCGATGCCCATGTACTCCGAAGCGCCTGCCTTCAGAAACAATGGAAGGGCACTGCCCCCCGCCCTTGAAAGGAAACACGGGGTCTGTGTGCTTCAACTCGCCGACGGCTGCTGCTGTGACACAGGCTTTGGGAGCTCCGTCTGGCTCAGCTTTGGCTGCCACTGCCTGACTGCCTGCGCCTTGCCCTTGGGAGCCCAGTGCTGCCACCAAGGTGAGGTGACCCTGGTTTGGCTGCTGTCGAGCCGTGCCTCACCTTTGTGCTGCTTTGAGCTGAACAGAGGGGACTTTACCTCCCCTTCTTGTATCAGGAAGGTCAGTCTCCTCACAGACTGCCTTTTCTTTTGAATCTATGCATTAAAAGGCATCATAAAATGCTGTAATAGGGGTGCAATTAATGACTCTTTGGAAGCGCTGTGATTACTGGCTCTCGGTGCCGTAAATAGAAAGCAGTGAGGTTCTGGAGTTCATTTCCAAACAAGTGAGTGGGAACTTTCAAACCAGGAGGCGATCAGCGTGTCTGCAGGTCTGGTTTCTCCTTTCCCTGAAGTGGAGGTGGGCGTTAGGCTCTGTGCAACATCCACATCATGCCTCATCCAATATTTGCCAATATTCACTTGTTGCTTTCTGCTCTTTAGCAATCAAACAGAAACTTTTCAGCTGGTACCTTCTGGGTGACAAGGTTTGAGAAATAACCTTTTGGTCATTATTGCAGCATTGTGAAAATGTTCTTAGGTGATATAACAGCTGCATCACATGAGCAGAGTACGTTATCTCAGAGCTACCTGTATTCTCCAGTATGGTTCAGAGAGTTTGTTACAAAAATGTGGATTAATACTCTGAGCAATAACATACACGCTGCAAGGGCAATGCTCCTGATGGGGCTGCTCAGGCTTACATGAACATATTTGCCCATTACAGAAATCTCTAAACTTACTACTGCTTAAACACCACCAGTGGCCAAAGCTGCCTTGGCTGCTGTGGGAGCGGGACTGGGTCAGTAATGCCACGTTACTGTAAACAGGCCAGGTTGTATCACCAATACTGTGACTGCTCAGGAGGCAGCTGGTCCTCTAGTTAGTTCTGGGAAATAGATTTAAATTTCAAAATTTGTATTGTCATATTAAACCACTCTAAAAAATGTAGGTAATGATACGTAACAGACAAAGGTATCTCTTCCCAGTGAAGCCATGTTGAGTCATTTTATATTACCATCAAAGGAACAAACCAAGTTTTTACAACAATAGTTGGCAGTATTTCTATTCAATGGCATTAGCCAATAATTTCTAAAACTTCCTGTTAATTACGGCATTCAACCCTTGCAGGCTGTTCTATTTTACATAAGTGCAATCCAGTTTCCAGCCATCAACTGAAGACTATAGCCTTTTGTCGTAGCCAAACAAGACCATGCGTTACCAAACTCCTTTCTGGGGTAAATCCATTGTCATTGGATTTTTGTTTTGTTGGCGGTGTTGGTTTGTTTGTTTGTTTGTTTTTAATCCTGACACTGCCAGGTAACATTCAGAAGAGAGAGTTTACGTGCCACTACCTCTGGGCAGCTTGTCTGGCCTGCGCACGAAGGCCTGCCAGCTCAGGTCCAGGGCAGCTGCCTAGCTCAAAGATGTCGCTTTGTGGGTGCCGCCGGCTCCGGGGCCCAGGTAGCCCGTTGTCCACACCACGGCTCTGATGGCAGCAGCAAACTGCTGGTCCAGAGGAGTAGCCCTCGCACAGTGCCACGTCTGTGCTGCAGCTGCCAGCCCAGGCTGGGGACTGCTGGCAGGCATGGTGCAGAAAGCGCTGAGCTGGCTCTGCGGGAGCCAGGGTGGGCTGAAAGGCAGGAGGCCGTCTGCTATTTGGGGTGCCCAGCTCCACCAGCTCAGACAGCCGAGCTGTGTTGTGCATCCCTTGAATGCTGAACCCCCCCCCGGCACATTCGGCAAGAGGGCTGGCACAGCGTGTGCTGCTGCATCCGTCTGTCGCTGGTCCTCAGCTGCTCTCTGGAGGGTCCTGCTGGGTTCGCAGCACGTCTGGAGGACATCATGTCATGCTGTGAAGCTTCATCTTCTAGCTGCACAAAACCATCCTAGAACACAGAGCAGCATCAGGTAAGGATAAATCTCTTACAGGTAACTGTAACAGTGGCTGGGAAAAAAAAGTGACATTTGTTTTGTACTTATCAGTTCGACTAGCTGTAATTATTATTGCTATTGTTAGCGCTACTATTGCAATATTACCTGAGGGTGCCCAGTCAGCACTGAGCTCCATTGTATTCAGCACAAATGCACTCAAGCCCCTCAAAAACATTTACAGTTCAGAATGCAAGTGACTTACAATGGTGAAGAGGAGGGATAAAACCAAATGGATACAATTAGCTTGGGCACAACTTAGTCATCCTCTTCTTGGTATAATTATAAAATGGACAAAGGTAGCACCAGCTAACCTCAAATGCTCTTCTAGCCATAATTAACTATATTGCATAATAATGGTGTCAGTTTAAACATTGTTTAAAACCGATGCTTTGCTCGAAATTACTGTACAGCCACACATATCTTGCACAACAGACTAACACATAGCAGTGTCTTACTTCCATTTTCTATTTCGTTGTGTCATCTGTGCATAGGAAAAGCTCTTGACCAAAGAGGAGTCAGTGGTACAGTGGTAAATAAAAGTGGGTAGATTCATCTGTCTGTGGTATATAAGTAGCAGGTAAATACTAGAAGTGCCCAGAGTAGAAGTGGGTACAAAGGGAGTGCCCTTTGCCTGCATTTACCCTTGACTACACCACTTAGAAGAGTTGCATAATTGATACAATTGAACCACATCAGTCCTTTATTTATAGAACATAATGAAATGGTTTTCAACATCCTGGATCACGCTCCATGGGTGATTGCCATATATGCACCCAAGGAGAATAAATAAAAACATTTCCCTAAGGTATTATGTCTCTTCACCTTCTCTAGTTTCATCCAGGATTTTTTTTGAGAAGTTCTGTAAGGAGTGCAGCATGTAACCCTGCCCTGCTGGTGCACACGCTTCGTTCAGGGGAAGGCTTCGGTGATGCTGCTCCACAGTGTTGAGGTCTCACATTTCCCGTGTAGTACATAAAGCATTGTCACAGTTTGGTGGAGCTCAGGGTGTGCGCATACCTAAATATACCACAGACTATTAAGCACAGTCCCCTGTGTGGTACTTAAGTTAGTCCTTGTTCAAGTCCGTAGCCTGCATTTGACATAAATCTGGTTTACCTAGAAAGCATACGGGCTGGAGCTCAAAAAAAACCCAACAAAACCAACCCAAAAACCAGAGCTGTGGCATTTGATCGCTGCTTTCAGCAATGGAAATGGAAGTGAGTCATGAAGTGGTCCCCTGATAAAGACAAATGACACAGACAATCCGAGCCTGCTGTTTGAGCCACAGGAGCCCACACCAGTTTGTGCTTGTGACAGTCTCTCATTACTGCGTCCAGCACCGTGACTGAACACCATGCAAGGAAGATGCCTTTCTACAACAGAAGCACGAGCATCGAGTGGCACTGAGACAGGGTTATGGTAAAAGTTACATAAAATGAAGCACTGCTATTATTTTATCTTTTTGTTGTTGTTGCTATTTTTGGGAAAATGTAGATAATTTAGAAATATTTCTCTTGCTGGATTGTTTGTCCATCTTCATATGATGTTCTGCTGTCTATTGCATCACTTGAATTTGGCCTTTATTTATGATGCTACATTGTTTTATGTATGCACTTTATAATTAGAACTACTAATTGCAAGCTTGCTTACTGCCCTTAGTTGGCTTTTCCAGAGCATTACTTGCAAAACGATCACAATTAGGTCTTTTCAATTGCTCAGTGAGTATTTTCATAAATTGAAAAGAAACCAGGAGCAGTTTTTTAACTTATCCTGTTTCTAAGCTTTACATGGTGACCATCTGGTGCATAGAAATGAACTGCATCAAAAATTGCATCTTTTCAGAATCTAAGCTCTCTTCTCAAAAATCCTTTTCTTCTGAATAAAAAAAAAGTAATCACCACATCGACATGCTGAGAGTCCCACGCTAGCTGTTATATTAGATTTTAATTGTTCTTTTGACATGTAAAACTTTAGCCTAGACACTGCCATATTCTTGATACATTTTGAACTGAAAAAAATCTCTATAGGTTAATGGTTCTACAAGAAGGAGCTAGTCATTTCCATATGCACACTGCAAACTTAGGCACAATACTCCCATTTTATCATTTGTTATTTCAACCTTGCTGATGATTCAGTGGTGTTATTCCGCTGAAAAACTGGAGTAACACAGCAGTGAATCAGGCTCATTGGCTCTGCATCTCACTATCTAAAATGAGGATCCACCTACAGGTAAAATACTATCACATTGCAAGTATCTCACAGACTGCAATCTGTTCTGGCTTGCCAGATCTTCATCAGAAAAGGATTGCATAGGTGCAAAGTTAAAGCGCATGCTGACTGCCTTTTAGTCAATGGGAATACGCATACGAACAAGATGAGCTGGTTTGGGCTTTTCTAATTACAAATTGCCTAAATCAAAAATAGCAGAGCATAAAGTTACTTTTTTTGGGTGGCTGATGTTTTTATTACCTGGCTGCCACGGCTGGAGGAAGCAGCAGCCCTGCCGCTTGCCCAGGAGGGCTGTGAGGCACAGGCGGGCACCCCGAGAGGAGCTGGCACCACGTAGCCTTGGGGCCGTGCAGAGGGACGGCCAGGTGTGCAGTGAGCTCAGGTCGCTCTCGCCAGTCACCATGCGCTGAGGCTGGTGACAGCTCCAAAGAGACATCTCTGAGTGTGTTCTTACAGCAGTGGGAATTGCATCAGGCACTACAGCTATTTTATTGGCAGCCATGAGCTCAGCTTCACCATTTTACACTTTGGTAAACACTCGGTGACAAACCATGCTAGAAAGTGTATTCTAGGTGTAATCTGTTTACTGGGTTTTCTTCCTTCAGTGTGATCATCTCATGATTTATTGAATAGTCTCTATTCAAACTGCCAAATAACTTCCCCTTTCCCTTATATGCTATTCTTGCTTTTTTCCCTTCCTGAAGTCAGTCTTAAAGGGCATCTCACAGAAATGTGCATTCATGCAGTTCCTGCAGACGTAGCCCTTTCCCCCGTGCACACGCACCGTACATTCACCTCATGCACCCAGTGCTTAAACTGATGGATAAAAAAATGGATCCCAGTTATATGATGGTCTGGACACCCTCAGCAGGGAACGCAGCCAAATGGCTGTTGATTTGAGGAACCACCATCACAAAGGACCTAGGCAGTTAACTGAGTGTATAGTTTTATTTGGGGGGTGGAGGGGACGACTAAGGTGAGCTGCCTTTAGCATGCTAACGGGCTGCGAGGGGCCCCAGCTCATGCCCAGCGATTGCACAGGGAACACAGCTGGGAAAGCTCTTGCGTTTCTGCCAGCTGGTAAGAGCATCACCTTGGGCAGCACCTCTGCTGCTGCAGGCACTGAGCGAGGCCTTGGGCATGTTGCTGTGCCCGGCGTGGCTCAGACCTCCACCCCCAAACTGCCTGGGCACTGCTCGCCCAGGTCACCAGGGGACAAGTGTGCCAGTCGTGAGCCGCATCACACAGGCTGCGCATTGCACTGAGATGTGGCTGCTGGGTTTCACTGCCTTAGCCCAAGCTTTTTGACCCCATTAAAGGTTTTTAGGTCTTTAACCTGAACTCAACGCAGGCATTAGCAGGTAAAGGTTGGCACTGTCTGCTGGTGTTCAGCTGGAAGGAGCTGATGGCATCAGGCTGCGGTGACACCTGGGTGACACCATGAGAAGAGTGCCAGTTTGCTGGTGATCCCAGCGGAGGGGGAAGGGGGGCCGTGACCTGCCACTCCCCTGCTAAAGGCACAGGCTCGGTGGCAAGGTTTGGCTGCAGCAGATGGGAGATAAGCACCATGTCTAATTGCACTGCCAGGCTTTCAGGAGCAGAGTGCATTTCCTTCTGCAGCGATGCCCAGCCTCGACCAGCACCGAGCAATTGTCACTGTCAAAAAGACACCAGCTGAACCCAGGAAAAGTGAAAAGTCATGAGATAAAGTAAGAAATAAGACAAAAAAGCAGGATCTCACAATAACACTAATGTAAACACCGATCGGTTAAGAAATGTCAGCCTAGTTTTTATCTTGTAGCAGGGAGATTGTTTTTGAGAAGCCGTGCAGAGTCAAATGAATTCATAAACCTCCGTACCAGGTGCAATCATTAGTCAGTAAATGAATTACACATAATTATCTGCTTTGTATTTAATTCACTTGGCTTCCAGTTTCTTACTCTTCATACAGTGAAACTCTCTATCTCTCTCACACAAACACACTCTCCATGGGCAAGGAGGTTTTGGAGGGCTGCCACCGGCCTGACTCATGAATCAGACTCCATGATTTGAATGATATTTATCTAAGCCTGCAAACAAAGAAGATGGCTATGTGTCCAATGAGAGGATAATTATTGTTATTATGTTTATAGAGCAACAAAGTCGGGAGTTAGGACCCCGAGGGAAAGGCGGCAGGAAGGGCGAGCTGGGCAGAGGCAGGAGGCTGTAGGCAGTGTTTCAGTGCAGGCATGTGCCAGTGCCCTTGCAGGGCTCCCTGCCTGTGAGTCACCTCTGCCAGCGGCCAAGGCGGGTGGCCAGGTGAGGCCTGCCTCAGCGGAGACGCTCGCTGGGAGCCACAAGACCACCTTCCCGGCGTCTCTTGCCATGATACCAGGACAACGCCGGGCCTACAAGGGTTTTGGCAGCAGCTGAAGGGAGTTGGGGTTGGCACAGGTCACCCCAGATGGCTCTGCCACTGCGAGGCTGAGGATGGGGACGTGCCAGTCTGCGGGCAAGGCGGCCCCGGCTGCACTGGGCAGCAGCGCTGACAGGGCCGCCTCCTGCCCGCAGCAGATAGCGGGGGGGGGTCGATACAGAAGCCAGCTGAACACTTCCATCTACAAGTACTTTAACTAAACTACAAAGAAAGGAGAAAAGAAATCCGTCACAGAAAAATCTTTCTTTGCAAGTAACAGCTGCTGCCGCAGCAGGTCTCAGAAATAAAGCATGTCCCTTGAAATGGCATTTGGGCTCACCCTGCTCCACAACTTCAGTGCAAGCTCAGGCAGGGGAGCCTTGCTCCACCGCCTGGGAGAGCTTTGGATGCTGTGACAGTGACAGTGCCGTGTGTGACCCAGGCTTGCTCCTGTCAGGTTAATGCTCTGTACTCAGACAGGGCAGTGACAGAGGAGGCGCTACCTATCCTTTAGGACTGTCCCTAGCAAGCAATAAATTTGGGATAACCTATAATTTGAACCGTAATTAAAACCATAGTTCTAAAATACACTTGTCACTCTAAAGCGTCATCTTGGCTGTGATTGCAAGAGTCCCCCATATGCAAAGGTCACCCCATGCTCTGCTGGGCAGGGGGCCGCAGACCTCTGACGTGGGGCTGTTGCGGAGGTATGCACCGGCACAAACCTCATGTTTCTTGTTGGGCTCGTGGAGGCAGTCACCCATGTTCCCAGACAACTTCTGGTGCGTCTGCACAGCGGGATAACAACTGGCAGCTTTTCATCAGTTTGGTACCACCAAGCAACCACTCAGGCCACCACATCCCTGTCTCTGGAGACCTTGGAGAAGGATGCCAGGCTCTGGAAATGTTTTGGTTTGCAATTTAAGGACACAGCCATGGTAATGGCAAGTGGTACCCCTGTTGAGAGAGCTGGGAAAAATGTCATTTACTTCTGTTAATTTATGTGTAGGATGGTAAAGTTTGAGCCACCTTTCAGCTACCTGTAATGATCTTTAGGTTAACAATACACAGCCAGGGAGACAGCAGGACAAACAGCCAGAAGGAGAGGTTACCTGGAAATAACAAGGAATGTAGAATGAATCCTACACAGGGAACAAGACATCCTGTTCTTGTTCTCCCAACACCTGTGCGAAACACTTCCAAATTTTGTCCTTGTTATGGGAGGGGAAGCAAAACCAATAACCTGCATAATTATCAATGCTCAAAAAAACACCATGAAAAATGCAAGCTAAATAACTTGATGTCCCTTCTACTCAACCCAGTTTTAGAAGCAAATTTTATCTCGCTAGATGTTTTAACTGACGATTTAAATCCATGTTAATATCCTAGGAAGAAACATGGCAGGGCTTTGGCTAAGGAAGAATTGCCAATACAATGATACTTTAGATCACAGAACATTCCTTTGGGGATGTGTGATGAAGTGCTGCCTTTTTTAAACTGTAGTAAATCTTCCTTACTTAATTCCCTTTTCAGAACAACATAAATTTTCTGGAGAAGTTTGATAGAAAACACCTATATGCCAACATTAACATCCCAGGGGGGGGAAAGGGCTTTATATGAGAGCAATCAAAAATACTGCTGAGCCACAAGAGATTTCATTTTACGGGCTTAGTGAGACTGGGAGTCCTGGATCAGGACTTTCTCGATCTCCCAAAGCTAGCACATAGCCTTGAGAAAGCCAGCCCCCCTCTCAGTGCTTCAGCCCACCGCGCTGTAGCAGCAGTGAGACACTGGCTGCTGCCCTGGCTGCCTGGGAGAACCAAAGGGCAGCGCACCGGCCACCTGAACTCACAGCGCTTCTTAGCCTCTATCTACCATGGAAAATTGCTGCTTCCGTTGAAGATTGCTTTAAAATGGAAACAGGCCTTTGTGCCCTGAAACATGTTTGTTTATTTATCAGTTTATCAGTTGATCTATAATAATATTACTGCTCCCCACCAATTTGGTCTACAAGGTGTTTTAAGATCTTTGAATGGAGGAAGCAAACAAAACCATGGTATTACCAGGTAGGTAGGTAAACAGCTAAGAACAAGAGTTCACAGATATTATTGTGCATACAGCAGTTTCTGCATCTTCCTCTCTCCCTCCCTAATACACAGAGGTTTTATATTATTACTACAGGGAAAAAAACCAACCTAGATAGTAGCCAAACGTATATGAAAAGCACCCCCCTGTTTACAGTCCCTGAGAAATAATGCCATGAACTATGGGCTCAACAGGAATGCCACAAATACTTCTCTCTGAGCTAGCTGACAGAAAACACTCAAAAGAACAGGGCTATAAATTGCTGCTTCATTCTAAATCGCTGTGTTTGGCACACCTGTTCCAGCACACCTTGGGGCTGTTGCTGGACATAATGTGCCTTTAATTTTTTTTATTTTTTTAATATTGCAACCCAGATGACAGCTGGCTTTGCACACATGAGCATGGTCTTATTGTCACACGTACCATAAGACCACAGAGCAGTCATGTTCTTCACTGTCAGAATCGAGGAGTTTTCTGAAAAATGTTCTCCAGTTGCCTGGTCTTACTGAGAGCACATGGCAAGGTGCAGGCTCTGCGCTGTGTAACACGGCTGTAGAGCCGGCACGCATCCAAACATCACAGAGCGTGAGCAAAGCAAGTTCAGGGCTGTCTGCACCTGTCTGGAGAGATGTATTTTTTCAGCACAGCACAAGAACTTAGAATCAGGTCCTTTTCCAGTGTGAACACTGCCTATTTTCGTGCAAGATCCGTATGGGAAAATATATTTCAGCTTTGGAGAGAGGAATTTTTCCCAGTTTACAAACTGTTCATGTTTACAAAGCTTTAAATTGGAGTCAGTGACAAAAGAACACAGGCTTGGATAAGCCTTAGAATTGCTGGGCTTCTTGAGTTATACCAGTGAAGCTAGCCTAGTATTTTGCAGAATGATTAATAGCCTGCGCTTGTGGGGATTTTGCTAATTTTTGGTGAAGTTACTCAAGTAATTTAGAATGTTTACCAGCCCTGGGAAGATTACATTGCTGGGCCATGTTCACATGTGCCATGGAAGGTTTAGAAGGGGAAAGGGAGAATGAATGGAAAGAGCCACATCCTCCTCTGGATCACAAATCATGCCTGTTTGTACCTGAAAGACCATAAATCTATCTGTTTGCAGAGTACTGGCATGCTGCCTGGGAACTTCCATTAAAAGATGTAGTTCTACTGCACTGCACCTCTCAGTGTCAAAGGTGGCATCTTTAGCATGCAAAGCAAAGCTTTAAGGTCATGTCTGTGGTAAGAAGAAAAATACCTGATTAATCTGACAGCAGATTCAGCATCTCCTTCTTGTGGGGCTGTTGGGGTATTTTCTCCAGTGACGTTGCAGCGCGCTCTGGCTCCCAGCTTTTATGTTATTCCATTTCGTCTTGTTGCACAAGCTTTGCTCTAGGATGAACGCATGAATTCGTATTTTTGTGATGTGAAGCAATCCAGCCCTGACCTTGCTGTGGTTCCTTACACGCACATAAAGTGCCCTCTGAAGCTAGTGAGAGTTTGGCTCTACAAGCTCATGGCAGGACAGGTCATACCCTTTACGCCCCGGGCAGGGAAGATCTGCTGGCATGCTCATGACTCCCAGACCTTCCTAGCGTCTTCTGTCTGATTGGCAGACCCATAACCTGGGCTTCCATGTACAGCTTTATGGTGTGACCAGGCTCTGTAAATTCATGAAAATGAGTCCCCCCAGCACAACTAATGGGCACAGCTGTGAAATACAACCTTTTCTGAAGAACCCATTCCTCGCCCTGCCTCCTGCCACCCCATGCCAAAGTAATGAACTAACTCCATTTACAATTGTTTTGCTCAACATATGGGTCCCAGATAGGGAGAAATAGCCAAAAGAAGGCAAATTTAACTCAATGTGGGAAAGCTCCTACTGCACTGGGCATGAGTACATACTGGTGAGCTTGGCTTTATGACAAGGAAAGGACAAAAAGCCAAAGAGAGGAGGAAAGCTGAGCTGGAAGGGAGGGGCAGAAGATTGTTGTGTGTGCCTGGGAAGGAAACAATGGGACAAGGGGAAGGAATTAAAAGAACCACATCCTTCTCTGCATCATAGCCCTGCAGTTCAAGTTACTCCCTCATGCTGGACCAACCCAGAGTGCCCTACTTCTAACATTGCTCCCCTGTGACTGCTGTGGCAAAGCTCCATCCCATTAGATGTGTCTTGACCAGGGACCATTAGGGCAGCAATGCTCTCAGTGTGTTAGATCAAGCCTCCCTCCTTCTTTCTGATGACATTTTGATGTGTCTCCCACCCTTGCCGGCCTATCCCAAGTCCCTACAATTGAGCTCCAGCCCCATAGCCTCTGCTGAACATAAGCCTCCACCTCTGACCCCACAGCCAAGCCAAGCCCTGCTCCAGGCGGACTAGCTCTCTCCAAAGCCTGGCACAAGCCTTCACTGGGGAGGTCCTTCCCACCCACCCCACTTCCCTGCAACCTCTTGGGGAAGAGCTACACAAGGAAAGGACAAAGGCAAGATGGTATTTCCTTGCACCCTCTTGTACCTACATCCTCTCCTCTCTGCCTCCACTAAGTTTCTCAAGCTTATCATCTTGAACTGCTGCATGTCTCATTAACGACAGTATTGGTGCTTTTCCATTATTGCCGTATTCCACAACATTTGTACTACTCATAATATTCACCCTTGTACACTCCCTGTATGTTCAAAGCATTTGCAACTATTTACTGCTTATTTCTCCCAAAAGCAGTGCAAAGCGGGGTTGTCAGCAATGGCAGCCTCGCTTAGCAGATGGACCACTCAACAGAGAGAGGGCAGGAGCGGCAGCAGCCCCAGCATTTGAGTGCCCAAGCATGATGTCGTTTGGTTTGAACAACCCAGGAATAGGTCTCCTCGACATACTGCTGCCTTCAGATTAAAAAAAACAGTCTGCAAGTGCCCGTTCAGTGGGTCACCTTAAGAGCTCCCAGCCATGTACAATGAGCATATATGTATACATACATGTATACAAATATGTATATACGTATGCAGGTATATATGTTTATAGGCACATGTATATATGGATACGCGTGCCTATATATGGCTATACATACATATATACCCATGCAATGTATAATATAGCTCTAAGGTAAAACTGCAAATATATAACAACAGAATGTATATTATATTATAGATATTATATATGTGTTTTATATATATATATAATATACCTTATAACATATATACAACCCTATGACATATGATCAGGTTTCATTTTACTTTAATAAACCTTTGACTATGATCAAGGTATCTACCTGAACATTTGAGGTTCCCTGTTTGACGACTGAACTTCCTGTCTCCAGAGAGCAGAGGAGCTTTATCCCTTCCTTGTAGCACCTGTGAGAGTGCTGGATTGACAGTAATCAGGAGAAGCCTAAAACCACCATCCTCTCAGCTCTCTAAGTCCTACAGCTCTCAGGTCACAACATAGTAAGTAGCGCTACTACCTGGAGAGCTTCTGTTGTTGAGATCAAGGCGAGTATGAGGGAACAGGTTACACACTTGGAAGTGTACAGAGTCCTTCAGGATTTATTTGTTCACTCCAGAGAGAAAGTGAGTCATGAGAAACCTTAAGGTGGAGCACTCAAAACAAGGAGTGTATAAATGATTAGCAAGGGAAGGTCAGCACTAGTCCTTCAAGTCTGAGCATGTCCCGTTGCTGATGGTACATAAATAATACTAGTTGGATGCCTGTGGTTGCAGGGAAACAGCTATCACACTTCTAGTCTCTGACAGGTCTCTGACTCATATAATATCATCAATGAGGCTGATCTCAGTTTTCTTTAAAAAGATAGTTAAGGTTATAGGCGTAAAGTAATGGCAAAAATGGAACTTGATCAACAGACCCAGTCTCAAGTCAAAGCTGCACACTTGAGAAAAGCCAATCTTTTTTTAAAAAGACTAACCAAACCCCCTTTACTACATGGAAAGCCAAATGCAGGGCTGGGAGATGGACCTGAATTCCACTTGCACTTGTGCAGCAATGCAATTAATCATCTTGTCAGATAAAATCCGATTGCAGAATCTTTATTAGTACACTGATGGAAATGCAAGAAAGTACACTGCCTGTTTTCTTCAGATCACAGGTTGAGTTTAGAGCATTTGCAGATAAAAAAATCAGGTGACTTCTTCAGTGAGAAGGAATAGTGATTCTCTTGGAGGTATCTAAGAAGAACTTGAACAAAACAAAATTGAACTGAACTGCACAAAACTGAGATTATTTTTTTTCTAAGATAAGCTCTTCCACACTACTGTTTTTAAAGACAACGTTCCGTACACACCTAAGTCCACTAAAGTACACTAAATATGTTATCCTTAAGTCCACTGGTACTTGTGGCATTGCATGAAGTAACATCTAACCACTGAGTACAGCTGTCCAAAGGCTCTAAGTTCTGGTATTTTCACCAATATCAGCTGTATCAGCTATGGGGGAATCCAGGCCATTGTTGTAGTTTATTACCCAGCTGTGACTGCTCTTAGACATCTCTGACACCACATCTCTTGTAGAGCTACTGAGTACTTTTTGCACTGGTACTAAGCTTTTCTTCAAATACTCTCCAGTAAATTTCTTATCATGGACTGAAGTTGGACAGGTGAGCTGCATCATAGAGATGGGGCAAATCCTGAATGGTGCAGAGCAACAGAAGCTTCTGTGGAGTGGGAAAGTATACAATAAATTAAATAATATATCTTTATCTGGTCTTATGCTAAAACATCTGTAAGTCATTTCACAGACATCTGCATCAGAAAGGACAGGCCGCACAGCACTGGGTAAAAAAGCAATTTTTCAGCATATTTCTATTTAGAAATTCAAGAGCACAATCCTACCACAACCCAGCAGTTAGAAGGAATGCCAGGAATATATATATATATATATATATATATATATATATATATATATATATATATATATATATATATATGTATCCATACAACAGACAAGGTAGTCATCAGCCTGCCTTTTCTCAGGAAGCTTCCCTTGTGCATTTTTCTTTCCCCTACAGTCAAAGACACTTTGATCCTTACATCCAAGCAGACACCTGGCTGAAAGAAAAGGAGCCAAAAGACCACAGAGATGCAAAGCCAAGGCCAAGCATTCTCAGTGAGCTGTCGGGGATGAGGTGGATGGGGCACCCTGGGCTGCTGGATGGAGTGGGCCAGCTAGAACAGGGGTATGCTGAGCATGAAAGTCCTTGTGGTTCAATGCTCCTGTCCCAGCTGGAATAGGGCAAGTGACAACTGGGTGATGCCTCTGCAAAACCTGAATGATGATGACTGGTGCCATCCTTGCCCATCCTTGCTCTCAGGCAGTGAGTGGCAGGAATGGTGATGCTCCTGCCCTCTAACTCTTGAGGCAGGAGGCAAGAAGGATGTAGTTTGCATGTGTTTGGGTAAGGATCTTATTTGGGCCCATTTTCATACGTGCACATTTTCCAGTCTCAGTGCCATCTGACTTACCAGCACTTCCTTTGCAGCCACCACTCTCTGTCTGAGATAATTCTTAGCTCCGCTGGTGACACTACAGTGCTGGCAGAGTGTGCCTTGCAGGTGATTTACTGAGCTGTAGAACTGACATGCAATTTTGAATTTTAAAGAGGTTTATCACTGTGCAGAGCTGTACAAAGTTCAATTAAATAATTTTGCATTTTTTTCCTGTCCACATATATCTATAGCTAAGTGTCTTGTCTTAATATAATATATTTGCGGATGTGGTCCATACATCCCTTTCATCTGAGAATCTTAAAACATTTTACAAACAAACATTATCTGTAGAGTATAGAATCCTTACTCCGAACCACTCTTACCCTTCAGGATAGCTGACATACACGGGAGACATATCTTTTCTGCACAGCAGTTATATTTTTCAGACTCCAAAAAATCTGACACTGAACTGTCCAAGAAAAGAGATGAGTCTCTTGCTTTGATAATTGCCTGTCTACTTCCCACCTGTCAGACAGCTTCAATTAACACTTGACCTTGTCTGGTTTGCAGATTTATTCATTGTTTTCCTTTCTGATCAACAGAAATAATAGAAAAGAACTTTGAAATATAATAGAAAAGATAACTGAAAAATGCCAATCACTGTACACACAACAATGGTTGAAATCAGGAGATAGAATTTGCTTTGTTTGCATATACGGGGAGTGGCAGAAGGAAGCAGCACTGCTGAATGGCCACGATATCATCTTCAAGTTACAAGATCCCTTTCTAAACCATGTCAATAAATGTTATATGCTGGGCTTGCCTCATCCTTCCCTACCTTCTGCAATCATGGGGGTACTCAACTTGTGCAGCAATAGTTAGGAGAAGGAGCCAAAACATAATTGCCTTGTTTAGATAGCTGAACTTCTGCAAAGCATAAAACCTAACCTGATTTGCAAGTGCTGCTCGTGAACTAGGCCCACATATGTACATTTTGCCTAGAACAGTATTTTCCTTGTGCATTTCTACAGGCACAGTGAGTACTGAGAATCATGGGCATGCAGTTTACTCATGCAGAAATAAAGTACTGAAGTGCAGTCAGTCTCTTGCCTGTTTTCTTCTTTGGGAGGTGCTACAGAGGGCTGCTTTCAAAGCAACTGTCAGTGAAATTGTGTCTGCACCCTTTCGTGTGAAACAAAAGAATGAGCCAGGACACAGCAAGTTACAAACCAATCAGAAGTTTGGCAGCCACTTTAGATCACAGTTTAAATGAATAAATAACCAACTTAAGCAGTTAAGCAGCACTATCATTCTTTGTCAGGGTGATTCTCATGCTCATGCAAAGTGTATGAGAACGCTTCTATGGAGAGCAGACCAGCATGTGAGAGAGAAGATCAGTGACACACAGTTCCTTGCAATGAACTATACTGGAAAAGGATGTTTAAACCTGTAAGCTCAGAATTACTCTGCCTTCAGCACACAGGCACATTGCTATGACATGGCTGACTGGGAGCACAAACAACTTCTCAGAGAAATTCATACCAAAACCCATATATTTATTTCTTTTAAGAGACAGGAGGAATAACCTCCAAAGCTGACCAAGCTATTTCTTTCTGTCCCCTTTATTATTTTGTAGTATCTCTGGGCTTGAGTCAAAACCACAGCTCTCCACCCAAGCCTTCCCACTGACTTCTGTGGGGCTCGGATGGGGCTTGCTTGTTATCAGGCTTTGGTGCTGACCTTAGCCTGCCACCTCATCTCCCAGGCTCCCAGGAGAGAATAGCAGACCCCAAACAATGTGAAGAAAGAATTCAGGTTAAAGCTCCCTGGGCACGTTTCAATATGTGTTTTGAGAAAAGTGGTAGTGAGGCATGGCTTCAAAATCCAAATAAAGGAGTGACATCTTGGCATGATGTCCCAGCACAAGTTTGAAGAGCACCAAACACCATAAAACCGAAGGCTTTGGGCAGTGCCACTGATATAATAATAATAATAATTAAAATTTAAAAAAAGAACTGTGATTGCATTTGAAATTTGACCATGGTTCTTGTTCTCTCAACTTGCTGATATACATTACTGCTGCATTTTTTCCTGGAAAAATAGGAAATAAGGACAAACCTTGAAGCTGTAACTTTCTGTCTGGACCTGCAGTTCTTTAGGCAGCTGTCTGCAAGTGGCCCAGGCATAAATCTTCTGTCATCCAGAAGAGCACAGAGGGCATCACAGTCATTCCCAGGCTTGCTAGCAGAGCCTCAGCAAACTGTTGCCACTCATTTGGGTCCTGGCCCAAGACGCATTCTCTAAATATTGCTCCTTGCAGACCAGCAGCCTTCTCGTCTCCTGTCATCTGTGTTCCCTACTATTCTGTACAAAAACCATGAAGCACAAGGAAGAAGTAGTCAATGATTCTTCCATTTACCCAGAAAGACCTTGTATATGAGATGGAATAGCACATGGCACCCAGGACAACTTCAAAACATAGCTCTGCTTAAATACGGTGGGTTTTGACTAAAGAAGTAAAACCAGGAACTAGTAAAAATTAGAGGAATAAGGTACAGTTCAATAACCACAATAAACAGCTACTAACCGTGTGGTAATGCAGAGGTTTCCATAAACCCCTGAACTTTGTGAGCCTGCTGGCAAAATCCAGTGCTACCTTCTCAAGTGAGGGAGGAGGAGGAAAGAAGGTGTACTCCTTAATTCATCTCTTTTGTCACAGCTAGGAAGGAAATGTATTCTGCTGACAATAAATCACACCAAACAGAAGAAGCCACCCCTCTGTCACCATGCACAAATCTGCAATCATGAAGTAGGGTGCTCCCAGCATAGAGCACCCCAAACTTCTGCATTTTAAGAGGATCAACCATTCACTTTGTGGACATCCTCTGCGTCTGGGATTTCTCTGCTGTTCCTGAAGGGCTATGGCTGCTTCAGGGAAAGAGGAGAATTTTTAAAAAAATTACACTTTGAGGCTAGTGCATTATTATGGGTGCCAGTTTTCATCATCCTTTTTTGAGGGGTGGTTCAGTGGCCCTTTGAAGAGTTGAGCGTATTTTATTTTTGCTGTTTGGATGAGACAGACTACAACTATGGATTTGAAAAATAAAATTTGTCAATACCCCACTGGCTTTAAAAAATGTTTGGCATACGCATCTTCCCTTTGGGATTTTGACTGCTCAGATCTGACCCGCATGCAGCTGGGAACCATCATTTGGCAGCAATGCAAAGTGTGGCACAGTGACATTTTTGTTCACACAAATCCCTGCACACACAGAATTTTGCTGAAATGCAGGTAAATGTTTAATGAAACTGTAGCTGGATAAACTAAGACTCTGAGAAACAGTCACTTGAAAGCATGGCTCCATGAATGAAAAACTGGTATCAACATCCTATTGCCATAAGCGAGCAAGTATCGCTGCAGGCCAGGATAATGAACCCTGAGAGCTCGGCAGTAACAGCAGTACAGATATACTGGATGAGTTTTTAGTTTAAAGAGCAATAAACCTTTTGCCAATCCGCCCCAAAATACACTAACCACTGATTCCTCTCCCCTGCATATTGATAACTAACTTGCTGTGTTTCTTATCCTCATCACATTCCTGTTTTGGCTGTTTTCTGTTTTGTTTAGTAAACTCACATGTGCTAAACAATACTATAGAACTTTTCCTCTCCAATCTCAGTATCATTTTGTACTACAATGCTTCCGTGCCACTTAATACCGTGATGAGAAATAATGCATTGACTGCAATGCATATTGCTTGTGTTCTTCTTCACTGCAACAATGAGTCATTATTCAGAGTATGTTTATGTAATATCATAAATACCAATCTCTGGTATTTATGCAGCATAGTATTTACTTGGGCAAGTTGCCACATGCACTAAAGAAGTAAACAAAGAGCCATTCTTTAGAGAGTTAAAAAAGTCTTAAAATGAATCCAATTTTCCTTCATAAGGCACTCCTTGTTATTTTACCTAAAGTGGCTCTTTAAGATACACAGTATGATAAAACACACAATTCCTGGGAGATGTAATTATGGTTCCTAAGAGACTGGTGAATAAACAATCAGGAATAGAGTGTTTGTTTTCCCTAGGTTTTTCTTAACTGTTAATGGAAAGCATTAAAAAAAATGGGGAGGAAGGTGTTGGGTTGATAAATGGTAAGAAAAGCTGAGGAGCGCACTTCACTGAACACACCGGGTTTCTCCTTAAAAGCAGCATGACTTTATTGGATTGCAAATAATCCTATTTTGCAAATGCATTTGCAGTGAGTGTAAATACCACAGTGGACTCTTTGTTATATTTACTGTACTGTGTACATCAATGGCACAACGTGTGTTCTAAAGTAAAGCGCTTGCCTTGTCTCACGTTACCTTTAAGCAGTAACACAAACAACTTCCTTTGAATCAAGGTGACAAAATCTTCTGCATTGTACGAAATGTTCTGTCTCACACAGATTCCTAAGGAGCAGCAGAGGGGCCCCATCCAGTACAGCACTGAGCCACTGCAGATACTTTTCTCGCAAATCAGGGACACTGCAGTCAACCCTACACACACGTGGCCACTGAAAACCTAGAATAAAGCTAAGCTGAATCGACAGCTGAAGAAAACCTTTTTGCATCCTGTGTATATCAGAATGCAATTGAATTGGGGGCAGTGCCCACTAACAGTGGTCCCTATAAAGTCATTCAAGTGATCTACTGCCTAAAACCAGAGGTTCCCAAAGCCACTGGTCACCTCTTTACATTAGTTACCCTTTCCATAAATCCAACGGCTGAAACCAAGCTATTCATTCTATTTGATGGTGTGAATCTTTAACTTGCTGTTATCAGCAATATTTAAGCAAATGCTGGACTTTGTAGGACCCTCACAGAAACACAGCTTTACACTGCAGGCCCTGGCCATGCACCAGCACCTGTCACTGCAGGTTTTTAACCTCATGAATATATGATCAGGTCTTATTAGGTTAGCAGAAACAAACGTAGACCTCACATTCCTCCTGTGGCAAGTAGGTGTCAGAGCAATAGATCACACTGCTGTAGTTAATATGCATTTATGATCTACTCATTTCCTTTAAAAAAAAAAAAAGACAAGACAGCAAAAGTTGTGATAAAGACTATTTTGTACCAGATCTGAAGTAAATGCTGATGCTATCACAGGCAGCAAGGCACACAGCTCATGAGTTATTGCCTAAGTGATGGGAGATATTTTGTCTCTTTCTATCCTCCACATACAGATTTGCAAAAATGGCTACAAGAAAAATATATGCACAGGATGAATCTGGTCAAGCTAGTACTTGTTCCTGTCTTAAGGATTTATTAGAGAAGTGAATAAACATGCTTGTTGTGGCAATTAACCCCATGTAAATCACAAATCCTGCCTTTATAGGGTTTTGTTTGTGCTCCTGTCACCAAGGGCCATTCAATGTTTCCAAACTGGAGGCAGGCTGAGGTTAAACCTCAGCAAACGAAGAGGGAAGATGCAGAAAATGGGGGACAAGGGGGCACTGGCAGGGGAACCCCATCAGCAAGCCAGCCCCCTTGTCACTGGTTTGCTTCTTTGAGAGTCCAGACAAAGGAAAGACAGCAGCAATAAAAACCATCAAATCCTACAATCTTTGGGCAGCCTCAGCTAGGTAACTACATTTCTGTAATCTAAAAAGAAGATTTACTTCCAACCTTTCCACTCCTGGGCTCTGTTTGTGTGAGGCCCATTTCCCTTGCCCAGGCAAATAAGGGTTTGGTCAGCCCTGCACTGCCCTGGCATATGTGGCACGTGTGTGGTGTATGTGGGCCGTAGGGTATGGCTATCGTCCCACACTGCAGGCTGATGAAGCGCTGTTTGTGCACTGCTGGGTTAGCTGCTCCTCAGCCTCTGGATAGTCCCTTCCACAGTCTACTGAAATCTGCAGGATTTTTTGCACTGACTCGAACGGGCATTGGATCAGATTTAATGTTTCCAAACCAGATGCTGGAACAGAGGTATGGTGGCAGGGCTGGTTCAGCTCCCAGGAACAGCCCCTTACCTTCTTTGGTTTGTAGGGCCCATCCTGCCCTGGTTTTTCTAGTGCTTAACACCACTAGTAATGGAAGTCTATGTTTAATAGGAAATGCCTTCTCTCCTGTAACAAAGCTCTCAGATTAATTAGCAGCAGTGTGATGCTTTCGAAGAAAAACTGAATTGATGCTGTAACACTGACTGAGCGGACACTTTGGTAACTTGCTAGACCTCTTGCTAGCATCTGCTATATACAGCATGCAAATGATTAAGGTTAAGTAATAACAACAAGGAACAAGATCATTTCTACACTCACACTTCTGATGATTTTCATAAGGAGTGATCCATCAAAGATGCCTTTTAGCCAGCTACAGGAAGTTTAATCAGTGAATAACCTGCAGCCACCCAGTTAGGACCACGCTGGAAAATCAAAAATACAAGCTCTTCATTGGCCAATACTGCGTGTGAGACAACTACACTTCTCCTCTCATGCTATGAACCCATCTTGTCTTCTGGCTACATTGAAGAAAAAATGATCAACCAACAAAGACAGCACAACACAGTAAAACTGAAAACACATTTAGCAATTTGCATACCTTGCATGCCATAGAACACCCCCAAATCCTGGTGGAAATGTGCATAATGTGCCAGACATCTTGAACCCAGGAACTCCCCTCCCCATAATCCCTTGGGACCAAAAAGTTTCTGATTGTACTCCAGCTTCCCCATAAAAGCTTCATTGTTACTGCAGCCCAGCCTTTACCAGGAGTCATGGCATTGGGCCACAGCCTCCAGGGACACTCTCAAGCTGCACAAAACAAGTTTTTCCAAACAGTTTAAGTATTTCCCAGCCCAGACTCTCACATTCTAGTTGTTTGTGCAGGGACAGTAACCCACCAAGCCCTGCCTAAAATACTGGTTGTTTAAACTCCGCAGAGACATTTTTTACTAACATTCCTTACTGCTGTAACCTCTTGACCATTTAAGACTACTATTAATGGGCAGACTCCATAGGCCTAATGTCAAGGAATCATCTCTGCTGCAAAAAGGCAGCAATCAGACAATAGATACATAATTGCTTCCTCTGGACCACTACTTCAGCTAGCAATTTCTTAGTTTAACTGGACTTTGCAGCAGTCCACAAGAGACATGCAGCATCAACTGAACAGCTCTTCGTTGAGATAATATTTTGTGATGAGAACGGGAAATTCGCTCAGGGGGAGCTGGCGTGGTTCAGTGGCACTGGAGGAGCTGGATCTCTTGGAGTGGCCTGGGCCACCCTACAGGCAGCAGTACCAGGGTGCCAGCTCAGCGCTCAGCTCCCTTGCTTGGTGCCCTGAGCACCCCAGCTGCAGAGGCAGTTTTCCATTGCCAAATTTTGGAGCAGATGTATCCAAACTCCTCTGCAGACATTTCACCCTCTTTTCTACTCAGGCAGCACCACGTGGAAAGACACCATTGCAAAATTACTTATTGTACTTAAATCTCTACCCTGGGAGTTAGAGGGAATCCTGGGGATCGTGTCAAGGGCACAGTCAGGCTGGGTGCAGGGATTTTGATGGCAGCCGGTAAGAAGCTGGGGGTGAGGAATGCTGCTGGGACACTCCACAGCTGCCATAACAGTCTCTGAAGATGTCTTTCTTGCACACTACTTGTTTGCAAGGGGACACCACAATCAAAAGCTCCATGATAGTGGCTCAGGCTCCCCTAGCCCCACCATAAAATGCAAGAGTCTCTTCCTCTCCAGAAGATTTCTGACAGATTCTTCAACATGCTTTATACAAACACCAATCCATCATGACCTCCCTGCTTGCAGCAAAGGGCTGGCAGCCTGAAATACGGCGCCTTTGGGGGTTTGATGAGAGCGGCTACTTTCTGCAGAGACTGCAGCAGCCTGCCCACCTGTCCTGGCCAGCCCCAATGGGAGCCACTGAGCTGCATCCTCCTTCCCTGCAGGACAGCAGCTCCTCAGCCCTGCTTAAACTGGAACAGACCCCTCAATATTCCACACCTCCCCCTCCATTCTAGTCTTAATCAAGCTAATCACGGCACTAATTTGCTAAACTAGTACTAATTAATGAAATGCTAATTTAAAAAAGAGCTGACAAATTCATGGCTTCTGTTCATAATGGGCTTTTCAGCACTTCAGAGGCATTGGCATCTCTGCGCGGTGCTGAGAAGGTTGAAACAAGTCACAAGCACAGGTCACAGGAACACTCCAGCCACACTGCCTTGGCTTCCCCAAGTGTCTCATGGGGGAAAAATAACACTGGCTTGAGTCACCACTTAGCACCATGGAGTGTTTGGTGTTTTTTAATATGAGGCCCTTCAGAAGGCAGCTTTTATATGGCTTGCTCTGCAAAGATGATAAAACAAACAGAATTGGAGCTAGACAGGAATTTCTGAAGTGTTCGGCACCAGTCCTGGCCTCTGCCAGGAGTCCAGGCAGGCCCTTAAAGAGCCGCAGCAGGCTAGCAAGTGCTGAGTGGCCATATCCCTTTTACAGGTGTCTAAATACACGGTGTTATTTGAGGGAATAAAAGGCTTTAAATCTGCTCATGAATTTAGTCAGGGGTGCTTGTGTTTAAACAACCTTAGTCCATCCAACCTTTATCTCCCTGGACCTCAAGGGGCTTTGGGCAGGGATGTAGACCCTGCAACCAGCCGGCTGCACTCCCTGCACGCTGCCAAGCTTTTCACTTTGTGGCAGTGTCCTCTCCAACCAAGCAGCTGCAGAGAGCAAGCATGCAACACAGCGTCATCTAATACCTTGGTAAGGCCCTTTGGCTCAGTTTGGTCTAATTTGCTAACACACACACCATAATTACAGGGCTTGTGTTTAGGCATATCTCAAGAGTTCCTTGTACATGTCATAGGAGAGGATAATTGATCCAGAGCCCATCAGGGAAGACCAGCCCTAAACTGTCCAGGGCCAGGCACAAGGCCCTTTGTCCAGATGGAAAGAGCCCCAAAAGCCTTTAGAAATCTGGTACAGATCAAACCTCATGTCTGGCAAGATTCTGCTTTTGCACCTTGCCCTTGCCTCCTTGCAGCATTGCTGGTGACAGATGATGAGGTGGGAGTAGAGACGCAGACAAGCTCCCTCACAAGAGTGCCCAGTGCCACTCCAGTTTTCAGTGGGGCCCCTCTTCCTTGCCTGGCCCCAGCTAGGGGTCCTGGCAAGCTTGAAGGTGCAAACCTGGAAAAGACAGGCTCAGCCAGCCATGCTGGAGAGGGCTCCTGTGTGACCATCCCCAGTCTGCTAGTGTGGCACACAACACAAAGAAGGAGACTTGGCTATTTACAAAAGGCTTCTTGCCAGCAGAGCTACGTTGCTTAGAGGTGCACTACGTTTCTCTTTCCTGACCATTGTAGCTATGGCAGCAAAAATTTAAATGCAGACCAAGGCGAAGTGTGAGGGTGGATCCTTTGCCTAATGGCAACCTCTTGTGTTGTGGAATAAACTCTGTCTTGCATCTTTCATCACACAGACTGAACCTCTTATTGGATCTTGTATAAGCCCTTGGCTGGGTAATGTGCAGCCCTGAAGAGAGGGCAGCTTCTCCTGGCTGTGCCCCCAGCAGGGGCCGAGGTTTTAATCTTCCTTCATGATTGCTGAAATTCTGCACTGAAACACTGGAACCATCCTTGTTCCAGACTCAGCGACACTCCCTGCTTTTGAACACCAAATAGAGCTGTTTTACATGCTTTGAGATAGCAACAAAGCAACATAGAACAGCTGATACAGTTATCTGATGGAAAAATAAGTTCATGGCATTTTTTTGGCCTAGAAACCTATCTCACATTAATGTAAATATTCTATCAGGGTTCTACTGAGTCTGTTCCCCAAACAGATCTACACCTGATGGAGCAGCACTGTGGAGCCGCACCACACAGTTACATGCTAGTAGACTCCAAAGGTCTCCAAAGAGCTCCAAAGTGAGGATCCTCTGCAGGGCCCCAAGGGATCTGCACTGGGGGCTTGTTTTTGAACTATAATGGCTTCTCTTTGCAATACAGTGAATTCCTGGCCTTCAAGTGGGGCTGTTGTTTGTGGGCACAAAGTGATGGTAACAGCTCTGCAGTAGTTACAGTCTTTGGGGAAATGGGAGGGTGGCAGTGTTACCAGGGAGATTGATGCCTCTTTCCTGATGCTTCTATGGAGTTTCTGACAACTGTTTAAGACATTTGATTTTTAAATTTCTCAGGAGGACTGAAACATTTTGAGCTCTTTACACAGAACTATTGACTCCAGTGAAGATGAAGCCATGCAGCTGGGTGGACTATAATGTTTCCATGAGAGGTGGACGTGGCTGTCAAGTGCGGGCCCTGTCGAGGCCTGGCTCCATGCACCCCACAAAAGATTACAGCCACAGCTCAGAGCTGGCAGAAGCCCTTCCACTAAAGTGCTGCATTCACAATTGCTCTCACTAAAGCTACATTTGGCCTTTTATCTGACCTTCTTTGATCTTTGCAAAACCTCTGGCAGGTCTTCAGTGCATTGAGTTCTTTATATTAAAGCAATCAATTCCACATGCAATCAATTAGGTTTAGACATAGTTTGGTGACCATAATACTGTGCAGACATTTTACCAAGTTTTCAACAAGAGAGGGTGGCTCCTACATGTCACTTTCTAGTGGGGAGCACGCTGACTGCAGTTCAGAAATATCCCAAGGAGAAAAACATATTCCAGAATTACACTCCAAGCCCAAACATCCCACTTGCAGACAACACGCTGGCTTTGTGTACATACAATAGGGACCCAAATGCTGCCTCTCCTCCTTGAGCACAGCATGCAGGGCAAGAATCTCACTAGACCTGTGTGACCAGGTTTGTCATCCCATAACCTCATCACCTGCCACCGTCTTTGCCATGACACACACCAAATATATTTTGCTTATCAGAAGCAAAGAGGCATCGGTAGCTGTAAAGTCTTTTAGCTCCATCCATTTTGTCCAGGCTCCTAAGGAGGAATGGGAGAGCAGTCAGTACAGGTGGGTATTTGCCTTCACTGTGTTTGCACTCAATACAGTGCAATCCTCATTGCTTCTCTCTGCCTTGCTGCTGCACTGATGCAATATGGCCAATGTGTTGTGTTATCTAAAGCTCCTCTTTGGGTCACCTTCAGTTAGAGATACATCCTCCATCTGTCCATTGTGTCAAATAGTTCATACTTGGACATGGATGAAAAATGAATGTACAGAATGTTATTCTGTTCAGATAACCCTGGAACAGCACAAGTCTTCCAAAATTCAGCACAGACATTGAAAGCACGTCACCACTGTCTCTTTTGAGCTCTGGGATACAGGCTGTTGACACTGCTATTTGTTGAAGTGTCCTAGACTCTGTTCACCAAGGACTTTACCCTGTTAGTGACAGAGAAGGAGCACATTTCCTCACGTGGATCATTTCCTTTCAATGGAAGGAGTCAGTGTTGATGCCAATTGCTGGTTTGTTTGCTTGCTCCCCTGCGAGGGAGAGGACTTGTTGTGTCAGGGAGCTTGGTGGCAGCAAGAGCAACTTCAAGCCAATTCTCTTACACCAGGAAAGCTCTCTTCAGGGAGCGCTCTTTTCTTCCTGTTCACACCTTGCCAAGGAGAAAGAGACATCTGTGTGGCCCTTCTAGGTCTTGCCATAGCACCACCATGCAGTAAGAAGCCCACAAGCAGCAGCATTATAGACCATGGTTCTGGTGCTAGTTTGTAGAGGGTTTGCATTAAAGTAAAAGGTCTGGATAACATGGCAATAGGAACTCTAATGAACTTCAGATGGAAAATTATTTAATGGAGTAGCTTTCCTTCAAAAATGTCATTCTGTCACAATCAAAATACTTTGCAAAACTATTATTTTTACCAACTTTTTTTGAGGAAAAAATGCCAACAATTTTTTGATTAACATTCAATTTTTTATTTTATATAGTATATGCATTTTTAAAAATTATAATGATCTAAAGAAGCCAAAACTATTTATTTTTGTGGAATTTTCCTTTGTGGAGAATTTCAACATTTTGAGGTTTTGTTCTGAATTGGAATGAAAACAAATTTCAAAATCTCAAGATCGCCTGTGAAACACAGTTTCCATTCTCTGGCCAGCTCAAGTTTCAGGCTAGAACATGTATAATAGCTCCCCTGCAGGGAATCCCTTTAGGAAAAATGTTTCTGAATTAATTTACTGGTGCAAACATATAGTTTCAAAGATTTGTCTATTTGTCCAAGCAGACATCTATCTCACCGCTGAAAGCTCCTCCGAGTCACAAGAAGCTTCCACAAGTTCCTGAAAGGCTTATTTCTGAAAGGCATTGCTAACTTTGTACAGCTGATGGTGGTCATTTCCTGGTATTGCTATTAGTCACTCAGTTACAGTTGCCACTTATCTGCCATAGACCACAGAATTGATACCATAACTATCTTCTTGTCCAACTTCAGTTCAACTGCTTTTAATAGTATAAACTAGAGATTATAAGCTTTATATTACATTTTCAATGTAGGCGTCTGTTCAGATTAAAATATTCACTAGAACAGAATTTATATTCTAGAATATTTAGATGGATTTATGTACCTACAGCCTTAGCAAATAATGCCACCTCAAAAAAATCATGTTACAAACAAGATGACTTGCACTTTCATGTGTAAAGAACAAAAACCTACCGTAGGACAAATTAATTATTAGGATGCTGATGGAAACCTACTGCAAGTGCTGTTTGTTGTGCAAAGTGAGTTACACTGGATTTACGGTGACATAAACGAGATCATAGGCCAATCTGTTCACAGCAGCTTTATATACCATAAAGGTATGAAGAAGCCTAATACTGAAATGAATTAACACAAATAGATTGTAAGTTAATCACACACTCTATTAAAAAAAAAAAAAAAAAAAAAAGTCCTGCATGCCATAGGGTTTTTTTCTGCCTGTTTCTAGTTGTGTTTTACTGGAAGGGACTTGTGCACTGTGCTGAGGCACTATGGAGAGTGTCTCTGCTCCTCCAGAAAGTAAAGGCTTTGTGTCAAGGTGAAAGCTAAACTAAACACACACTCTGCAGTCAAAGTTTGTTTATAACTCCTGACTCTGCTGGGTCAGTTATGTGGCAGTTTCACTAAACAAACAAGTAAAAAGCAGGTCAATGTCCAAATACCGGAGTGCAGCTTATTTAAGCTGCTTCAATAGCTGTTGGAGGAGTAAAGCTCTAAGCGAAACAAACAGCCTCCACAGTAAATAAAATTGTATAAAACAGTGGATCAAACTCACACCCAGGTATGACTCCAAGCTGTCCTTGTCTTTCACTAAGATGCCTTTGACCAACTATCTCAGCATAATACAGCAAATTACTGAAAGCACATTTGGCACTTGATGCATTTGTTGCAGAATCAGCAACATAAATCTTTCAATCCACTGTCTTGGTTGCTATATTGTAAGGTGTGTGTTAAATCATCACAACAGGAATCACTCTCTGAAGGACTGGAGAGGAAAAACCAAAATTGCATGGTAAATCTATCAAGGAATGACAGAGGAGCACAGACAGTTGAATCAGTACTGTATGTGTCCCTTTCCTATGTCTCAGTTCAGAAAGATGTTTTCTGGAATCATTATCCTATTGATTTAGCTGTTTACCTCATATATACAAACCACTTCCTTTACTAGCCTGCCTGTGCATCTCACACCCCTTAATGTAGTTCTCTTTAGAAACCCTGTGAGGTACAGAAATGCCATTATGCCCCATTTTATATAGGCAACTGAGGCCTAAAGTTAGGAAGCTGCCAAAATACAGGCAGCTAAATACCAGCCCTGTGCCCAGCTGAGCCTTCCCCCTTGTATTTCATTCTTGAATGACTCAAAGCTTGTCCGGGTCTGGAGAAGAACATTCCTATCCGCTGGTCTTTCGATCTGCGTACCCCTTACTGAATATATGAATGTAAAAATGAGCAGTCAGTCATCTGATGCATATCAGCATGTATCCATTGGTTCATAAATTTGACAGCAGCCCGTATGATGTAATCACAGCCTTTTGACTTAGTATCCCATCTCTCCTTCTATGCTAGAATGCATGCAAAAAAAAAGCCCATCTGATGAGATACCTAATTTTAATATTAAACAGTCCCTATTCAAATTTACTCCCTCCTTGCCTTGTATTGTCCAAGAAACATGTTAGCCTGCTTCCCGCTCAGAGGTTGACTATGCAAAGGCACTGCCAAGGCACCCTGTCACACTGCCACCAGGTAGCCACACCAAAGCCACAGCAGCTCAGATTAACAGCAACTCCTTCTCTTTTGGAAGGGGAGCTGTTACTGTTGGAAGTGGAGAGGAAAGGGTCTAGTGGTGTCTCAGCTCCCTGCTGGGAAGGACCCATTGGTAGTTCACATGTGCTTGACAGTAATTCACTTGTTTGATATCAGCAAATTCATCAACTGGAGTCTTGATCACTTTCCTCAGTGTGAAATTTCAGTACAGCCATTTTAGCATAATCCATTAATTTTTACTTTTATATTAAGGCTCTTCTCTTCCCAGTATGCTGCTTCTCCTGTGTTTGGAAAAGTTCCCTTAGGATGCTATGGTTGTTCCCTGTCCTGGTCGTGGTTGGGATAGAATTAATTTTCTTCTTAGTAGCTGGGTCAGTGCTGTGTTTTGGATTTAGTATGAGAATAATGTTGATAACACACTGACGTTTTAGGTGTTGCTAAGTAGCGCTTACTCTAAATTAAGGACTTTTTCAAGTTTCCCATGCTCTGCTGGTAAGCAAGTGCACAAGAAGCCGGGAGGGAGCAGAGCCAGGACAGCTGACCCAAACTAGCCAAGGGGATATTCCATACCATAGAACATCGTGCTCAGGTTATAAATTGGGGGGAGTTGGCTGGGGGCAGCCGATGGCTGCTCAGGGACTGGCTGGACATTGGTCAGTGGGTGGTGAGCAATTATATCGTGCAACACTTGGGTTTTTTCCCTTGGGTTTCATTCCTCTCTCTCCCTCTCCTCTTCATTACAATTGTTATTGTTACTATTATTATTACTTCATTTAAATTATTAAACTGTTCTTATCTCAACCTGTGGGTTTTACCTTTTTCTGATTCTCCTCCCCGGCCCACCGGGAAGGGAGGGGAGTGAGTGAGTGGCTGCATGGTACTAGGTTGCTGGCTAGGGTTAAACCATGACACTCTTATGTTTCTGCTCTCTGCCAGCATTTCTGAAGGGGACTGTCAGATGCACTCCACGCTCGTCTCACTGTGCTCTGCCCATAGCATGGGCTGCCTTTGACAACAGCAAATGTAAACCAGGGTTGTCTGCCTTTGAGCACTCTGAACTGAAACCAAAATAAAGTTCTGCAAAATTAAAGCAACCTTACTCATGCAGATTTATTCTAAGGGAAGTGGGCAGAGAACTGGTCCCAGGAAGATTGCAATACAGGAATCTCTAGACTCCTAGACAAAACCTGTCTAAATGAGTTTGTGGTCAACACTTGAAACAAGCAATTGGCCCTCCCATCAGCTCTTACAACAGACTGATTATGGCAGAGTTCCATGTGGCTGGCACGGAGAGCTCCTCCGTGGCTTCTGCTGGCAGTCTGACATGTGAAGGTGCGGTAATATATTAACTGCACCACAAGACTGAAACCACTGCTTCTTTTGATTCTACCTAGAATACTTCTTTTTCTACTCAGCCTGTAAACATGTGAGCAAATAAGAAGAATGGTTCAAAAACCAGCAAGCATGATTAAAATGCTTAAAGAAGAAGAAGATATTGTTCAACTGAGCAGAAGTGAGAGGGAGGCAACTATCCAACTTGGAGGGACAAGGGACTTGCTCAGGGAGCCACAGAAATATTTGTCTGGAAGCCATGGGAGAAAATGAAGAAAAGTATGCTTTATAATAAATATCAAGACAATCTTGTATCACTAAGATCTAGCAGGCTGGGAAATATTTCCTTCAGGGAAGCTCTGGACTTTAAAGTCTAACAAGAGATTTTCTAATAGCTAAAGAATAAATACATGTGTAGCATAATTAAAATAGAATTAGATTCCCATGCAGAATATATAAATGAAATAGGAATAGCACCTTTAGAGCAGCAAGTATTATACAGGACTAAAAATCTAGTGAGACAAATCTAAACTGCTGTTCCATAGTCAGTCAGCTACGGTCTCTGATCTGTGACCATATCAGCAGGAAATAATGGGAGAAATTAAATGGGTCAGTATAAAACCAATAAGGAAGTAGAAACCCCACAAAATCTGTGAGACAAAATCAGTACATTGATCACTTTTTGTTGTCTAGCTCCGTTACAATGTGGAAATAGCTCATTTGCAGTGCCACGGTGCAAGAAAAGCCTACTGCAGACTTTCTTGCACCTTTCTAAGCCGATGATCACAATTACAAATTCTACTTAACAATTAATGATGGTATTTTATTATTAGTAGTAGCAGCATCAGCAGCAGTAATGGTTGTTGTGTTACAGTAGTCTTGAGAGTCACGAACTGTATGCCCTGGCCTGCTGCACATTGCACTCTACAAGCACAGAGTAACAGATGGAAGAGTTTAAAACCCTGATCATATTTGTTTGTAAAGTTTTGATTTGATTTAAAATTTGCTCTGTTCCAGCAAAGATTTATTTGTGTGCTTTTCTTTACCACTGTGAGGAACGTGACTACTCACAATGTGGAAAGCAAAGCACATGCAGGACAAAAATCAGAAACAAGCAAGAAAAAGAGGGGAGATGGAGAATATTAGCATCCTTGAAGACTTTATTTGCCTTTGCCTCTTTGTAATGTGAAGCTTTACTCACTGCCAAGCCCCTCCACACTCAGAAAACATGGGTGAAGACCCAGAGCATGCTTAGATTGCCTTAAAACTTCAGAGATTTAAAAATGGCAACATGGTTTGGCTTCTTGTTGTTTGGCATCTGGTTTCTGAGCCTTGCAGTGCATTTGGAACACATTTTCCCTGCAACTGGGAGAATTAAAAATTTATTGTTAAAAAAAATGAAAAGTGAGAGAGTCATGTGATCATGTGCTTCCAGGAGCTGAGACTTGAAGAAAAAGCCCACCCCAGACTCACAATAAAATCATGAGAATTGAAAACACCAGACTTAAGAAGCTCATCCAAGCTTTCTGCTGTGCATATGGAAAACCAGGGTGTTGTCAGGACTAGTTAGCTAATGTCATAAAGCACTCAGAAGAATAACGTTAGTTATTATTTAGGAGGAAACCAAAGTGTAAAGTGTTTTACATATAAATCTGCCCTTTAGAAGAGCAACATTAAAAACGCAAGATTGAGCTCTGGATTACTGAAGGGTAATAAAGAGGTTTTAAACACAGCCATAACTCATTCTGCATGAAAATGACTCAGCAGTGCCCTGACCAAGCTGGAAACAGGACCTCTGGAAGCGATTAGGAGTGGACTGTCTCCCATCATGCCTTCCCCCACTAAACTGCTTCGGACAGTAGATGTGCGAAGCAGCCCAGTGAAAGGACCTAACCCCAAAGCCAAGCAGGGAGACAATGGTTCTGCACCTTTGCATTCAGCCTGCCTTTTGACTCAGAAGCAGAGCGATGGATGGTGGCAGTGGGTCTGCTGGCACTGACAGGTAATGCCTTGCAAAACAGCAGATTGTGCTGTGAAATATATGGTGTGGTCATCCCTGTCTCTGTATCACAGTGATTTCAGGGGTTTCAGACTAGCTGCTGCCTGGGTATGTGGACTGAACACCCCCACTAGCAGTTGAAGCCCATTTGGTGCACTCCTGCCTCTGTCCGTTTTCTTTCAGACAGCAATTGAGTTTGCACAGCTGAGACCATGCTGCAGTGCAAGCAGAATCGCGTGAGTGGGGACAATAGGGAGGTTACCTTCAAAAGTGACTGCTGAGCTGAACCAACCCACTTCCACAGACTCACCCGCTGCTGTGCGTGGTGAATGTGAGGAACATGGGCTCTGAGAGCAGAATTGAGCCTTCTGAAAAAAAATTTTGGGGCCAAGTGTTTTTCAACCTTGTCCACTTGTGGGTTCAGTGATAGCAAATGCAAGCCTGCTGACAATAGGTTCACTTTTCCTTTGCACTGTTTGCATTCTTCAGAAGTCCCTCCCTTCCCCAGACACCCCCAGTTAAGAATCACTGGTTTCAGTCTTTTGGACCAGATCTGCCAGTAGCAGAGTTCTGTTCAGTTTGGTGGCAGTAGAATAATTCACACATGTTGAAACATTCGTTTCCTGACTTTAGCTGCTCTAGAGCTGGACCTGTCTTACACGCTACATAACTGCTTGGAACTCGCTGCTCTGTTCAGATGCAACACGAAGGGAGTGCTGTTACTTTGTTAAGAGAGAACGTAAAACAAACAAGCCGCCACCAACTGCAGTTCATGTATACGGTTATGATTTTAAATTGCAAACAGGAGGCTACTTGGCTTTGCATGGTAAGCATTGTCTGGCAGCGGATGGGCTCCTCTGATCTCCCTGAGCCTTGGATTGCTGCTGTGAGATTGTGTCACAACTAGTCATTAATTATTTCATCAAAAGCTTATTTTTCTCATTTCCTCATCATTATTTCCACCTAGTTTCTTATAAATTGAATCCAGTTATTGGCAAGGCTTGTTTCTCCCTTAAGTGGGGTCTGGGCTTTGTAGAGAAAAACACTGACCTTAGAAAAAATGTACTGTTGATACACGTGCATATGTATACATACACCAAGCGAGAAAATACTGTATATGCATATGTGTATAAACACTGTTCTGACCCTCCTCATCCTCCCATTTACTCTGGAAGCAGATTCCCCTTCTTCCTAACTGTTAATAGATAGAAATATTGTCATTCTCACCATGGGAATGAATAAACAAGGAAAAACAGAAATAAAGGAAGGTGAGTGGTGCTATCAGGAGATTCTAACAGTACCTTCCCCTCCTTGGGAGACACTTACTTTTTAAAAGTGCCACAGTATTCTTGGAAAAATGGAGACCCCTCCTGGTAATGTCATCCCTGATAGACAAAACAGTACTATTCATGGGAGATAATTACAACCTCCAGAGAGTTGGGAGTACCAAGCCAAAGAAGTGGGGGAGGAGTGAGGCAGCCAAAGGGTCCAGAGGAGAGGCTCAGAAAGCTCTCCTGTCACCAGCTGCTGAGATACTAGCAAAGAGATAGGAATGCCGGAATCTACCAACGCCTCCATCCCCTCAGAGAACAAAAGCAACCTTACAATCACTTTGTGGATGACGGCCGAAGCATGGAGGCTACTGGGCCACAGTGGGCCAGAGGTGAGGGGAATGCCCAAGGA
This sequence comes from Falco peregrinus, assembly GCF_023634155.1. Lineage (NCBI taxonomy): Eukaryota > Metazoa > Chordata > Aves > Falconiformes > Falconidae > Falco > Falco peregrinus. Next base: position 14,062,186 of record NC_073734.1, read on the forward strand.
GAGGCTCCCCAGGCAGCCCCAGCAACTAAACCAAAACAGACAGAAAGCTGCTGCTGCCACCCTTCCGTACCCTGGAGCTCGGGTAGCCCAGCTGCAGGAGACAGGAACACTAGCAGCAATTTGCCGTACCTATGTAAGAGTCACCTTGGTGACGAGCCCAGTTGTTTTTGGGAAACAGAGTCTTCTCCTCACAGTATGTTCAGCATGTCATGCACAAAAGCAATGAAGAATGTCAGCAAGATCCCTTCTGTGCCTGACTCAGCAATGGCGCTGTGATAAGCGCAGTTTGTCCTGCAGCCTGTGCTAAAGAACGCAAGACTTACCACAAGGACTCCAACTCTTTCACAACACGAGAGCACAAGAACACAAGAGCAGCCACACTGGGCCAGGCCAAAGGTCCATCTAGCTCTCATCTCCAACAGTGGGCAAAAGCAAAATGCCTGGGGAAAAGTATGAGCACAGGGTAAGCACATACAATATTTCCCCTGAGTGCTCTCCCAGCCGCCAACCATCTCCAGATTAGAAATTTCTGGAGCCAAGTATGTTTTTATGTACTTAGAGCCCTGTAAGCTGCCCTGGGTTGCATCCTTCAACAGTCCTTGTGCTTCCCCTAATCCTTGTGCTCTCTCAAGAGTTATTCTTTCCGATCTCTTATTCATTTGCCCTCCAGATACTCTTCACCCTCTTCATGCCCATTCATTTCAATGTTTCGTCCTTAGTCTTACATGCTCCTCCTTTCTTTCCCATCCTTCAAACTTCACCACAACTGATGAAGAAGATGCCTAAAGCTCAAAGTCACCTACTGGGACTGTCCACCACTTGAAAGTTGACTCTTCCATGCCACAAACTCTCAAAATGTTTTGGTCCCAGAATACACATATTGTTCCATCTTTCCCACCCTCACTGGTTCTTTCTGACCATCCATTTTTGTGGTTCTCTGCTCAGGGCTGATGCCCCTTTCTGAGGTTCACTTGTGCTCCCCCCAAAAAAATCTCAGTGAATCATCAGAATTTCTCCAAAATTTTTGATTTTGTAGCAGAACTGTTGATGAGAAGTGATGGATCAATTTTCTGATGCTGTTAGCCTGTGTAACCAAGGTTAGGCCATAGAGTGCATGACACTCCTGAACTAGGTGGATTAAATGTACATCGTATTTCCGTGAAATGTGAAAAAGACAAAAGCCCTAGGTCTTTCCAGAAAACCCCATGCAATCTTTTTTTGGCTTCTGAGAAAGACCCATTAAACTGTCTGCAAGCCCCTATTGGCAGAGACCCCATTCTGAGGGGACACTACATGTAGCAGCCCAGTCTTAGTAATTCAGAACTGACAGTGAGGAGATGAGTCCCTGAGATCTGCACCACGTAGCTCATTCCCAGAAGCAGCAAGTCATTTTCAGTACTACGACAGTCAGGGGAGGAGTCCATGTAAGAGATCACAGCTGTCCCTTTTGGGAAGGCGGTGTCCATACTTCAACCTGGACTTCCCCAGCAATGAATCACCTCTCCAAGAAAGCTGTTCCCATGAGTGCAGTGGGTTCAAAGAACAGCTCTTGCACCCATGGTGATGAGTCAAGCCTCTGCTCTCTATGCTTTCTGTTGAATTGTCATCAGTGTTGACACGCAGAGCCCACTGCTGCTCTGCCTGTTGAAGAAACTACCAGAGCTTTCAAATGGCACTTTCCTTCTGGGGAAGATGAACTAATCTGGTGAATCAAAGGGAGGCTGTTATTCCTCTCATCCCTTATTCCTGGTGGAAAGGGAGGAGGTCAGGGAAGGTCATATGATTTTTCTCACTCTCTTCTCACCAGTAATCAGAGTGAAGGATTAAGCATCATAGGCTCTGGGACAATTTTTTTCCCCATCCACATGCTCCACAGATACTCATTATAAAGAGTTAATTTCTTGTCTGGCCTCTAATTCCAGAGGTTAAAATCTGTTGCTCATAGAAATGGTACAGTCTGGGCAGGGTTCTTGTAAGCACCTCCATGTTCCTTTGTGCTGCTATTGAGGTGTGGAGATCATGTCTACATATCTGCAGGGCGCACGTTTTAATGCCCATCAGTCTTTGGCTTCTCACAGCCAGTAACTGTGTATCATTTCAAGTGGTGTTCTTGCAAGCTCCTGAGTTGTGCCCTGCCAGAAGGTATCTTTAATTTAGAAAATCAAATAGTGAGGCAAGCTTCATCTTGCTGCACACACAAAGAAAAGAGAGGATATAGCAAACCGTGTAGCTTAACCCTTGGATGCTCATCACAAGGACTTGGCACAGGAGCTATCACAGCACTTCTGGAGTGCTGAACCTCTGCCAAGCCAGCTATTGCTCACGTCTGCAAATGGCACTGGGAGAATCCATACATATTCTAACCCTGTGGCACACCATGACTTCGAAGCCAACCCGAGTGGATGATCAGCTGCAAACTGGTCCAAAGCTGGAATTAGCTCCTCCGCCAGAAGAAGCACACAAAGCACAGAGGAAAGCTATTATCAACATAAACAGAGTCTTATTTTGGCTTTGCCAGTTGTTGCCCATTTGTGTCTGGTGAAGTCATTGTCCTGCAACTAATAGCAGGCACATGCATGCATGACATTATCAAAGCAGAAGATGTTGTCATGCTCCATTGGAATTAGAAATATTGCCAGGAAGAGAAAATAATATTTTTAAATACGATGTTGCTACATCCCCATGTCTCCATACAGCAGGAAAGTGTTTTAAGAATTCTTACTTAACATGTTTATCAGTATGTAAGCAAAATAAGATTATTTGATAGCTAAGGTTTGTTTGTGTTAAAAGTTGGAATAAGAGAGGATACTTAAAATCCCACTAATATAAATATGTAAATCAGCCACTGGTTGGAAATGCTTCACTCTGTTTAGGAGAAAAATGTTATTATAGTATTACCCTCCACGCACACTTTTTTCTACTTATTCCTTTAAATAATTCATGTGTTTAAAATGGTATTAAATATTTTTAATAGTTGCCATACAGAGACTGTGTGTCTTTAGGGGCAGGGACCACTTAGACACGCCCTCCCCCCCAACATCTAACACAACAAGGTTGTGCCCTGGCTAATAGCCAAGACATCTGTTCCAAAATAAATATTAATGCTACACCTCAGCATGCACCCTCTGATAGCTGTCAGGGCTGTAATTCACAACATACATCTCACCAAGAGATTTTCCTGCACAGCACTCCAAAGCCCTAACAAGCTTTGAGCAGATGACGAAACAGTCTGGCAAGCTGGCAGTGACAGCAAAAATGGACATTTTTGCAGCAAACCCAGAGATTTATTCAATGTCTTCTAGAACAGCAATACATTATGGAAACACTACACATCTGCATAATTGCGCTCTACATGATACCATCTACTCTGTACAGCCCACTGTGCTGGAATATGTGCACTGATCACCTAAGGTACACTGGGCTCCATTTAAAACACATTAGTACTAATCATAGCATCTTCTCATGCTTCCTATGCAAGAATAAACACCAGGAGGAATGCATTGCTCTGCCCTCCCCCCTGCCATGCACATGTGGAGACTATACGGCAACATCGTGTCCCACTCACAGCAGACCTGAGACTCAGCATGACATAGGTTATCTCTGTATGGAGGTAACACAGCACATGGATTTAATTTTCAACAATTTGGCTGGTTTAATGGTAATTAGTCCCTTTAAGAGCTTTATACTGAAACATTCACACCCCTAGACCAGCCTAGCTCATACAAGCTGTCATTACAGTGTCAATGCCAGCAGCCTGTCTCAGAAATCCCTTTGGTCACAGACCCTTGTCTCTGGTTCCTCACCCTCCTGCTATTTCCATCAAATGTGCTTTGGCCATTTCTGAGCTCCAGCTTGGAGCTGTCAAGTGCCACCAAAGAACAAATGTGACAGCAGTGGCAGAGCCCCTGATACATTTCCAGTCCCAAACCTCAACCATAGCAGGGGTATGAGCTGCTGGAGCCCACAGATGCCCCGCACCCACAGCATGCACCAACCTATGAGGCTGAGCCATAGGCATCCCTGCAGCTTCTCTCAGTGTTGGCACCACTCACTGAACTGAGCTCTGAGTTTTTCACGTTAAAAAGCAACTTCCTTCCCTCTTGCATGTGTGACTTGTGGACTCCAGCAGCAGCTGCACACGTGATGGTGGGGAGTGGAAGGGAGGTATAAATTAGTAAAAAGTTAGAGCTCCACTAGGAAAGACACACAGAAATCAGAAAGCTAAAGGGACCTCCCAGAGCCAGTGCTGTTTCTGAGGTAACTAATTTGAAAGCAAAAGGGGAATAATATATTTATACTGAGGCAGAATTACACAATTAGGAGGGGCTGGGATACTACCCAGTTGACAGAGTCAGCAATAGAAGAGAACCTAGCCATGCATCAAGAGAGGAACTGGACACATATTTGGAAGCAGAGCAAACTGAGGCATAAAGCCATTGGCCAAGGTCAAATAAGCTGGAAAAGAAGCTGATTTATATGTCCTGGGCTGATAAGGGCAGGTCTTGCTGGACTTTCAGGGCAGACGTTCTCCATTTGTTAGTGTTCCTATATTGCTTGCATGTTCAGTTCATATTGATGAGATTAAATGTAATGGCTTTGGAAGTGTGAAGCCATGACTGCCTGAAACTCCCAATCAATGGGATAAATCCAGATTGCCTTCCCTGAAGCCAGCAGACAAAAAATGGACATAAACCAGTTTGGCAAATATCAGTATTCAGCCTTTGATAACATTAACATAACATTACATAATGTACTGTTTAGTTTAAGCAAAGGTAGCAGATCTGAGCTCTTGAGAATACATTGCTCATATCACAGAAAGGGTATTCTATTTCTGCCTATCATTAAATATTTTTTTGACGCAATATTCAGTGGCAACCAAAGTGTACATGGGCTGAAATGCAAGCTGAGGTTTTACAGCTCCCATTGGTTCAGCATCTCTGAAAAGTCGGAGCTGTGCGTATGCACAATCTCAACATGAAAATAAGGATGAGGCATCCTGGCGAGGAGACCAGCTCTTCCCTGGCTCACATCTAAACTTGTCCATTCAAGCATGTGTATCATGTCTACCACCACCACCTACTACGTGGAAATTTAAATCCTTGAACCGAAGGAAGGGAGGAGGTATATGGGGGGTGTCTTCCCTCTAGACTTGGTAATGAGAATGAAAAGTTACATCAGGCTTTCTCAGAAGCTAATCTGTGGCTTTCAGGCCAACATGGGTTGTTGCCAATGACAACTTGATTACTGCATCAGCAGGTCACAGAGATCAGGTGGGGGCAGAGGGAGTGCATGTATCCACCCAATGAGACAAGGCTGAGCTCTGTCCACTGTCTCCTTCCCCTTTGGTGGGTGTCTCCCTGTCCTGAGTTTGGGGGTGTGGGTCGGAAGTAACCCTTTGAAAAACAAACCCCAGATGTACTCAAAGGCAGCTGCTGGCCATTCCTGGCTGGCAGCTGTGGTGCATCCTGGACAGTCAGGGGATGAAATGACTGTGTAACATGCAGGGTGTTTACTAAAGGCTAGACAGATGAGATAATGGTGGTGATACCCATGCTAACAATACCGCATTGATATCTTCACTGCTATTGCAGGGCACAGCAGTTCAGGCACTGGCCTCCTGGATTACTGTCCTGATGGGCAGACTCTACAAAAGGTCTAAGGACAGAAGCCACCACGGTAAAGGCCACTCGGCAGCCTGCCAGGGAGGTGGATGCCACTGTGGAGCAGTGTACTGGAGCAGCTGACCTTGCTTCGGGTGAGTGGTATGGGCTCACCACACACACTGGCCTGGCTGAGAGTCCTCCCTACTGGGTGAGCTGCTCTGCAAAACCAGCTGAAATGGATGCTGGAGCTGTTTTGTCAGAAGGCATCAGACAAGAGGCACCTACTGATGAAAAATGTGGTGTAGGATGTAAAATCTGAATCCTGGCTGTTGGAGTCACAGAAGGTAGGTGAGAGCTGCACAAGGATGAATCTCATATCCTCAACCTGGGAGCCTGGCTATGCTGCGAGCACGCTGGGGCAGAGTAGGTCCAGCTGTAGCTGCCAGTTAGCTCTAGGGCAATCTGAGGACATTTGGGCCATCAGACTTGCACAGCATAATCTTTCCCAGCCTCTCATCAAAGCCTGAGAGACTTTGGCCTCATTTGTCCTGAATGGATTTTGAATCAAGCCCATAAGGTATGAGGGTTTCAACAGAAGATGGTTGGGACCAAAGCTGCTCAAACAACCCTAAAGTCAAGCTGATAAAGGAACTTTTACGACACAGTCCCCATTTTATAAATGAAGCAAGAGATAAAAGGAGATAACAGATTAGAGAAGATAAACCCTCTACCATCCTCCACCAGTCCATGATACTGATCATACCAACTGGCTTTAGCCCAAGGCACTCAGACCCTGCAAGGCTGAGGCCTAAGGTAAAATGTCTGGGGAAACAGCATGAACTGAATATAGATCTCCTGCTTGTGGCCACAATTCCCAAGTGATAAACACAACTTCCCTCCCAATGAAACGCTGAGCAGATAATAACATTCTTAAGTAAAACTATTACAATAAAACACTTAAGTAAACAACTTGCAATCTGGGATTGTGACTGGAGTGCAGAAAGCAAGAACTTGCAGTGTCTTGAAGGTACACCAATAGGTAATGGTTGAAATTTCAGAAGCAAAAATTGCTACCACCACCCCAGGTTTAGACCCCAATGCTAATGATATAGAATTATAATTGCATTAGCAGAATTGCATGACTGTAACATAAAAATCAGTTCAAGAAACAGCTTGTAATAGTGCATATTAACAGCAAAGTGATCAATTCCTCTTATCTTTGTGATCTTGACACATGCAGACGCTCCAGCTATGCAAGTTGTAGATTGGCTGTACTCCCAGCTGGGGAGGTCTGTAGCACCTGACTGAAGAAATTCTGCATTTCCAGACTTGTTCTTACTTTTCATACATCTTGGAAGAAACACCTATATATAAAAAGGTACATTTCCCTCTCTAACTTAAAACAAAACCAACCAGAAACAGACACAAAGTGGCTTCTGGCCAGGATTTTCTTCAAAACATCTGCTCCGCAGCTCAGTCAGGCTCTGTGCCCTGTGAAACCAGATTTTAATGAAGAAAGAAAGGAAGAGGAAGCAAAATCACCTGTGGCTTTGCTTCTGAAGAACTGGATGGTTACATTAGGCTTGGTTTAGCCTGGCTTTGAGCACAGGTGCTAACTAAAGAAAATGTGTTGTTTTTCTAATCCGCAGCCTATAGAGGAATGCATGGTCTGATAGGAAGGAGTCTATTGCAAGCAAGTCAATGCAGTATAAAATTCCTTTTAAGTTGATGCATTTTGAATTTATATAGTATGCAGATAAATGTGTTACTGGTTATTGCTGTTCCTACAGATACAGCTGACTCAAATCGTAACCAATGTGAATTTGAAAATGTCACGAATTTGCCCATTTAAGATATTAACTGCCAAACATTTCAGAAATTACTCTAAGTTTCACTAAATCTTAGCACTAAATCCTTTTATATAACCTAAAGAACAGATCTCTTTTTGTTTTTAAAATGTACTCACTCTTGTCTGCTTGACTACCAGCTGCTGCTATCTGCCTGCTGTGGTTGGTAACTGTAAATGTGGGGGGCCATTTTGAAACCAAAAGAGATTAAAGACAAGAAGAGGAAGTCCAGCAACCTGAAGATGCTATCATCAATCCACAGCTGGCCGGGAACAGGAAGCAAGCGGAGATGACATCCATAACATACAGCCTCTATGGCAGAAAGACAAACAAAAATGAAAGGCTGTAGGAATGGTAGAGATTATTCCTCTATGGGCATGGCTATTGCTTTAGGCTGGTCATCTGTGAATGACAAGCACACACTTAGAGTGTGGGCTCTCTCCCAGTGCAGACAAGGCACAGTTTGTCTTACAGCATAAATGCTTCTAAAATGGTTTAGAAAGGGAGCAGGGCGAAGCGCAGAATGAAGAATAATGATCTGCAAGGAAACTTGAGGATCAGACTTCATTCCCATGAATGTCAGAGCTTTGTATTGACCACAGTGGAAGGGTATTCAGGTCCTGAATGGTTTCATCACCAGTTTAATTATAGCAGATGAAATGCAAAACAAGACACGGCTTCTCGTACACAGCTTGCAGAGAAACAACATTATCATCACCTCAGGAGCCTGCATGCAATGGAAAAGCTGCCATTAAGAGAAAGGCCATTTCAGGCCAAACATGAAAAAGCCAGATGTGGGAAGTCACAACAGCAGTCCTTGAGAACAAGCCTGGAAAGGCGGGTATGCTGGATATACTGAACCACAAGAGCAGCAGTTTCAGCAGAGCTGCTTTGCTCCCTCCCAGCACTGGGTCCTAGGTGAGGCCTCTGCTTAGGATTCACAGGAGCACTTTCGCTGGTGGGTTGTGTCCACTCAGGGTGGCAGACGCATGTGCTTTGGCTGTGGCATCCCCTGCACCTGGACCACAGCGCAGTGGCAGTTAGCAGTATGCCACACCATCTCTGCTGCAGCTGCTTGGAGAAAAAGGACCTACAAAGAATCTACAACATTTTTCAACTCATTGTGACCCCTGAAGGCCAGTGTAAATGAGAAGAACTCTCAAGCCTGGGAGGAGCAGAGAATTCAGACTAGTGCCAGGCACAGGACAGGGAAAGGAAAGCATTACGCCCTGACTTGCCGCCTGTGGAGTTCAGCCAGCTCCAAGGATCTGACCCACAGCTCATTAAACATTTCACAGTGCAGTCCGAATCTCTTTTTATGTTTTGGTAATGCCGTGAAGTAAATTGTACCTGTAATACATTTGCATGTGTAGCTTGCATCAGGTTGGATTAAGGTATAGAAAGCTTCTTAAGCACAAAAGTGCCCATTGTAAGAGTGCTGTCATTAATGACACTGTACTCATTTAGAGCAGAGTTCAGCCACAGCCTACCTAGCGTCACTGTAGAGAAATCAAAGTGGGCACATTCAGCCTAAGCGCTAATACTCAATATCTGCACCAGTGAGGTAATTATGATAATCCCTTAATTACTGGCACCGGGAGAGTTTGAGGAAAACCTGCCTGGCAAACAAGCTCACCCTTTAAAAACAAAAGTTCACAGGCCTGAGAAAAGTTGAAAATATTCAAGTGAATGGTTATATCATCACAAGTAAAAGATAATCAAAATGGGAGACAAGTGAGAAGAAAAAGTAGAATCCACATTTTTACAGATGACTTTCTCATCTTTGCTGCTTGCTTCCCATAGCCCTTTCTGGCAAAAAACACAGGATCCATTTCCTAGACTTCATTGAAGTCTCCCAGTACCCCAGCTCTTCTTCACCTGCAGCACCACACCTCCTAGCAGAGCAAGAACATAGGGGTGATGCACTAAAACTTGTGCTAGCTGAATCTCAGCCCCTTGCTGTAACCACTAGCTCCTAGTGGTTTCTGCACAGCAAACTCACAGCAGGCAGCAGGCACTGTGCTGTCCCGACTGGCACTAGGTGCTAACAGGAAGCCCACAAAGACTAGATAAAAACTGAAAGGAAACAACAGCACCAGATGCAATGAATTTCACTGAGGACTAGCCTGTGCCTGACCAGCCTGCCCCTAGTGAGGGGCTGTGCTTGGCTCTGCTGCCTCAAAAGCAAAGTGGGGAGACTGCGGACTGTGAGTCACCGCTTGTTTCCTGTTCTCTTCCCTATCTGTGATGGAGCAACTTGTGCTGGCTATGCCAGCTACCCTCGCCGTGGCACTCAGTGTCTCAGCCTGGCACCCCTGCTCTGGGCTGCAAAGGGGAAGGGAGTCGCGTGGTGCTGGGGTACCGCCCTGTCATAGTGTGGGGGAGCTGCTCTGTGAGACTCCTGTCACCCCTGCTTGGCTTGGGGAAGTCAGGGGTGCCCCGGGTGTCACGTACAGCAAGCGGTGACGCTGACCTGGAAGCACATGAGTCGCAGCCCCAGCAAACTCCCAGGAACTGGCTTGGTCAGAGGAGAGGAAGGGTCTCAGATCCATCCTCAAGACATGAATCTGCCATGAAAGATTTTTAAAATGAGGATTCTCCAACAATTTTGTGTCTCAGGACACTGGGGTGCTTTGCTTGCATTAAAGTTCCCCTCTTTGATTCACAAAACAGATGGCTGCAGACTTTAACTCCAAGAGGACTTGGGTCTGTGTTCTCTTCATCAGAGCTCTAAATGTGACAATGGAGAACATACCATGCTGAACTGCATGGAAAACGAATGCTTGTCTCAGGCTCTGTGAATAGTGCATTCAGGACTGCTTAATAATAACAAATCACAAATATAGCATAGCACACACTGTACTCAAACTACAAACCACTGAAAAATTACTAATACAGATTTGTTAAAATAGAATAAAATAGGTCAAGCAAAGCACCAAACAAACTGCCATACCAATCTTTCCTCGACAGGATGGCACTCATCCTTCATTTTCACAGTCTTTGTCTCTTTTCAGTTGCATGTACAACTTTTATCCTGGTTAGTATTAACTCACCCAAAAATTCACAGGCAGTTTTGCCCTTTGTTTAATCGCAAGAGGCATAGGCAAGACTGCATTGGGGTCCAGGCATGTGTTTGATTGGTTAGCTGAGAATTACACTACACTAATTGGGACACCTGTGCAGTAATACCAAGCAGTATGATAAAGTTTTAAGGGAATATGAGTTTTACAAAGCAAAACCTAAATATATACCACTACCACCATGGTACATACCATCAGTACAGATTTCCCACTTCAAATGCCCAGACCAGTTATAGTATCCACAGAGTTTGTTTCTCAGAGAGGAGGTACTGGGGGAGAGAGAAATAACTGGTAGAAACTTCTTGTAGTAATTAAACCAAAAGCTGAGTCTGGCATCCTTTGTGACTTACGCTCTGAAGAGCAGAGTTGCATGCAACATTTTGCTGCAAATTGCCTTGTTCTGTGATTGTAAAAATGAAAATAAACACTTGAAGAATTGTTCTTGTATTCGCCCTTCCAACAGCAAATATCAGGCCAAGTTTATCAGCTGTACTGACTTCAGTAAAGATACCCCCAGACTAAATTTGGCTTGCTGACCTTTGCACCTCTTTAAATTTGGAGTAAATGTTATTAGTTGTGAAGACGACAGACTGAGCCAGACAGCAGGCACGTGCTGCGCAAGCTTCCCCACAAAAGTTATGCTGATACAACACAATCCTGACCTGCAAAACCTCTGCTAGTCTTACAGTCTGCCTTTCTTAAAGAGAAACTGTTACTAATGTGACACTAGATCCAATTGTTCTGTGACAATGAGCACATCTCTCCTAGGAATTAGACCAAACATACTCCATGGGCGATCCAAAGCAGCCTTGAATTCTGCTGTGGGTCTAAAAGAAAATAAAATCTAATTAAATCTGCAGGGTAAAAAGCGCCGCCCCCCCCCCCCCGCCCCCCCCCCCCCCATTCCCACCAGAAGCCTGACTTTCAAGCTTCAACAAAGACCTCTCCAAATCTAGGTAAACCTACAAAAAACTCAGCAAGCCACACCTGGCTAACAGTTTTCTGGAATGCTCCAGTAAGTTGGTAAAGGAGATAAAAGTGAAATATTTTCATGAAGGCTCATTAAAAGTGTGCCTGTTATGAAGGATGTGTGTATCTTGCAGTGCAGAAAGACACCAACAAAATTGTTGGAATAGATTCTGCCACTTTTTGTGTCCTTGCTGTATTCCTGGTCTTTGACTTGCCCTCAAGCTTAATAATGAAGTGATTCTATATAATGGGTGGACTAGAGAACTGCATATATGTGCTTTGCTTAATTGCCTGTTGCATGCTGTGGTCGATCGTGCAATAACAATGAATCCATTATAATTAAATCTGAGAATTATTAATTGATTCCATTTACACATACTGTCATCTTCCATAGGAGCTGCAGGAATCTGTTGTCTTTAATGAAATTGTATTAGAAATTTTGGGGACTGTTTAAAGTCATTTAAGATGGAGATTTACCTGTGGTAGGTATTCCTAGTGAAGATTAGGTAATTAATTTTGTGTATAAATAAAGGCTTAAATGCACATTGTAATCATTAGGTTTGTTTGGCTTTTTAATGTCAAAAATTAAGGACTTAACTTGTTTACTGCCTAACTATAGATCGGTTCGTGTGGAGATGTTTATAATGAAATTCAGCAGCAAGGGAGCAATATAAAAACCAAGGAACTGGAACCGATCTCAGGAATAGAAGTTTAGTATTGTCCTAATAATTATGCTGGCAGCTGTATTTGCATGAAACCATGCTTTTTCTGTAGTACTCAATTAAGGTTATTCAGCTGCCTTGATGTGTTTAGAAACAAAACCACTGGCATCCAAATAAGGCTAATAACAAAAATGCAATATGATGTTTCCCATTTCCAGCAAAGGGTAGGAGAACAGATGTTCCTTATGTTGCCATGTTTCACCAGCACAGGGGGGAGCTGAGAAAGTTTGCAATTCATACTGACAGTGCCATTAAACTAATGTAGTGCAGAATGTGTGCAATGGAAGCATGCAGCTCTGAACAATCTGTTTGGGCACAGAGGAAAGGATGGGGAGAACTAGAATTGACCTTGCAGGTTAAAAAAGAAAAACAAACCCACAAAAATTCTTCTGGCCTCTCTTCCCATATTGCATGGAACAATCAGCTTTCAGGTGGGACTTCTGACAGTATTCCAGGCTCCTTGTGTTGTCTGGACGTCCAGCCTTGTGCAATGGACTTTCAGGATCCAAAGGGAAACAGTTGCTTTGCCCCGTTGCCCTTGGCTCACGTGTGGGAGTGTTGTTGCACAGTGCTGCACAGGCAGGCTCTGCTCCTGCAGCTATGAGAGCAATGCCACTAAAGAGGACAGTCAGCAGTGGCAAACAGCTACCCCAGGCCATGAAACAATCTCTTGATCTCGCACAGACAGCGCTGCTGGTCCATGCCAGGACACGGCACTACTACAGTGCGGGAGGGACTGACACAAGGTGGCAGTGCTCTCAGAAAGTTGCCGCAGCTTCTCCTCTGGGATCTTGCAGGGCCAGGGTGACTGCTGGTGCTTGCCACCTTGGCATAGCACAGCCGTGCCGTGGCCATGGCGTGACCAGGCCCCTGCACCCACATGTCCCCCTTGGTGTGCGGGTGTGCCACAAGGCCAGCTGGCAAGGATGGTGGCTGGCACAAGGATACGACAAATCTTCACTGGGATGCGACTGTTCCCTGGCCCTATGGCTGCATAGATGCCTGTGGAGACCTGGCCAGTGGGGCAGGGGCTGGGGGACTGCACAGGATGGGGAAGCACCCTTCACTTTTCAAAACTGTTTATTCCTCTGTAGAGACCTCCTGGTGGTGGATATTTGCAACATGTCTGCCCCACACGGGGACACAAACAGAAGCTGCAGAGAGAAGCACCCCTGATTCGGACCTTGCTCGCAAGGGCCCCTGCCCCAGCATGACAAAGCACAGCCTGCATGGGGAGGGCTCTTGGCGGGGTCTACTGGTGGGACAGCCATTTGGCTCCCTGAGGTGCTGGGACCTCAGCGCTGCTGTGGACAAGCTGGGGTGAAGCACAGTGGGACAACTAACCCTGAGCCCCAGGGCTGCCTGTGCTCCCCAAGGAACACCTAAGTCCTTTCGGAACCATCCTCCAGCCCTGGCTGGGCAGCTGCCCCAGTGACAGCTGAGCAGGGGAGCCTCTCCTGCTAGAAATCCCCAGAATGAGCTGAGCAAACCATTGAGCAAACATATTCCCCCAGGGAGATCTCCCCTCCTGAACCGAGTCATCCTAATACCCCAGAGACCTAAACCCAAGAGCAAAATATTGTATGACACGTTAACACATTTTGGGGAGGGGGGAACAAGGAGCAACAGACTGCATCCACTCCCGTCAAAGTCTCTACCACTGCTTGGTTAATAGTTCAGGCATCGCCACTGGGGCAGAGTGGGCATTGGGGTGGGAAGGCTGCTGGAAGACACACAATATCAAGCAAAGGGTAGATCTCCAGTGAGGCAGATGAGATCAGGGCCACCAGCAGAGAAGGAGACACACAGAAACCAGTGGCCGCCAAAGTAAAGCATCAAATGGATCCAATATTGATTTTACTTTCGGTGCAAATTCCTCGGGAAGACTGCTGGTGCCCCAGCTGCCTGAGCAAGCAGGTTGTGCTCCAGCTACTCCTGAGCCAGCACCATCACCTTGGAGGGGTGCTGAGCACCTCCCCAGTGACAACAGGTCCTCAGCACTTTGCAGGATCAGACCCTTTGACAGTTCTGGAGTATTTTCACTGACCTTCCTCCAAATGTGTCTTGTCTTGGCTCACAATGCCAAAGTAAATAAATAAATAGACTAACAAGCAGAAATGCCTTTACCGGACATTATTCTGGGCTGATTGGTTGTGAAACTACTCAAAACCCCAAAACCACAAAAACTGCCAGTTTTCCAAGCCCTGTGTTTTTCATAGCTCTCATAGCATTCTGAATAGTTTGCATTACTTCAAACATAGAATAAATATACATTTAAACTGGTTCGATTATTGACACAGGGTAAAAAAAAAAGGCAGTTAACTCCTTGTTCTGTTTCTTTTTCCCATGAAGTGAAATAAGAATTAACACTAGTGAATTATGCCTTGGATTTTCACATTTACAGATGCAAATGCTGACAACAGCCAGAGTGCCTGCAAATGCATTTGTACAAAAATCATTGAATAGGTGTACTTTAAAAACAGATCTAAATTCACCACTTAAGTCTCTCTGCCATTTACTCAGAGAAAGCCTATTGTAATGACCCCAGGCACTTACACAGTATTTTTCATTGCATTATACGCCATGTTCTCTAATGTTAGCACATCACTATACTTCAGCTGAACTCGGTAAAACACTTTGGAATGCAGTTACCCCTGTTTTATAAGTGGAGTGATATAAAGACAGGTAACTTGGCCAGAACCATGCCTAAGTCAAAGGCAGTGTTGAATTCTCAACCATCAGCTCTCTGCTCTTATGCTGTCACGAATGGTATTTGGTGGCTATGGACTGGACTTCTAAGGTCAGAGGTCTGTGGTAACATCCAGACGGGGAACAGCTTTGTGTGAAGCATGAAGTGCTGGTGCCCACGCCATGCCCTGGCACAACTACTTGCCTGAGCCCATCCGGGCTGTGCACTCAACCCCTGCCCCGGGTCACTCACAGCCACAATGCCTTAGAGAAAAAAAGGCATGTTGGTCCCCTATTGGAAAATCAGGCACAGAAGGCAATTTCTCCATTATTCCTTCAGAAATGCTGTTGTATTTCATATGGTCATAATCCCATAAATTCAACATGCTGCCGAACAATCACAAAAGGCTACTCAAGGACAGGAGGACAGACGTCTGGGAAGGAAAACCAGTCTGTTATATTTGGAGATCCTGCTCTAATGAGTAACCTTATACAGTTATTCAAATACAAATGTCTGGGTAGCTGAAGTGTCATATGTGATTAAATCTCTGCAACAAATTATGTTAATATTGTTACTTCAAGAAGACAAATTAATTAAAAAGTTACAAAATGTAGGCATGGAAATCACATTCTCTAGAACCTGTATAGACAGTTTCCCTTTTCATGCAATGGCTGGATTCATTACTGAAGTTGCAAGAAAATGAGAACCCTTGTCAAGTAAGGTATTAGAGACCTCAATAGCCTTCATTGAATAACTCAGTACTAAATGCACACAAGTGTGATATAAGGAGACATTTATAAAGGAACATGAACAGTATCACATCTGTACTTCTTATACTAATTGTAACTTTGAGATTATTTAAATTGTAGAGTTTTGCTGAAAAAGAGAGATCAGTTTAACTTTCAGCACTTGCGCTCTTCCTTTGTATTCTTGCTGTCCTCTGGTTATAGGCAATGTAAATTGTTTTACTTTCTTCAGCTTCATATTTATTTCTAACCTGTTTCATCCACTTACCTAAACAATTCTCTTAAGAGATAGAAAGTCAACAGCATTTGGGTGGTTGTTTAAAATCAGGAATTTACTTTAGTGCTATCTGGATAGGGAAGTGCTTTCCTGAAATGGGGTCTTGGTCCGAGTTTCACTTCTAGTGAAAAAATGCTTTCTTTAAAGCAGTAATAATTGAACTGCGGGAAGAAAGTAGAGCAAACAACTTCAGTTAAGCTTCAGTTGCTGCTTTTTAAACAGCAACAAAAGAAAATTCCTTTCAACTTCAGTTATACACTGGGCCTAGAACTGTCCAAGTCTTCACACAAACACCCATCCTTTCTCTGGGACAAGAGGGGTGGATGCAAAGGGTCAGACACGATGCTGGCACACATTCACTTCTGTGGGGAACAGGTCCCAGGGGTCCCAAGCAGACTCCCCAAAGCTACCAGCATTCTGCACAGGTGCCTCCTTCTAACTGTGTGAGAGAAGGGCCTTAAACAGTCTTCTAAATCAAGTGAAACTGCAACAGATGGAGGAGCCAGGGCTGCTTTCCACTGAAGAGCCAAATGCCTTCAGGACTGCCTGGGTTTAATACAGAGCATGCAACCAAAAGTCTTTTATTTATTTCTTTGTTCTTCTGAGCTGAGGGAGGGATGCCATTTTTCTTTTCATGCTGCTGCAACATAGTCACCTATTAAAGTTATGGTTGTGCTCATTCCTGGAATTTGTAATGGACGGTAATTGTGCCTGTAATAGTAAAATTGCTCTCAGCTAGGCTTTAGCTTTGCTGTGATGCATTCCCTACTGTCACCCAAATCCTGGGATAATAATGAGGCTGAGCTGCTTTTATCACAGACAATAAAAACTGAATACACAGTATTGCTGAGAAACAAAGTAGAACACTTCCCATTGGACTTCAAAAAGTAATACATAGGGGTTAATGAAAAAACAAAGTGCTTGGTGATTGATTTGAACATTAATTAAACCCTGTATTAAGATTCATCTTGGAATGAAGCTTGGAATTAATGCTACATCCCTGCATCTCTCTGACTTAATTGAGACATTGCAGCAGCTCAACAGCTTTGGAAAACATCACATGCCTTAAAAGAGATCTGCATTGCATTAGTGAGTGTCATGATACTTTAAGTAAATCAATTGCTCTGGACCATCCCTGATTAACAGTCTGGTAGCCCAGTGTTCACCAAATATGTAGAAGGCATAGAGGCATTGTTCCTAAATATGTTGCAGTTCTTATTTCTAGAGATGAGTTTATTAACTTCTGCATCTTTACAGCAACTTTACTGACACTAGTCTGCATTTTAGCTGCGAAGTTTTTGGAACCAGAATTTGAGATGACCACAAAATGGAAGTCTGGCAAAGTCTAGGCTGCAAATTTGAGCTCTTATATCTTTCTTCATATGAACTAAGGGTATTCAATTGGGCTTTTGCACTAAGTGAAATAAGAGTGTGGGTGAGCTAGAAGTTAACTGTATATTTAAAACATTTTGACATCTTCATCAAAGGCTGGGTGCAACCATCAACACACGGTACTACAGCCTACAAACAGTAGAAAGCAGGAATCCCCAAGTGCTAACACATGTAAGCAGGATGGGCTGCTCAAAAGATGAAATGCTGCCTACCTCAGTGGGACACTAACTCTAGTAATCATCCTCCCAGAAAGAATCACTAAAAAATAAGATTTGACACTGCTTCTACCTTGTCTGGCTTAGTAATTGCAAGAGGAATCCATGCTGTCCTCTACCTCACCTGGAGTTCATAGCATTCCTTATACTCTCACTGTAGTATGTCAATGCTCTTCTTTCCCTAGGTCATTTTAAAAATGAATATGCCATACATAATTCTCATCTAAGCCTATTACAATGGGCTATAATAGAAACAATGGTGAAATGGCTTTGAAATAATGATGAATTGGGCATGTGGCACACGAATGTGTGCTTCATCAGTGAGTGCCTTGTGGACACTGTGTGTCTCTGAGGCGAATCTTACTCATAGTCCATTATTATTCTTTTCAGCAGGAAGACCTCTTCTACTAAGCCATGGTCCCTCTCACCCCAGGCCCCTGTTAGTCTGTACTTTATGGCAATTCTGTTTCCCAGCTCTGTTCTCAGCCACTTTTACCCCACATTCAAAAATAGGAAGGACCCTGATACAGGTCTGCTGCTGTTACTTGGTGGCTATGTCAGAGCTTCCTGTCATGGCGTGTCTCAACAGCAGAAAATACACATTGCAACAGCACAGAGCTGTGGCTTACGGCCAATCAACTGTTACGATTACACTACCATGCTGAGCTACTTTTGCGTTTCTCTGTGAGGGAACCTTTCAGAGGCCCTAAACTATGTTTCATAACCTTTTCTGGTTTTACATGTTAGACTCATATTACTCCCTTGCACCTTCCACTGCACAAGTTCCCCCTGCAAGTCTCTGGGAGATGCTGATGTAGGCATCAGAAAATGGGCCCTTCGTTAATATGGGCTGTTCACTGAGTGTACGTTAAGGGGACAGTGTTCAGGGCACCAACAGGACCTGGATGCCCAGTTTCTTTTCAACAGGGAATCAGTTCAAAGCCCTGTGAGAATGCCTGCCCAGCCACCCAGATTACTTTATAGAAACTGTACAGCCAGAACACAGAAACCAGCTTGGGTTATATCAACAGCAGGCTCCTTTTGAAAGCTAGTGCTTGAGAGCTAAGGTCCCGCCTTTGGCTTCTCAGGAACCCTAAAACAAGACAATCTATGTACAGTACTGAAAAATTAATTTTAAAAGTGTGTGTGAAACTGCTTATAAGCAATTGAATCCTAATAGAATTATTTGCAAATACATCAATACTCTATTGGCAAAAATCCAGTAGTAACAGACTTCTAAAATGGAAAAAGCTGAGAAAAGAAATCAGCCTTTGTAAAGCAAGAAGAAATTGAAAAACTGTCTTCACATAGGCCGTATCTATTTACTATCTGGATATATTAAAACCCCCTTATCTTCTTCATTCACTCTTGCTATACACCAGTGAGAAATTTGGTAACAGGATCTAAAATACCATGTCATGTAATTGACAGCACATTACTATGGTACATACTGATGTAACGTGAACACACCTATGTTTTATAGCTGAAAAAACTGGGAGACAAACGTGGCCATCACTTCTGCCCAAGTTCAGCACAGCGCTCGTTGTCACCAGCCTCACATCAACCAGGCATTGAGCAGGTATTCAAAAGTCCTCATTTGCAGTGCATGCTGTAGCCTATAATCATAGTAATCCTGTAAGGCAGTGCTCCATGGATGCCAAAGACCGATTAAAAAACTGGAAATATTACTTTTTTTTTTCCCTCCACAAATCAAGCCCAAGGCAAAATGCATTTCTTTGCCAGATACTTTCAGTTCTCCATGGATTACCTTCCCAGACAGGGGTAACCAGATGCTTCATACGTTTCTAAACTGGCATTAAAGGTGTGTCCTGTGGTTTTCAGTTTTTCAACCTGTCAAATATCTTGCAAATTTTGGAGGCTACACACTGTTGACCACTGCCGAGCAGCAAGAGAAAAGCCTTGTTAACAGGCTAACACAGCACCAGGACAAGAACTGGACCATGCTTGGGTGCTCCCTGGTACAGTGCTGGTGAAAAAAGCCTTTGAGCTGAAGTGACTTTCAGACCCAAAAGACAGACAAATCTAACACCTCCGTGCAAAGACTATTGCCATAGTCATCTTCATAGTGCCACGCTCTGCTCTGAAATGCATTTTGCTACAAAATACTAAGGGAAATTCAGTGCCCTGAAATGAAATATAGGTTAAGCTGTAAATGCTTCCTCTCTGCATCACACAACAACAGTAAAATGAAACAGTAAAATATTTAGGAGCCACTGAGGCATATACATTATTTATACAAAGGGATGCCCTCAGCAACACTGGGAGTTCCCTGCAAGCTAGGGACAAGGTAGAAGGTGAAAGAGGTTGAAGTCTTATGAAAGAAAGTTCAAGGAGATAAGATCACCTGAAATGTTTGGGCCAAAGCTATGGGTAGGAAGTGGGGGCACACAGTGTAGTGGGGCAGCTGGCTTTGAGCAATGGTCTGATCCTGCTTTGAGCCAGTGTTGCTGAGCATGAACCACGCAGCAGTATGGCGTGCTTTGATGTGTCCAGCGACAGAGCCCTGCAGACACCTCTGGCCTTTTGGACTTGCAGCTGGGGCTCTCTCCTGGTCTACCAGGACTTCGCTGCTCACTCCATTAGGACATAGAAGGAGTTCATCCTCCGGCTTTAGACTCCAGTTGCTTATTTGTTATTTATTATTGTTTTTATTATGGTAGCCTCAAATGGCCCAAACATACAAGGGTACCACAGGGTTCAGACTTGATGAAAAGCAGATGAGGAGCCAGACCCTGCCTCCAGTAATAAAATGCAAAAAGTTGATGTAGCAATGCAACAAGGCTTTTGTGTGGTTTCCTCCTTACTACCCCTGTCTCTTGCTTCCTAGGGGATGTAGGAGACAGAGTCCTGGTACTACTTTGCAGTATTACTATTAGGGGGGACCTATTCTCAAGGCAAGCAAAAACCGAAGGCAGCTCCTGCCTCCTTTGACAAGAGCAAGGTCCTAATAGCCCTGTTCAGCAGTACCCTGTGTTACCAATGGGTCCTGTGATGTCCACAGGGTTGCTGCTGATCTGCATACAAAATGAGAGGTGTAAAGATCAGGCTCTAATCATCATTAGACAAAATTGTCTTGTTTGTGCCAGGTTTTAAAATTCATACATCAGCCATTTTGGGGAAGGGAGATTTTATCAGAGATCTGTTCACAGCAAGGTGGCTCAATTTATGCTGGGGAATGTGTAAAAAGTTTCTCTGACACACACAGAAGTGGCTGAAGAGATCTTGTTCAACCATAGGACAGAGTGTGCTGTACCTCAATGGCACAACAGAAGCTGAACTCAGAAGTTACAGCAAACACAACTACTCAGTTCAGGAAATTAGGAGCCTGCTAAAAGCAAGGATTGTAATGGAAAATATTTTGCAACCCTAACTCTTGCTGTTTCTAGAGAGATAAGCAGAGGATAGCCAAAACTGAAATCCAGCTAAAATATCTGGGCAAATTCTTCTGCAAAATGTCCCACAGAATTTTTATTAAAAACACAGTCAGTGCCCTCAACAGCCCAATGCAATGTAAAAGCAGTGCGGGGCTATTGACTCAAGCCAGCTACAGAACCAGTAATACTGCTTCCCCCAGCGTTTACATTACACCAAGACGTTTCCCATTCAAATTCAGATAAGAGCCAGCCCTATTTAGTTGGTTAATTCTGGCAAGATTATATCAGAGGAGATCTGACTTAATGCTGATTTTAATAACATATCAACCCCTCATTGGTTGTGGGTTGGTTGGTTTTTTTTGACAGAGGCAGAGACTGTCCTAAGTAATACATCTTTCTTAAACTACCACTGTTAATAACATAAATACAGAAGTGACAAATACATTTGTAATTGCACAGCTAGTTTGTGGTATTGGCATAGCAGAAAGCGTTTCAAGCCTATAATACTGTCAGTAAGAATTACTTTAGGTAACAACTTGGGATCAGTTGCTTCCTCTAAAATTGGAAATTGCTGAAATTACTCCAATTACCAGAGCTCTCTGGGAACAGCATATACACATACCACTTGTCCTCTGTGCTATCTGGGAATATTTTAACTAATAGCAAATTATGGATTATCCATAACTGGCTGTCATTATTTCGGAGAGAGCTTTTAATCTAAATCTGATTAAAAGACCATTTTTTGTTTCCCACGTTTAAAGAATACAGCAGATGTGGATCTGAATGCTGTTATGTTTGCTAATAGATGCAGGACACATGGTAGTGTGGTATTAATAAAGGTTTGGGCCAAGATTTTCAAAAATAGGAGCCTAATTTTAAGATTCCACCATCCATATTTAGTGTTGGAAATGAACAACCTTTTTTCACAGAGCTCCAGCAGCTCCTATTGAAATCAGTGGGTGTCAGAGCTTTTGGAAGTTGAACCACCAATTCAAGAATCCCAAGGGGGGATTAAGAGCCAAATTTTCATATCCTCATGTTTGAAAATCTGGGGATAAGATTCTGTGTGTGTAGCAAAATTCCCATTCACTTCAATGGAGCCAGGATTTTTCTCTGATCCGGAGCTGGTTTTGAGAAAACCAGGTTACCCTAAGAGACACAACCAGAAGGGAGTGATGCAGGTCATTCCAGCACAACAAGAACATGAGATCATCCCAGAGATGCTAGGAATTTTGTAGAATAACTATTGCTATTTTAGCTTCTTCCCCACCCCCCACCCCCTTCCTAACTTGGCTTGTTAGTATATTTATTGCTTTTAATTTTCCTATGTTCTGAGCATTCTTATACACATGGAAGTAAAAGACAATTTTGAACTGTGGGAGGACATGTTCAGAATCAATACTGTGTGTATGATAAAATGGGAAAATGCAGTACACTGCAGAGACCTCTCACAGCTCATCAGCTTCAAAGACTGTTGTATCATGGGCAATTTCGGGGATTGGGAATGCAGTTCATGTGGTCTCAGAGCATAACCAATTTTTCTCTAATTACTATTACTGAATGTCCCCCAAAATACCTTTCTAGAAAGCATTTCTGCAGCTACCACACACATGAAGAGGGGCTTCCTCAACAGCAGAAGAGTGGGGCGGGAGGGAGATGCAAGACCCAGAGTTGGTCTCTTCCCTTTGCTCAGCCCCTCCTATTTGTGCCCACAGCACAACTCCGAGATTCAGGTCTGCTTCCAGAGCTGCTGCTGGCAGCCAAGAGTGTGCTGTGATCAGGACATATTTTATACACATTATGTCCTTATGGATGTGAAACTCTGGAAGACCGAGGCAGATTCACTCATTGCCTATGTCATTAAAAATAGTTACACCCTGTCAGGCCAGCAGCAAGCCCTTTGGCTCCAGCTGGGGTGAATCATGCCGGTGTGGAACCTGATTCTTCAGGGGAGATAACATTGTAGCTCATATTTTTAATAAACAAGGCTGGGCTTGAGCTTCCTCTGGGTAAAACAGGAGGTAAGAACCAAAATGATACTCTGCCTCCAAACAAAAGCCCGCTTTTATCGATTTCCAGGATTTTCCTAATGCCAATGTTGTGGTTCTCATTTTTCCACAAAAACATTGCTAATAATGGAGCCATCTCTTGAAAAGTTCCAGGATTTATAGCAACTGGCATGTTCAATACATAATTGTTTTTTGGAACAATCATAGTCTTACTAGTTGCCAGTCTCCTCCACCAAGATAAATTTAAAAGAAATCAGTCTGCTGACACTTCCCTGATAATTCTGGCGATTCTAACCTTTAAATTTAGCAGTTGCACTGAGTGTGTACCTTAAGGGTGTGAAACCCTAAGGCTTCCAGTTAAGAATTAAACAGTAAATTACCAGCAGTGAACAAAGACCATTCACTAGCCTAAGCCCTGACTTTGTCCAATTAGTATTAGAGGAAGATATTGAAGCAACTTTGTCAACAAGTTCAAGCAAAGATTTCATGGAATTATCTGGATGGGTAACAAACATCAGAACGTCATCAGCAGAGAGAGTCATTTTATACTGCTTCTAATAAGAAATATGTTGCATCCCTTGAACTTGTTCCCTGGGTCTTGTGGTGATAGCATAAGGCTTCAAATCATAAATTATCTGCACTTTGGGACTGGTCAAGGTTTTGAGTTATCTGGCTAAGTTTGCAAAGTATCCCTGCTTAGTGTTAGCTGAATTTATTTCTTTTAGTGAAAATTCAACTGGTCTGGCTGGATATCAAATGCTGAATAATTATTTCTATTCTTGAAATTCTAATCTTTGCGAGAATAAAAATCTTGTAATCAAAACTCCTGTTTACCCAATAATGTTACTAATGATACTGGCAGCAATTGCTAATGGTGACAAACTATCATTTTGGCAGTGCAGTCATACACTTCCAAATGCAGATCTGATATAAGCACCGCAATAATTTGCCCGTTATTTACAAAATTTGGCCCACTGAATACATACATGAATACATGAATTGAAAATACAAATATCAAGGTTAGGTGTGACCAGGACACTTGGAGGAGTTTGTTCTGCAGAACTAGTCAGGCCCAAAGCTCATACCTTTACATGCCATGCAACGCATGCTCAGTGCACCACAGACGCTCATGTGCCGCACAGGTTCTGTGCCAGCCATGGGCGTGGGGCCTATGCAGCTAACCTGGACAGTCAAGCTACGTCTCGCAGGGCCATACTCTACAGATCACTTCAGAGATTTACAGGTGAGTCAAAATGAGGGTTAACCTCTCCCAAATGTCTAAACCCACAGCGCTGAATGGCTATGTCCAACCTGGTCTGCAGAGATTTCACAGAACACTTTCCTGCGGTTACTGCTTAGTGCTATCTGGCCACTTTGTAACCTCTTTTCAGCTGTGCAATTATACAATGAATACAAAACATCTGGTTTCTGTTAGGTTTGAAACACGCCTCATCAGTGTTTGAATGAGAGGATATGCTGGTGAACAGCTCTGGAAGGATGGCTGATGCAGCAGTGGAGAGCATTGCCTTTCCACTGATAGCTCTGGCAGCACGTGATGCATTCTAGCTGGAGTGATTGTGGTCATAATGGTATGTGGTTGGCATTTTCTGGTTGGAATTTACTGATATAACTTGCTAAAGAGAAGACTATGTGAGAGTGCCCCCTCCTTACACTGGAATGTTTCACAAGCAGGAAATATCACCTCCTTAGCCAACCTGGATCCCCACTACTGCTGGAGAGCACGAGATGATGCAGCCAGCAGAGCTGACAGCACTTTGCGAAATGAACGAGGCTTGGTGGTGAGGAGGAGAAAATGGCCTGATTTTGAATTATAGTCTCTTTTCCGAGCAGAGTTTGGCTCTTTTTTTCCCCTGCAGCTAAATTAAAGCTACTGTAGGTACTCTGGGGGGACATACTAAATCTATTGAAACTAAAAGACAACTAAAGAAAAACAGGTATAAAATAATCATTAATATATTTGGGCTAGAAACTGAAGGAAAGCTTCTCGCCATGAGAGGATGAGAGCCAGAACAGGATTCTACTAAATCAAGAAAAATCTCATATCAGATGCAAGTAGGATTAGAAGATATGGTTGCCTGCAGAAGCTGGAAACTAGACTTGAAGAGTTTTCCTATCCATATATCCCACAGGAGGCAGAAAATAGAGACATTGCACAGACACGGCTCAGAGGATGGTTCTAGCGCTCTGGCTGCCTGATTACAACTGCAGCTCTGAATCCCAGATCTGTGATTTGCGGGTGACAATCTGGAGTCTGAACTGGGCATTTATACATGTTCTTCACAGGCCGGGAATCAGAAGCCTTTATTAAGGTATTTGAGTCTGGAAATACGGCTCCCTGCACTGGTACGATACAATTCCACGTATCATCCACTACTCATGGTGATGTTACTAAGCTGTTCACTTCCCAGAGCTGCTCAGTCTTCAACCCATATACATGAGCACATCCTTTAGCCCAAATTCATATTATGAGTAGTAATATTGAAAATTACTTTTATCATCCTTAGACAAAGTAGTTAGTTTTCGTTTATAGATTTTCTCTTTTTCCCCAGTAAGAAATACCTTTTCTACAAAGACAGAAATTTTCCCACAACAGTTTAACTGAACAGCAGTTTCCCACCCAAAAACCAGCTCTGAAGAACTGTTCCCAAATGACAGAAGGAATTCAACATGGTTTTCTTACCTTGCTAAAAGAATCGTGAACCCATCTTTTATTTACACAATTCAGCAATAGAACCTGGATTTTGAACACTTGAAAACTTAATTGAGTTTCCTCAGCAGAGACAAAATCACTGAAACACTCTGTCCATTGTATAAATAACACTGGAGCAAATCAATGCTGAACTAAGCACCAGCAACTATTAAGATTTAGGTAGATCATTTACAAAGTGTCACACTTCAGGAATTAGTAGTTAAAAACACTGTTTATATTTCAAGACAAAATACAGAGCAGGAATTAATCTCTATCCATATTCTTATCCATTTAAGTGAGTGATGACAGGTACTATATAAACATCAACATGTGTGATAAACTGAGTTGGTTTTAATTCAGTGATCTGACTGAAGCACTAATTGTGCTGAAAGGTATTTTGAGAATCAGACAAATGCAGTCAGTTGCCTGACTGGAGTTAAGTCTCACTTACCACTTGCTGACCACAGTTTGCTCCTGACCGACCATGTCTGCTATTTAGCAATGAGCACAAGCAGCTGTCTGAGCCATGCCACTCCATGTCCAGGTGTCTGCTGCCCTAAGATACTGTAAACTATGACTTGTTACTCAAAGGAGCTTTGTTTCAGCATATTGCATCGGAATGACAGCTAAATCCCACTTGTGAATGAAAACATTCACTAAGTTCCTCTTGTGTCAGGTATTTTTCCCTCTGTTACATGTCCCATGCTAATTATAGAATTATCTGAAGGGCTAAGTGATAATGACTGTAAAACATAGTTCAGCGTTGCAATAACATTTCCTCTTTCTATCCTGTGAAGCTAAAGACTAACCGATTTCATCCTAACATGCCCATTTCTTGACAACTTCATAATGTTTCCTAATCTCTAGCTTCCAACTGATGAGTTAGCTACTGTAAAACAGGTAACACAAAATCATCTTGATGAATTTATTTTCCACAAAAGCAGTGAGAAAGACATGGAAACAGCATATAGAAACAACTCAGTTTTACTCTGATTCGTACGGATACTGGCCTAGAGTCCTGGACTAGTTTTGATTATAGGAATACTTTACATAATGTTTCATAACTCCTAACATATTTCGATGTTTTAGCATTTCAAAACTTCTATGCTAACATTTTTTGAATTAAACGTTTCATTTTCATTTGAAAGCATTTGAGCAAAGGGTAAAAAGTTATATAAGAAATATTTTACAATATACAAGGTCAATATCTAAACGAAACCCAAATGATTTTTTCTTTGATAATTTGCAAAATATATCCACATTTATATTGTCTCAGATTTGGGAAACTTGCTTTCAGCATTTTGATATCTTCAGAAGGAGAATATTGATGTCTGGGCAGGAATTTGGCATCTGGATTTTAGGAGCCAACGATGCACACAAGCCAACTCACTTCATTACTAAATTCTGTCTTTCAGAACCTTCTCAGTACCACTGAGCAGGCATATCCAATAAAAAGCATTTACTTCCATTTTTCCTTCTTGGAACTGTTGAGTATTCAAGGAGGAAAACAGCTCTGCTACCTTCCCCTGGCTGCTGCAGGACCATTGATGGAGGAGCTCTGAGGCAGCTCCCTGTGCTGGGCTGCTCTACCAGTCTGCTGCTCTCCCAAAGAATCAGACTGACTGCATGTTGTAGACACTCTTCCAGGCAAATTAGACAGCCCCACTGTGCTTGCATTGATTACCCCATTGTTCCGCACAGCGGCAGTCAGTCTGATGCCTCAGGGAAACGTTACAAATGTGGTGTGAGCCCTGTAAGCTGTTCAGAGCACGAAAAGTAAATCTGACCTGTCCCAAAAGAATTGGACTTAGTGCAAAGTAGCTGGTGCATGTGCATATATTTTTGCCCTTGGATTATTTGGGTCTGTCCTTTGATGTATGATATGTAGAGCACAGATGCAGACCAAACGCAAAGAGAGGGGAATTCTAGAGGATGCAGCTGAAACGATATGTGGATTCAATGAATTAATTCAGGCAACTATGGATGGTGGTGGTGAATTAAGTGAAAGGGAGGGCAGAAAACATGATCTCAAGCCCTGTACTGAGAAGGAACCTGTATTCTCAGTGGACTAACAGCAGCATTGCCTTGCACTGCAGCATCCTTGTTACTTCTGTCAGCCTGTCCCTGATAAAATGGGACCCAACACCTGAGAGTTACTTGTGCCTGTGTTATGCAGTATTGACTGAACTGGCTTGGACAAACATTCATTAATCCCGTAACTGCCTTCCGTGACAGATCAGAGCATGCCCTGATTTGACTTACATTTGCTGTTGAAGATCACACACTGAGTCAGACACAAGTGGAATCCAGGAATCCTGCCTCTGTCTCCTGCGTTACCCACCCAGGACTCTAGCTGGCAACTGATTTCATCAATCATTTCAGTGTTTAGGGGGCGCCAGTCACCAGACTGCAGGATCCAGGAGGCATAGTTACCTCAGTGCTTAAGAAAACGGGAAGAACTGCATTCCCTGTGCATGGCTGTGGGTAACTATGCACACACGTAGGCTTTTTTAAAGAAACTCCTCCTCGCCAAACCACAACTTCAGTCCTAAACAAAGGAGAAAGCCATCTCTCTACTGGACTGGGCATGGCTGGTTTCCTTGGTAAAATCTGTAGAGGTATTTCAGTAAGTCTATTTAGAAAGCACTCTGCATTTTTCAGACTTGCTGAATACTGCTTAGCCTAGGTAGGAGCCATCACAGATAAAATGTACAGGGTGCAATTAAAGACTAATTTTATTCAGGTACACTGGGGACTTGAAACAAGGTTGTGCAGGTAATCTTAATTATGGCATTTGATATCTGCTCTGTGTTTGACCTTGTAACCTATATAATTTTCTCTTAATATAATTTTGTGTGTATATGGTAGCACTGCATGCATTCCTGAAAGGCTGTATAACCTTCTTCATCTGCCACAGAGCTTCTGTAAGTAACTGGCAAATATTTGTATACAGCTAAATGAAGTCCATCCAGTAGTCTGGATGAGGAATGTGTACTCTCAGGCCTGCAAATATTCTCAGTGTTAGTCAATGCACTAACCTTTGGCCTCAAATGTCAAAACTTCTGCCAGTGGCTTGCTGGCATTTGTGTCTGTGTTTGATGGAAGGCCTGAAGTCTGGCTGACAGTCTTTCTGTCCATACTCTGCTTTTATAAAGCTGCCTACCATAGAGTCTCCAAGCACCTTCAAGGATAATTGAAATAGACAGAAATCGAGATAATACACTACCCAAACATGCAAAATTCCCAAGTTCATTAGTGATTTTGCCTGTGTCAGGGTTGCAAGAATTAGTCATACATGTTGATTATTAACAAGGGTCTTAATTTCTAGATTGCTTTAAATAGTCATGTTGATTTTCTAAACCCCAAGATTTAGCTATTTTGCACAAATACTTGATGACCTCCTGCAAGCAGAGATTTTATTAGCTGCCTACTCACTGTGTTTGCAGAGTCTTAAGGATAAATTCCATCTTGCAGAACATGTAAAACTGCTTTCTGTCACCTTAAAATAGACAGCGGTTCTGCCAGACAGATGTGAGAAACAGATTATCAATTGGACATTGTGGAGTTATTATCAATACATCATTGGTTTTAATTGATTAATCAGATAAGGAAGATTAGGGGTAGTTTTATAAGAAATGGTAATTTTTTTCCTCTCTTATATGGGTATGCTATAGGAAGCAATAGACCACAGAAAATGGCTACCCCTTTGATTTTACTGCAGATCTGGCCACAGGAAATGTTGCACATTTGGATCAAGCAGGATAAACAGCAAGGGCTTCCTCTTTTGTGAAATCATCTTTAAGCAGCACCCCTCCCCAGGAAAATAGGTTTTCCACTTTACATAATGTTGCAGCAGCAGTGGTTTGTTCCTAAGTTTTTTCTGGGTAGGTTATGAACTTTACGGCTCTGACCACAGATCAGTTATTTATCATAACAGGAAAGATGAGACCAAAGATATTTCCTAACCTTCTTCTTTGCAGATCAGAGAGAAGCAAGCCAACAAACACTAACGCTTCATATTCAACTGACAAAGATTATACAGAAATATTTGCTCCTCTCCTTTAATCATATTTGGTTGAATTCATCTGTAATTTTGAACAGCGAGGAGCAAATAAATATACAGTTTCACTCAGATCTCTTCTCCAGTGCAGTATGATCAGTCTCTCAAAAGTAGAAGTGCAGATACAAAAAGAATATTTTTGTCTAGAGACAAACTAAAGAAGGTGGTGAAGAAAAATCTCATTTCTAGAGAAGACCTCTTCATTTGGTAACTGTTAGACATGTTCCTATGTAAGCTGGCAGCATGTTAAATATATGAAAAACATCTCTGAAATATTGCTGGAAACAAAAAGCTGTTCCCCATCTAATGCATTTGCCCTTCAAGAATTGCCCCTCAGCGTCAGGGAGCCTGAAAACACTGAACTCTAGTGGCAGATCTAGAATATTTTTGATGTTGCAGGAGAAAATTAATAACTGTAGGAAAGTGTGTTCCTACTTTAGTGCCGTATGACAAGGCACACATAGCTGGGATTGCTCAAGTTGCTGCACCGCAAACCTAAAGAGTAGAGTATTTCATACAGAACCAGATTGCAGCACTTAACCACAGGCCTGCAGCATGCCGGTACACAGCTGCACTGTTGGAGGGGGAGGTGGGACACGTACTCACCTCTCCCAAACTAACCTACCAGGAGTGAATTCAGAGCAGTCACCAACAAGCATGCTTACAAGTAAAAGCTTTAAGAAACGAGGGATTAGTCCCAAGTACCTAAACCTTTATTCCTACTACCTTGGAACAGTATTAAACTCCTCTTCAAACACTTCTCCATGCTGTCACACACATCAGTTGCCCCAGTTCATGATGAATAGCTTGAGCCAGCACCTTCACTCTGCACTTGCCAGTGAAAGTGACAGTTCCTGTTAGGTTTGCCCTCTGTCTAGGTAGCATTTTGCTGCCAGTCCAGGAGACTTTGGGGTCTTGCTCTCAACTTGCTCTTTCAGCTAGCACTGGGTTCAGGTGCCCTCAGCCTGTGTTTTAACAGGTTGTTTCTAGCATGTTCCCCTAGGATGCTGATCACTAAAAGATTAATAGAAAAAGGAACCTCTGCTGCAGTCCTTCACACCTCAGAAGACTGCATTGGGAAGATCTTTCCTACTCATCTTAGGTGAGGGAAATGCATTCAGACAGGCACACAGGGGAGGTGAACGTCATTGGTTACATTACAGGAGACACGTCTGGCCAAAAGGCTGTTTGAAGTCATGAGGCTCTAGCACTAGCTTCAGTAAACTTTGGATCAGATTCCAAATGAATTATTTGTTTCCTTTTGACATCAGTCGGACACTTCCTAGTTCACATGAGCCTGAACACCCAAATAGGACCCAGCAGGTTGGAACTGCAAACCATACAAAGAAATCCTGCAAGCCTGAATTTGCTGAGGCTTGCCTCAAACAGAAACGTGGGTGATCTACAGCTTATGGGGCGTAAACCACAGACTGCTGGCTGTAAAGCACATACTGCCGTTTCTCCATCCCTGTGCGTTAGCCAACACATGTAAGAACAGAGACACTGAAACACTATCTTTGACTTCAACTCAATTCAACACAATGCCCAACTCAACAAAAGATTTCCAACTTTTTCCTTGCTGGAAACAACATCAAGAGAATATAAGCAATTAGCACTTTTAAAAAAAACTTCCAAGTAGCTCCCAGCAGACTCACCAGTATACCTCAAGTAAGATTAACACTTCCAGACTGAGAAGTATGGTCTTTATGAATTTGCCACTAAAATCTGTGCCTTGTTCCTGTAGCCAAAGCTAGTCATAAAGGCTCTGGCCATCCTGCTGTGTTTATAAAAACCTTTGTAATTAAAATAGATAGACAGATAGATAGATAGATGAGCAGCAATTAAATTTAAACTCATTTGTTCCTGAAATTACTGAATTTCTCCTAAATGCAAGTCTGGCTGTTAACGCAAATACCTGAGTCTACTCAGTTTAATTCTTTAAAAGGAGTTCTACTTTGTCTGGTAAAAAAAACTTGACTCTTGCCCCTTTTTAATCAAGACCCTTCTATTTAAGCAGAAATGTCATTTATAATAAATACAGTATTGGTGGAAGAAAGACAAATCTATTGTCTGAGAAGAACAAGCTATTTAAATTCCACAATGATGGAGAAATTGAAGGAAAGAGGTGGCTGAGGGGTTTTGTGAGTCGTACAATGCCTCAAGCACTGTAACGAGTCTAGAAAATAATAGTGGTCTGCTTAGGGGTTGTGTCTGTTTCAAACAATGATGACAACGCTTCCAGTCTCATTTTAGTACTGTTGCTGTTATGGAAACTTTCCCTGTCCTCATCAGCTCAATTATGTGTCTTTACGACACTAATGAATCACAGCTGACACTTCCGGGGCTCAGCCTCTTTTGAAGGCATTTGATTTCGCTGTAAACTCTTTGGTCAAGTTTAAAATCTTATTTTCGGAGGCTGAATGAACAGTATGAAGGGAGTTTTGAAGATTAATTGAGAAACGTGTAAAACCAGCAACAACTGCTACAGTACTGGTGGTTCTATCACTGATACCTTTCTAAAATAACACACTTAAATTTTTGAGAGGCACTCAGATACATAAGAAAAGAAAATAAATAAAACAAAACCAGATTCCCCTCTCTGATTTCTTGAGTACCTGTTGTCTGCTTTGCTGGGACTAAGCTCTCCAGCACAGGCAATACTCTTACCACTCCTGATGAAAATTTGCTATAGGTACTCATAAGGGATCAGGGCAAAAAGTATTTCTTCTGGTGGTTTGGAGCACTCTTAGGCACTTGATCATTTAAATTACTTTTGCAAACAAGACACACTCCCAAGGATTAGATTCACAAAAGACCATTGTAACGCTGACTTTTAAGAGCTCAACCATCCAGCAGAACCTGCAACCCTGAGTACAGCTCTCACTACAATGCCTCTAGAGATGCAGAGACCAAGGAAAGACAAGTGTGCAGGGAAATCATCCAACTAAATTAGCCTACAGTAAATGCCAAGACAACAGACATATCTTTGACCCTAATCATGTTGCATGCTTTCCTCTGGACTGCAAAGACAGTGCTCACTGCCCACATCCTTGCCTGCAGGTTGGTACTGTAACACCAGCCCTTTCTCCCAAACTTGGCAGGGGCAGCATCTGTTTTTCCCTTCACTAGCTCAGAGGTTACAGCACCTGTCTGAGATGTGGGAGGCTGGAGTCACTTCCTTTGCCTGAAGGGAGCTGTCCCTGTGGGTGCACACATCACCCACTTCTTAGGTAACTGAGGGAGCCCCAGAGAGCCTGCTGTGAGCTCAGGAGCAAAGGTGGTGGTCTTGAGCGTGGCGTGTTGTACGTGCACCAGAAGAGACGAAGAGACGCTGCCAGAACCAGTACAGCCAGCTTGCTCTCCTCCTTTTAGCTGAGAGCTTCATAAGAAACAGCAGCATGCCTGTGCCAGGTAACAGCAATACTGGGGAACTCGCTACAGCTCTCCCTCTGCTAACTAAAAGAAGGTTACTTACAGCTCTCAACACACCCTCCTGGGTGAAACAGCAGTGAGATGGTGGTGCCAAGAGTGGATCATGCACTACAGAGGGATGCAAGGCAAGCAGTAAGCACAGCAGAGGGGCAGCTCTGTGCAGTTCAAGCGTGTGTATGTAGTTTGACTGTAGCCCACTGATATACAACCTGTTTCTGACTCTTCATGAGGGTGAAAATTCTCTTTCAGCATTTTTACAATTATTAGGCCTCAAGGAGGTTTTACTGGAAATCACTGACAAGCTCCTGTCACAAGTATAGGTAACTCAGTATTCAATGGCAGAGTTTGCCTGACAGTTTTATTACACTCTTGAGTCAAACAATCAACTGCATTTAAGGCCAGATGACTCTCCTGTTGTACATCCATATATGCTTTACAGTACAGCTGTAAACAATAGTGAAAGCCTGTACAGGAAATTAGATTTGCAGATTTCAGCTTTTAGAGGTTGGGCAAATTAATTTGATTATTTAGTGCTGATCTGTCACTGATGCATTTTGCCTTATACATTCGCAGGGACCTATCCAAAGTGAGATACGGAATATGAGATTCAAAGTCTCATTGTCACACTAATTTTAATTTTACTTACTTTGAAACCTACTTCTAGCAAATCACCAAATATTTAGTTATGGTTTTCATGAGCTCTAATACCAAGACAATACACTTATTTACTAGTCTAATCATACAACGCAATGACAGAAAGGGCACAAACAAGAACATGAACTTCCTCCCAGTAGAACTATATGCTGTGAGCATTTTTATTGGTAGCACCAGATGAAGCTGTCCCTGTAACTAGTCTAAATAACTCTTTCCTTCTCAGCATTTTGGAATTTCTATTTCAATTCATTTCTTCTTATTTGAACTCTAATGAGCTATGGGGTGCAACCCAGTGCCTTCTCAAAGGCATGCTGGCTGTCCAGCGTTGTTACTTCACGCAAAGGCCTTTTATTTTTTTCTTAAGGTTATTAGCTTGGACGGGTATGAAAAGAGGAAAAGTAATATATATGAGGATTGAAAGTAAAAATCAGACATGCTTTCTAAAACCAGTTCTCACGTAATCTAAACTACAGGTGATGGTATGTATATAGCAGTAGTAGACATCCCATCTTTTACTTTTACTTCATACTCATCTACACACAAACTTGTACCAGGTCAGTCAAACCACTAAAAGCCTCAATTAAAAAGTGGAATTTGTGCCATAGCTAAGGATCATTCTGATTAGGTCAATTAGCTGATTTAGTCTAGCCCCAGAAGACTCTGCTTCAAAAGATACTGCAGGCAGCATTTTATACAAAATTAACAATAAAGTTATTTCATTTCCAAATCAGTTTAAACTCTGAACTCCTTATTTTCCACTTACTTTCCACAAAATCTCAGGAATCTGTCTCCTTGCCTCTCTAAAAGTTGAATTGTAAATTTGCCATATGGCTTTCACCACTCTCGAAAAATGACAGTGAAGATTTGAAGATGTCTTGGGGGGCCAAAGAAGTCTTCTGCTAGATAGACTTGGCTTTATGCTGTCCTTCTCTGACCACCTGCATCCTCAGGACATTACATAAGAAAAGCAAAAGAGCAAATAAGACCCAATGGGGTTTTAGTTAGTTAACAGCAATAGAAGACCACTAGGCAGCAGGGACAGACCAGTGGGTGAATACTGATCTCAAAGTAGTTAAATTGCATATTATTCTTATAGATTTTAATCAAGTACATTTACAGCATGAGTGAGGTACTAATTGCTTCACAACAAAGAAATAAGACAACAAATAAGACATAGAATTTAATTCCATATTCTAAAACTGTGATTCAGATTTATCCCAAAGTGAGAGCCAGTCTAGAGATCAGACTAAGAAACAAAGAGAACAAAGCCACCCTACAAAGGCATTATTAACAACCTACAGCACACAGGAAGAGATGTCACATAGCGTTTATGCACTTATGAAATAGTTTTCTAGCCTTAATAGTGAATTACAGCAGTTTAACAAGCAAGTTCAGACCACACACACAAAAAAAAAAAAAAAAAAAGCAAAATGCTGCTGGTGAGCTGTTTCCCTAACTGAAGTGTCTAAAAGTTATCTTCTTTCCTCATATAACCATGGCCTTAAGTTTTTGAAAAACAGCTCCAGGAGAATAAATATTTCCATTTAAAAAAAAATTACAAATCAGAGTTTGCCTGAAAATGGATTGTCCATGGATCTTGAATGATCTGTGGCATCTTGGATGCAACCTTAAGAGATCAATGTTGAATTCCTTCCTATCTAGGGAAAAAGGAGAACAAGGGCACTGGGAAAGATACAGCAAAAAGAAAGGAAAATAAAACTTAGTAAACTTTGAAACTCCCTACAAGTGTAACTACTCTGTGCTAGAAAGGCTATTCTGCAGGACAGATTGTTAACTGCACACTTTTTCAGAGACAAAGTGAAGTTTTTAAATAAAAGATTTAGAAGTTTGCATCACTTTTCAGGTAGCAATGTAACAGTGCTGTTACTTTGGTGCTCCCCATACTACTAATTCAGCCAGTCTTGTAAGCTGGTCCCCCATCAACTGTTGCTGGCATGATCACAGCACTATTTTTAGTGCAGCGGGCGGAAGGAAGACAGGCATGTAGCCAGCAGAATAGGTCTGATGGAAGGATTTAAATTTTAAAATAAAGCAGTACATGCTGTTTTAAAAGCTGAAAGGGAGAACAGAGAAGATTCAAGAATGGTGGGAAAAGGAGAGAAAGAAAATTACTGCCCTTCTGTTGGTGTTCTTGGGAATATTTCATTTGTTCTATGTAACTAATGTACAACCCAAGGTGTGGACTGAAGGAAAAGCTATTCTCACTCCATCACTAAGATTGCATCATAGCCTTGAAAACAGACCAGAATTCCTTCCCAGGAAACATGCACTGGGATTTATTAATTCTCTCCCAAACTCAGATTATGATGAAGTTTACATGGGTTAAACTGGCAAGAACATAATTTCTCATCTTTGAGAGCACAGGAGAGCTGTAAAGTGGGGATTTGTATAGAAAATTCAGCTGTGGTGGAACATGTTAAATTGTGCATATCCACTATCCCTGCGAGGACTGAAAACAGCCAAAGAATGGCAGGCAGTGAGGACTAAGTAGAGCAAATTCACACCTTGTGTCATCCTGAGAACTCCAGCATCACACAGAGTAGCCTGTGAAAATGGCTGTATGGGAAGTTCGGCTTCAACAAAGTGATGCCAGTACAAAGAAATGACACATCCTTGGAGCTGTGTCAGGCTGCAGGTGCACTCCTAGTCATCCTGCCTCCTCCCCTCCTGGGCCAGAGACAGTCCCATTGCCTGTTCTCCTGGCTTCGGACCTACACATGCACGTGCTTTGCCGCAGCCCTTCACAGGCTGTGTGGGCCACAAGGATCTGCAGAACCAGGGAGGCACTTGGTACAGCACCCTGTTACTGATGGGAAGAAAAATCCTCCATGTTTGTGCAGCGTTGCAGGTATGCATGTCATTTCAGACAGGAGCTGAGACACTTGTCCTACTGCTTCACGGTGTCATATATAGGGTTTTTATTTTCTTCTCTTTAGCTCAGTTGGGCCAGGGTCAGCCAAAGTACAGCCTGCAGCTGCTCCCTTCTTTAATTATTGATGAGGATTAGGATGTATTTTTTATATACAGCTCTGTAGGTGTGCAAGACATTTCACACAAATATACAAGGACAAGGCTCTGAAGAGCTTATACAGCCCAAACAAGTCGTAGCACAGCTAGTGAAGACATACATACGATTAAAGGCTTATTGATGTAAGCTCCGTGTGTATCTTATTGGGTGGACAAAACGTAGGTTGCTTTGTGTGGCCTTTTTCTGAAAGCAAAGGGGCATTTTTATGCGTGACACTTTAACCTTTTGTTATAGCAATCTGCTGCTTCAAAGCCTAGCTCACAGGACTCCCATATCCAAGCTTGGTGAGGTGATTTGCTTCAAAAATAGCTTGTGAAAAGTTTTAATTCAGATTAGCACTCGGGAAATAAACATTACTGGTTAAAGGGCAGAAGATGGCCCTTTGCTCTTGCTCCAGAACAAAGCCTGCATTTCTCCAGCTTTGCTTGCAGGATTTAGTAACTAGCTGCAAGGATGTGGGACTACTTTGCCAAGCTTTCTAAGCCCTTTATTCTCCCAGGAGCAGTCCCAGGGTTTGGGCAAAAGGAATGAAAGGATTTGCCCCAAAACACAGACAAATAGTGCCCTTGTACTTAAGAAAAAAACCCCAAACAAACACTGTAGTATGCTTTGTTCTGTTTTGTTACCGCTCTGCTGCGAGCACCTCATTTACATCCCAGCACCTTTCTGTGGCTCACAGTGGGTATCCACAGTCACCCCATTTCTCACTGTTTTTCTTCCCTTCCGCTCCCAGTGATTACAGTCTACAGCCAGCAGCAGCCTCAGACTGTGCATCCTCACAGCATCCTCCAGACACCTGAACATGGGAAAACCTTCTGTAAACTTCTACTTAAATTGCTGAGCTGGTTTCCTAACATCCACTTGTCTATTTTACTGCCTGTGCCTCACTGTGACAGTGTGTTTGAACAAAAATGTGAATAAAGGGTTCATTCTCTTCATGCTTTAACAATGTGAATGCATTTTAAATGGCAATGTTTTGTCTCGTTCTTATGTAAGCCAGTTGCAATGTTCTTTGAGTAGGTAGGTGTTGAAATGGGATAACATCAGCATGTTATATAGCTATTCAGACACATACTCCGACAGATGCCCTTAAGAGGGATGTCAGAGGCACCACAGTTCTGCTTTCAGCTGCACCACATCAGTGCTGCATGGCTAGTAACGAAGGCTCATACTTAAGAATCTCCCCAGGCTTAGAGGCCCAGGCTAAGAGATATAAAGCCCCGTTTTTAGAATTGGTAGGCAATGCTAGCTGGGAACAAAGCTCTGGAAACAAGCTTAACATGTCCTGTGTGTCCTCACAGACACTAATAAGAAGTTATCACTTTCTAACACTCTACCTTGAACTGTCCCCAGTATGTATCAGAACATAACCCAGTACGTAAAAGGAGAACAGTAAGTTTATGCCTCTTATGTGTGTTTCAAAAGAGATTTTAAGGGGCTTTGGGGATGACCCTGCAGTCAAAGCAAAATTTATATTGAAGATAAAAAACAAAACACGTAAGGTTCAATAATGACCACATCTGCTGATCACTGGAGCATGACTGCAGCTAACTGCAAGAAGACTTGAATGATGGAGACTAACACAAAACCTCATTGAGACAAGCCTCAGGACTCCAAGTGAGATGTACCAAGACCAGTGGCTAACAATAAGCAGAAGAATCAACACAGGAATATTAAGAATTAACTTGACATACTTGAGACCCATTGAACAAGCAATGCTTATCATCAAAGACCTCTAACATTACTGAAGAAATTTGTTTGGAACCAGTTATCCATGGGGTCCCAGATTTGACAATATAGCACCACAATATTTTAAGCCAACATGAAGCAGTAAGTATCCAAGAGCTGTATCTAAAGACTACAGCTGGCAAGACTGGACTTACGGCCTTCCACAGAGCTATCACTGCAAGATACGCAGTGCTGTCTGCAATGTTTCAGCAAAACACTTCCTGACTCCTACAGCCTTCAAGTCAGCAATATTTACTGGAAAAGATGCAAAAACGGATGCTTTGAGTAGAAGCAAATCTACAAACCAGCCTTTCAGCTAGTGAAAAAGGGCACTGAT
This sequence comes from Falco peregrinus, assembly GCF_023634155.1. Taxonomy (NCBI): domain Eukaryota; kingdom Metazoa; phylum Chordata; class Aves; order Falconiformes; family Falconidae; genus Falco; species Falco peregrinus. Next base: position 14,101,100 of record NC_073734.1, read on the forward strand.
TAATGAGCTGGCATACACAGGCAATTTTTTTATTCCATCAACTTTACAGGTTGGCTAAAAGCCCCCAAAATTTTGGAAATCACGATTGCTCCTAGGGGACTATCTCTGTCTGGTTAGTTTATTTGTTTGTATGTACATTCGGTAACTAAGGTCAAAAGTTTTATAGCAGCAACTGTCTCTGAACTGTTACTTGGCTTTGATTTTTCAGCTATGGCATCGAGACTTTTATGCAACATTGTTAATAATAGAAATGCACTTTGTTTTAGTTTTAACTAATTATAGATTTGCCTGATTCAGTATTTCATGTGCATGGGTAAAAGGTAGTTATTATAGCCTTATAAAATCTACAGATTAAATTTTGCCTTTAATCACATATATTTCACTGGTGCTGCAGAAGATTCAATTACGCCAGAATTAATCTACAATAATGATTTAGCCATGAGATTAGGCAAAATACCTATTACTTGATGTGAAATCATGGTGGTGTAAACATAGTCTACAACCTTTAGAAATGACTGCCTAGACCTGAGCTAAATAAGTGTTACAGTACCACAGCACAGTTTGCACAAAGATGACTGTTCCAAGCTGCAAAATTCACATTGCTAAATTTGATCAGTGCATGTAGTGTGCAACCCAGCATTCACCCCTGTGCTTACAAGTTCAAAGCCATTCTTATTCCACCCAATTTTAACCCCCCTACATGGCGTTTGAGACACAAAAGAGTTTGCACAAAAGAGTTCACGTAAGTTTTAAAGAAATATCTGATCATGATATTTCAGCCTCCTTTGATTTTCTAAAGCAAGTGTTTATATGCTAATAAAATTATTTGATATTATCATTCACTTTAGACTTAGTATGCATACATGGGGAAAATACTGTCCATGAAATCTGGGAACAGAGATTATGCTATCGATTTAGGTGACCCTTCCTTTACAAATACTTAACAGAAGCTGCAAAAGTCTGACGACTGTCCACTTGGTCTTTTGTGACAAATGTTCACAAATAACCACAAGAAATAACATCTGCAGAAAATGGGAGTTTGCTGAACAGAAAAATAGCTAAACTCACTGCACAAGTGATGTGCAGTTAACAATATTGCAGCCTTACTGATGTGTAGTTTTATTTAAAATTTCCATCAATAAGCTGAGAAGCAGGAAAGTAGTCCTAAACACTGAAGAACACAGACATTTTCACCTTTCATATACACTGCAAAAAGAAGCAACACCACAAGCATCTACAACAAAGGGCCCCTCTGGGCATGATGCCATCATCACCACTGCTTTCCATTATCAGTATACATTTGCAAGAATTATGATGTTCAGGTTCCATTTTGAACTCCCGTTCATCAGAGTGTATAAACTTGTCCTTTTTCATTTTCTTCAAACTGAAATTTGGCAGGGGAGTGCTGGTGGGTGGGGAGTTTTGGAAAGATTATTATTTTTAAAATTTAGTCTTTTCAAACTGTTCTAAATACAGCAGTGGGGAATATGCCCTGAGGAGCAATGCTGTTGCATGTCTCTCAAGGGAGGGGTATTGACAATTAGATATTGTCAGTCTCTTATTCAGTGCAAGAGGAAAACAAGCATTTGCGTTTCAGGCTGACTTACAGAAGGCCTCTGGCCCAGCAGAAATGATGAGTTCAGGGTGATGCTGTGGGGCCAGGAGGCCAGGAAGCTGTCCATCAAGGGTTCCCAAGGGTGGCTTGTAGTCCTCTTGCAACACATAGAGCTTTTGTATGTGGACTGAACAGGATCTGGGGGTTGTGGCTGTTCTCCACAGAGCCAGCTGATTTTAAAGGCTGTAGCAACCATAGGGTCTCCTCCAGCAGCTCTGAGATGGGGTGAATGTCTGGGCACTCGGGATCTGTCAGCTATTGAAAGCCTGGACTAGCCTGCCCCTCCAGAGTAGTCAGGTATTTTGGCAAGTGGATTTCAGACCCCTGGCTATTCCTCCAACCCTTCCCATTACTCCACATGACAGCAAAAATCCTCTGGAAGAGCTGGCCCAGGAGTGCAGTGTTTCCAGAATCAAGATGAATTTCTGCTTTCAAAAGCAGCAGCAGCAGTGCACAGCTCGACTCAGGGTGTTAAGAGCTGAGCACAGATGGGGATAGCAAATTCCCACTCCAACCAGGGGCCAAAGTGATGGACAGACTGTCTCTAGATATGCTCCAGAGAGAATACCAGGAGTTAGATCTGAGAGAGGAAGAGGGGGATGAGTGATAACCACAACAGAGTTGAGGCAGCCTAAACACCAATTTGCAGCACTAATACTCTTAGAATTTTTCTGAGCACGCTATAATGCCCACAGCTATCTGTCCTCAAATACCAGCACATCACCTGTCTCATTCACCACAGAAACACAGAAACCCTAAATAAAGCCTTCTTAGGAGGAGTTCAGGAATGTGGTTTAGAAACAAGGACCTTCCCATTCACTTGCATGAATCACAATTCATTTGCAAATCGTGTTTCTTTGCTTTCTCTTGTTTTATGACCACCTGTGACATAGTCCACAGAAAGATGCTATAGATAATAACAAAAGCAGTGAAAATGTTTGCCAGGGGTCTAATGCAGGGCAAAATGTGCTGTTGTAAAGGGCTGAAGCATTTAGTTAAATGCTGCAAGATCTCAGCATTGCCTGGACATTGCAGGGTGGTACAATGGCCTCAATTACTTTGGCCTAATGGAAATGTTCCAGGCCGACTGGAAAAAATGGCCTTTGGATCAGGCCCTTATCCCTTAGTTTCCACACTTGCCTGCTCACAAAACCCTAAAGTATTCATTCAGCTCCAGCCTGTAAAGATGCCAGAGACCTACAGCTAACAACAAAAGAGAGGAGCTTGAAATTCAGGACAGAAATTTGGAAAAACTTCTTGATTTCCAAATATTTTAAATAATACTGGAAAAACAGATATTTCTGTACATTTATGCTGATTTGGGTTGGATTATGGGGGAATTCCTAATGCGCGCTAATTGTTATACACCATAAGGTACCTCACATCTATCCTGTTCTAAAAAAAGATTCAAATAATGCACAAATGGAAATGTTGGCAGCTGATCTTTTCAGCCCTGAGAAAAAATGACCATCTTCACACCTGCTAGTATCTCACACAATTCAGTGGGTTTGCTCATTCACATTTGCAGGACTAATTTATTTGTGTATCATTTCATAGTACATTTAATTTATCAGCTACACAGTAAATATGACACAATTATCTAACAAGAATATGTAAAAAAATAGGCTATGACATGCAGCTGTATCTATATTTCCTCCTGTGCTTCTTAGAAACTAATGCAATTAAAGCCATTTTGATGAAGACACTTTTACTGACTCCTTCACATAAGAGAAGTTACTGGCAGACTCTTATCTGCTCCATCGGAAGAGTGTTCCTGGAAACAGGACAGTCTGTGGCTAGACATAGGGCATTGTGGAATCTTCTGGGCTGCAGTATCTGCCTTCTTGGTCCCATGGAAGTTATGGTGATAAGAGACAGTAATTTCTGTCCCTGTGCAGACTGACATGCTCCATCCCACAGAGCAAAAGTGGTAGCAGTGGCCGTTTCCATCTGTTCAAACAGCGTGAAACCCTTTAAAAGCCTGCCTTGGAGCCAGATGCTTTTCAGTCACTTGCCTTGGAAACATGTTCATATCAACTCCACAAGGAGGAGGGAGCTTGTCCATTTCTGGAAGTGTACCTCCAATATGCAAACCAAACAGTACCTACAGCGTGCAGCTGTTATCTTGAAGAGACAGGTTCTATGCTGGGGCCAGGAGCTAATTAGCTACAATAATTTCTATTTCAAATTACTGACAACCATTCACTGTATTACATTCTTATTGGGAACCAGCACTAGACATGATTTATTTTATGATACCCAAAGAGAAGCTGTTTTAATCCTGGGAAAAATGTACCTTTTATGTCCCTTGCTGCCGGCCATCTCTCCTTTCCTATTTCCAGCACACAGATGGCAGAAGCCATTTGCAGCAACTGCTTGGATCACCAAACTTTAGCTGAAGAAATCAGTGCTTTTAGTATAAAATTGTCCAGGATGTTAACCGTCACAAAGCGTGCCATAATACAGATAAAGACATGGTTCATCATCAGTTGCCCTTAACCACCCTACTTCACTTGAATGACAATGAACTTAGTACCCCTGTCCTGAAAGAACTTGCAGATCAAGGCCAAGGATACATTCCCACGGTAAGCTCAGCTTCCAACCTGACCGAAAGTTAGGTGGTAAACAGGAGAGGAGCTAAGCAGATACAGTTTTGCATAGCTGCTTCCTAGTCACATGTCAGCATCCAACATGACACTCAGAACAGGCCTAATTTTAAAATTAATTTTAAAAAGATAGGGAAATTGTGTGATTTCTTTAAATCTGGGCAAGAAGATATTGCTCCCTGAATTATACTTTTGTTTGGCTCCAAGGGCTGTCACCCTGCTGTTTCAGCTATGTGGAAAGTCAGGGCGCTCCTTCTGTTCTAACATTTATTTTCTGCATCCTTGTTTTATTTTTAACAGCTTACAACAGAAAGAAATGCGTTATCGCATGACTGTCTAAAGCAAATAGCACATTGTGGTTTTGGGCTTGGACACTTGAACATGTAACTTCCCAGCAACAAGTACTGTTCTCTCTGTAGGGCACTTCTGGTAACTCGTCTCTCCTAGAGAGAAGTAAGGAAAACTGTCACCTAGTGAGGGAAACAGCTATTTCTTACAGCCCTCCCAGCTGAGAAAAAGCAGAAAAATGACAACAGACTGCAATTATTATACAAGACATAATGCTGCACAGAAAGCAGTAGGCCTTGCTGATTAACACCAGCACTGGGCCTTGAACAACTGGGATATGGTCCTGACCTGCTAGAGGCTACTGTGCTTCCCCGGCCAAGTCATTTCACTTTTCTGCACTTCGATTTCCCAGTCTGTGAAAACGAGTGTGCTGTGGTTTATTTTTAAGCATTTCAGCAACTGACATACTGTACCTCAAACTCCTTAAATGGTTACATCATTTTCACTGCTATGAAAAGTTCACTAAAACAGCATTTCAAAATCCCTCTCTATGTATTGTACTTTCTGTTCTCAAGTCTGACTGTGGTTAGACTTCTGGCATCTGAAGTTCGGGCTACTGTGGTGGTTTGACTTCAGACAGCAATTGCTAATGAACGCAGATCTTCTGTAGATTTGAATGGGTTGCATAATCAATGGAAACATAACCAGTGCAGCTTTAAACACTGGTCTATACTTCATTTGTGTAGGTCCTACTTACCAGTGGCTACTCCTTTGAGAATATTTATTAAGACCTTGTAAAAGTTAACAAGTGCCTTTTTCAGATGCACAATTCATTTGGACCTCTTAAGACAGAATTGTGAACCCAGATTGGTGAGCAAAATGTATATAGAACGTTAAAAACAAAATAAACCCTTTTTTAATAAAAACTATACTTTCCATCTTTGTGAAAGACACCATATAGCCATGTTCAGTCCTTGTGTTATTTGTTGATTATTGCCAGTTTAGTCAGAAGCCAACAGACCTGATTTTGTTACCAAAAATGACCAGAACCTGGCAAATTATTTTGGTGAAAACAGCATCTTCTGCATGGATTGACCTGACAATAGCTTGGGTTTTCTTAACTATATTTTGTCTTAAACAAATTAAAGTTATAAACTCATCAAATAAACCTGGTTTCTCTCTTCTGAGTTTTGCCATATTTTCTCAGTCTGCTGCTGCACCCAGCCTGTCAGTGAGTTGCAAAACTGCAATAAACAGGCTCTAGAGCAGCTGAGGCCAGCGATCTCAGGCTGCAAGGAGACATTAACAGGCAAAGGGAGGCGGAAAAGATTATTACAACAGATACAGAGAGGAATATGGCCAGGATTCGGTTTAGCTCAACTCTAGTAAAGTTAGCCCAGAATTACCAGAAGCTGAGAAACGTCACAACTACCATGCACATACTTTAACCAGCAGAAGTCAATGGGATGTTCAATAGGCACAATACCGAGACAGGCCCTGTAGGCAGGTATGCTTACCATGCATGGGAAGAACGATTCATAGCATTCTGAGAGCTGATAAAGGCATTATAAAACCACTTTGCCATGCTAATAAGGAATCTTTATACTGCCAGAGCAAAAAAAATCTAATCCTTCAACATCTGTTCACATGATTAACATCATTGATTATTCATGCGGTCTCCTGAGGAAAGACCAGATGGTTTAATCTGGGTTTTAATTCACTGGGTTTGAATCCCTGATTTTTAGCTTAAAAATCTGGCCCTCTAGTAAATTAACTGAAGGAGTCAGGCTATTAACAATACAGTAATGCTACTAGAGCTTCTAGGCAGTAGATCTGATCTTCTGCAACTGGGTGCAACTGGGAAGTCCAACACTTTGCAAAGATGTAACATACTGTCCCTTAAATAAAGCATTATGCTAATACAGCTGAATTCACCAGAATCCAAGTCAACCGTTGGTCATTTTTAATGACCTCATGTCACCTTCTCCTGCCTGGAAACTTTGACTTTAAATGAAGGGTCATTGGCCTGTATCCTAAAGGTAGGGCACAATCCATCCTGTGCAAAAGCATGGCACATGTGGGGATCTATGACTTTAGCTCTAAAATCACATAGGCAGTGAGGCGGATTCAATCACTGAAAACATCTTTCCTAACCATTGTTTTCAACTCATCTATAACCGAGCTGTTGTCTTGATGTAGCAGCTGTGGTGCAGCTTATCTTTCAGCACTATTTCCTACTTTACCCTTCATCACTGCATCTAGAGTCATTATTTTCCCTACTAAAATTGAAGCAATCCTACCATTGTCTAACATACTGATTTCAAATTCAATTGTATCAGAGCTATAGCATCAAATTTGCAGTGAAATGTGAAAATTAAGGAACTGCAAAGGATTACTTGAAAGTATTGTGTGAAAGTAATAGCAAAAAATTAATCCTGCTGCTAATTAAATTAAAAAGCGAACCTTGCAAATTTGTATTATTTCCATTCTTTGCATACTTCTGTTACTGAAATCAGAATAGTATTTTCCAGTAAAATCTGGTCAACTAAATGACTCATATGACTTCAGAAAGTGACCATGGATTGCTTCTGAGTTGCATGTGCTCGCAGGAGTTCGCGTGTCCAAGGACAGATCAGAAAAAAAGGGGAACTGAAAATGGCTGACTGTAAAGGTGGCTGTGCACTGCACTTCCTTATTTATGCCAAAATAAAATAGAAAACATTATTAACCATTTTAAACTTTAAATGACGCGATCCCTGGGACTAGGAGCACCCGTAGACATGCACAGAAGTGCCCACACTTCATTGATGCCCATGCTGCACGCTAACCAGACATTGCACATGCATGCAAAAGGACTTTTGCATTCAGTTCTTCAACACACATGTGCCTCCCACAGCTGGCACAGACAGGCTGGGTGCCCTTTGCATGGACAGTCTGAGGCTTCCCACTATCCTGTTTGCATTCAATTACTCTCTGCCATATTTTTCCAGTTCCAAGCCTAGGAAAAATGGAAGCTAATAGAAAAATATACCTACACACTGAAAAATCCAGGTCAACATTTTCAAGTGATTTGATATGGCTCCAGTGCTGGTGCTCAGCCTTTAACACCTGACCTAAGCCTCCTTTTGGGGCACAAGTGAGCTTGCTCATTGCAAGGTCTGGCAGGAGAGCACACAGGAGTCACCCCAATCACCCTCCACTTCCAAAGATCTTGGAGCTCACTGTTTCTTAGCAATGGTCACTACTCAGAGCCATTAGTCATTTTCTGATCTCACCTCCCCTTCTCCTTCCTGGACCTTTGACTTCAAATGAAGGGTCACTGGTCTGTATCCTAAAGGCAGGTTGCTCTTCAGTATCAACAGTATAGGATTAAATTCCAGCTCCAAAAATAGAAGAATATAAGAATAGCACTGATTGAGCAATGCATAAGTGAAACTATTTTTACAGACACACAGTGAGTGACTGAGAGAAATGGTGAGCTTAGAAATGGTTGTTTTCACAGAGGAAAACCTAGAGAAATTGCAGCAGAGAAGGAAAGCTTAGAACTACCGGTACCTACTAGCCTTCAAGAGGAAGAACATTTGCTTTAGGAGAGTAGGTATTTGAAGGGTGATGTGCACTGCTCCTGGCTTTGACATGGAGACAAATCACTGTGGTGCCCAAAGCAAAAACTCCAGAGGACCAAATTCTGTGCAAATCCTGAATCTCTGTGCGTTTTATCCTGTAGGGTAAAATCTACTGACTTCATTGGAACTGCTAGGTTATGAATGAAAGTAGATCTAAACCCACCGATGAAAAATGCTGTGTTCAGAATTTTAGTCTCTGATTTTTCAATACAGATTTATGTCCTCACTCTTTTGAATGCCAATGAATGTAACAAGGAGGAGCTTTAAAGAGCATGAGTTTGCTTGTTCATGGTACACGGACGAAATTTGCTTCCTGCAGAGTCTGAGTAATTAATACGATTAGCCCAATCCTCTGTGGGAGGTGAGGGCCAACATGAAACATCTAATTTCCTGAAAAACAATGTTCCCCCTTTATAAAATTCTGGAAGAAAAAAAATCTAAAAAGAAATCTAGGCCACGCCATGAATCCTGCACAGGAAGAATGGCCCAAAGACTAGTTTGCCTTTCTTCTAAGAGATACCCTGTAGTCTCAAGACTTCTTACACATGCAACCCAGGGAACTGAGCTGTGAGAGAACAGTACCACCATGAACAGAGCTAGCAATCCAGATCTACTTCTACTGCATCCCTCAGTCCTGTCCTACAGTTACAGATTTTTTCATGCCATTGTACACTTAAAAGAGGGAGAAACTAGCAGCTAAAAATAATGCATACACTGAGGCAGAGAATAGAAGAAAATATAAACCAATAATAATAGAAATAATGAAAAGTTTTAAGACAGGGGAAAAACAGAATTGAATTCTTTGTGTCTTCCAGAGGAGGAAAAAGGTACTCAAAATTCACCTGTTAAGCACACTTAAGGCCACGTGGGCTTTCTCTTCCTGACCTTACTTACCCTCAACGTTTTCATCATCTTGCTCAACCCTGCAGTCATCTATTGTAATAAGGGGCAAAACAAACTCCTCTTCAGAGCTAAAGTCATGCAGAGGAAAATTATAGCTTCATTCCTTTGGAAAAACACTAACAGATTGTTATCTTGACACGGATTATGAACAACACCGTAAGCATGAAGGATAGGACTGAACTCTTTCCTCTATGACCTTACCATAAGCCATGCTGCACTACACAAAGTCCTACATCTAGAGGAGTCTTTAAAAAGGGACAGACAAGCATGGCTAGGGCCAGGTCAGGGCTGAAGCACAGAACCATGTTACAGCAGCGATCAGAATGCATCAACCACTCACAAAGACACACTGATCTAATTAAAATGAGTTTAAAGCTGATTCAGTGTGTGCTTTTAAAGCTACTTAAAATTCACCTAACACAATTTACTGTGGCACCCAACTAGATTAAGATTCACTGATATGGGCTGCTTTAAACTGAGTGAAGAGTATCTAGGCTGGGAGAGAGAAAAGAGAAGGGTTTTACATCCATCCAACAAACTGGACTTTTGAGTTTGAATAGGAACAAATCATACTGAATGAGGGTCTCGCACACTCAAAGAGCTTTTGTTTCCCTTCTCAGCCAGCTTCCTCTGCCTCACCTACTACAACAACTCCATGCACAACTCAGGGTAGCCAAAGGAAGACTGGGATTTAAGAGCACAGCGTCTTCTCCCACGCAAGCAGGTAGATACTGATATATTCCTTTGGAGGTGGTGGAGAAAGGAAATGTATACAGTACTCTAAATTAGCCTCAGATTATAAACTTCCATTCAACTTTCTCAGCCTGTCTGGAAGGAGCATCTGGGGCTGCACTGCATTTGAACATGCCAAAACTGATGGGGAGTGGGTATGCGGGGATGATGGAGGCTGCTGACAGAGGGCCTGAAAAAGCTGACAGAGGTTGGAGGACATGGGAAGTGGCACACTACCTGTGTGTGCCTATATCCTGACAGTGCAGGACAAGGGAGATGAGTTCTGCATGGCAGGTACTGTGTGTCCTGAGCACTCAAGGGGAATTAGGATGTTTGGAGGGTATAAGGGAATGAGCCACTATTCAGCTGCTGGGTGGTCTGGGCAGCACCATCTAGTCAAAGGCCAGAGGGCAAGAAAACATCACAGCTGAGAGATGTGAAATCTTGGACCTGTATCCAAGAGGGTGATGTTCTGTTGGGTGTTGGAAAGAAAGCAGCCCAAGTTCAGCTTGCCACGAGCCTCTGGGCTCTGTGGTATAATGTGGTGCTTAAAGACACAGCAATGGTAGCCCTGAAACAGTTGGACACTCCAGGCTCAAGCTGAACAGTGCTCACAAAGCACAGCAGCCATGTACTTAAGGCAGCTGTGCGGAGGAGGAAAACAGTGAGTTCACAACATTTCTCTGTTTGCCCTCTCTTTCCCCTCTGCCCCCAGAAATTATGCCACTTTTCCCATGCTAGATGTAGCAAGACAGCAGCTGGCAGTGCTGTCCCCAGGCTTGTCCACTGCTACAGGGAATCTGCTTCTGAAAGCAGTCAGGACTGGAGCCTTTCGGGGGTGCTCAGAGCATGCAAAGCTCTGCAGCAGCATCAGACCATGTGTGACAGAGCAGCAGAGTCAATCTCCTACCCTGCACCCCTAACACCATTGCCAGACCCAGCTAGCCCCATTAGCAAAGCAGAAACACTGTGCAGATCTAAATTTGTCAAAACAGATTAAGCCTATCATTCCTCACAATACAGAATGAAAGCAGCAGTAAGTCCTGCTTTGTCAAGAGATCAGTTGAAGTCAATGTTAGCAGCATAAAAGCATCCGTAGCTGGCTTGTACTGCCCTTCCCTAGGAGCTCTGGCCTCCTTTAAAAGGTGTCTGTAGAAGGCTACTAGCAGAGCTGAGCGACTCACCTCTCTCCTGGCTCCCACTGTAAGGGCATTGAGAACCTACCCCTTTAATTCCACACCTCCCTACCAATCTCCTTTTAAGGATTAAGCTCTTTCCCAACCATTGGAAAATCCAGCTCCAGATGCCTGACCTACACACACAGGCCCAGTCAATAGGGAGTGGAGGGAGCTATCGCATTTGTTTCTCAATTGATCGAAAGACCAAACGAAGCTGAGTCAGACAAATCCCTTGGTTTCCTCACACTCCACTCCCTTTGCTTTGGGGAGCTCCAACATGCTGGGAGGGGAGATAACATTTGGCAACAGCAAAGAGGCGCGTGCATGAGAAGAAATAGGGTAGTCCACCTCCCCAACATTACTATAAAATCTGACTCTGAAAGATAGGCTGGTGAGACTGGGAGGAAGTGGAAAATCATCATGCCAGGAAGGCTCCATTTGTTAGTCAGAGAGCAGAAAAGCTGGTCACTACCAGCGGATGTCTCCTGTCTTGTTATCTCTTCCTGCTGAGCTGCCCAATGGGAGGATGAAGATTTAGTCAGCCCATGGCCTCCCACTTCCGTATGCTGCCTCCTTTGAAAGAACTCACTCGTTTTCAGCCCGAGTATTTTATCCTGCCAGAGAGTTGGTGCAACCGGTTCCTGCAGCCCCCTCAAGGCCACAGCAAGGGCACAGAGCGGTGTAGCCCAGCACAAGTCATGCTCTGGCAAGCCCTGGTGGCAACCAGCAGCTCATCCTGATTAGAGCAGCCCCCAAGATGCTGTAATCTCTTCTCTAATATTACTCTAATCAGTGATGGGGCCAGCTTGTAACCTGTCCTCAGGTCAGGGAGCTATAATTAATTGGCTATGGCTCCCTGTAGGATCTGGGCACAGCTCAGATCCTGGCCTTTGCAGTTTAACTTGAGGCTAACACTGATTCGAGTCTATCATTGCTGTAATTAGTTTTCCCCAGTACAAACCAGGACTGTTAGTGCTGCATGTTAAATAGAAAATACATGAGGACAAAAGTATGTGAATTACTGTAAGTTTTGACTACTGTTCAGGCAAGTTTCAGATGCCTGTTTACTTTGCTACAGTATGAAGGCCCTGCCTCAGTGAAGAACCTATAGAACTGCGGCCATACATAAATCAAACCTGAGCAATGCAGAAAAAGTACAGTACGCATTTCTTCCATAAAGGTAACAGTAAATCATCTACTAAGTTAATGGTTCACTGATGCAACTCAGTTTCTAAGAGGTGGAAACAAACCTAGGGATGTTTTATCTATGACCCTTGGCTTAGGTCTGAGATACAGCTTTAACTGAAGAGCAAAGGTTAACTGTAATAGAAAATGTCTGCATTACTTTACAAGCCACATTCTGATTTTCTTTTTTTTTTTGGGGGTGTGTGTGTGTGTCAAAATTAAGACAACTTCTTTAATTACGGTAACACAGCCATAAAAAGTTGATTGCAGAGAACTATTTTTCAATGTTTCTTCAGAATACCACAGAAGATGATGACAGGAGTAGGTGCAAAGAGAAGACTTGGGGAAGGAGGAAGGCTTCATATTTACTTGAAAACCATGAAGAGAAGCAATGGTCAAGGAGAGCTCTCATTGATGGGAGAAACATGCTTTCAGACAGAGCTAACTAAACACAGCAAAATTCATATCTCAAAAGTTGTGCCCAGGCACAGCTTTCACTGTGGGCTCAGTATTATCCTACCAGGCAGAGCATAACCAAAGAAGCAAGATGCAAAAAATGAGGCATATTTAGTAGGAGCTGCTCAGACAAATGTTGCGCTTGGGTAGCACATAAATATAAAGGAAAGCAGAACATAGTGCCTCAACCCAGGGCCCAGCTTTTCAAAATGCAGCCACAGGGAAATACATATATTTTCCAGATGAAAATCTAACAAACACAGTGTAAGACTGTGGTCTGCCATGACTTTGTTTGGCTGACAACCGCTAATACCTTGGGGCATGGTGAGGGGAGGGAAATTCACTCCTGGCAACTACAAACAAGTCCCTGCTCTTGACTGGTATTACAACGCACCAACACTGAACTGGTCAGCTTGTACAGAAATAGTGTGAAATAAAATGACAGTGAGGGCAGCACGAGACACTGATGAGCACCAAAAAAAAAAATAAAATTGAAAGCAGTCACTCTCCACTGAGAGGAATTTTCATGTGGTTTTTCTGGCATTGTCTTTTGGAAAACACTGGGGTTTTGCTACCCTTTCAACTTTTAGAGTTCTCACAAAACCTCTAAACCAGGTCTTTATTTATAATAGGAATTTTGAAACTATTTTTTGCATTCTTTTAGACTCATTCAATTCTTGACCCCAATTGAATTGAATAATGTGGTTACAACTAACATAAATATAGTTCCGTTATAAATCAGGACACGTTTGCCTGGAGACAGCCTTTTTTCATCCCCTTGCCCATGTTCTGCAGCTGTCCAAATACATCCCCACACTCCCTGGAACCTGCAGCACAGTCTCACTGCCACAGCTGGTGGGGGCAGAGGTAGTGGGGCTGCAGGCTTTCCTCCCTTCGTGCCCAGCCAACAAGCCAATTCATGTTCCAGTTTGCACTGTGATGCTACAAGGCTGACAGAATCTTGTGCTCCTGTGAGGGGTATTCGATCTCCCTACCAGGGATGAGGGCTGTCTGTGTCAGTTTGATAAAGATTCAGTAGCTGGCTGGTTGACTCCCTGGGGCACAGTTCAGTCTTGGCTTAACTGGAGCAAACATCTTACTGCATCACTATGCAGAGAATAAACAATTCCAGGAATGCAACTATAACTGAGTATTCAAGGCTTTCCACAGTGGGAATTATTAAAAAGACAGCAATTGTCATCAGATATCAGCAATACCACATTGGTTAGAATAGGAAATAAAATCTTTACTGGTATTATCTGCTGGTGAATGCTGATCTGAACTGTCATGCTGCTCTGGTACATCAGGTGTCATATCAACACCAGGACAGCTAGGCGAACTAGGAACCCAGCAAAGCACTTCAATGATCCTGTCTTCCCTACCAAACACAAGACTTTTCAGGAAGATTTTGCATTAAATGATACAAATAGCAAGGGCAGCAAACTGATGGAGAGAAAAGGGCTCACCCAGCTTTACAGAACTAATTTCTCACCATGTCCCTTGTAATTCCTTTTTCACCTTCACCTTCTACTGCCAGTTCACCAAAACAAACCCCTGAGTTGTCCCAAGACAAGAGGATCAGCTCTGCTTCTAACATTTTCAGACTCTACTGGAATCTAAAAGGCCTGAAGTGCTTCTGGGAAAACCCATTCTTGGGAGGTTCTCACCCCCGTTCACAGGAGGTCACACTGGATAAGCATTTACAAGCTTAGTGAAACAGTGTGGTTCAACATCTACCTGCAAATACATGCCAGCTCAGGATCTGGTCCTTCAAAAGTGTATACACTTATAAACTGCTGCTCAAATCAGTGACATGGTAGAACATCCCCAGAAGACAGTCTTTGACATCTCATGTAAAGTTTCAAAAATACAAATGAATTTTCAAGTTATACTGAAACACCACCAAGCCTCTAAACTGTCATTAACAAACATCAATCAGGTCAAAAAGAAGAGATTTTAGCCTTCTGCCTACAAGGGGATCTAGAACTTATATTCTGCCATTTGTACCAGTTTCTCAGATGTCCACAAGGTTTTGCCACTATCAGAGATACACATTTGCACAGTAAGTTGGTGGTAAATCTATTTGATTAGGAACTGAATCAGGACTGAATTTAACATGGTTTTATTGTTTTCATTTTTATTAGGATCAGGAAATTCTGTGATCTGACAGATGCTACTCTAATGTTATGTTTGACGGAACTCACTGCCTAGAGTCACAAACGGCCATAAGCACCAAAATCCCAGCTGCTTTTGGTCTGAACACCCCATGCTAACATGTCTGGTGCAGGCACAGGCAAGACCCAGCTCCATGCAGCAGACTGACAGGAACTGCCTGCATCTTCCTACACTATTCAAGCAAGTAAAAAACCTGAGCGCTTCCTGCAGAGAGGTCTCCCCACACAGCATGGTTACCTTCCTCTTACAAGACCACTGCCTTCATCCCCCACCTTTACCAACAGCTCAGTGGCTAGAGAATTCACCCAAAATGGCAGTGTGGAAGGGAAACAGGTTTAATTTCTTTCTGTAATTGAGGGACACACCTGCTACCCCACAGGCAATGAAGGAAGGGCTTTCTCAGCTCTGTTGGGAGCCACTGTTCAACTTTGCATTATATCATTAAACAGTGACTGAACCAGAAAGAGGAGATGGGACAGGGAAAGAGCTATTTCTCAGTCTAAAGCTAGGAAATGAGGTGGCCTACAGAATATATGAACCCCTGCCTCAGCTACATCCACAAGCTTAGGACTTTAGCTACAGGTCAATAACGATGAAGTGCACCACAAAATGTCCACTTGCCTTGACCTATGACTATGCAGTATTTATGGTTCTTTTCTGTATATTCCCTGTTTGCGGATGTTGAACTTAGAGATTATTTACTCAGGGGCAGATTCTGATTCATTAACACAGAAAAGGAGCTATTCCATGAATAGTCCCACCGAGACTAACCGGACTTCAGCTTTACTGCCCAACTCTATACCCTCTCTCATCAAAAGGTTAACTGGGAGTAAAATACTGGAGGATTATTGTTATCCACTGGGGTTTTATTTCAAAATAGCTCCATGCCTTCAGAACATTGAGTTTAGAAAGTTCACCCATTAGAGTGCAGTATATTGGCGTGAAGTGAAAGTTTGCAGCTACACGTGATCCCGGAAACTGCAATACATGCTGAAGTGCAGTATCACGGTTTTGCAATTAGATTCACATTCTAAAAAAGAACTGAGATAAACTAAGAAATAGTTCTACAATATGGCAAAGAACTATGAGAATTTATATGAAGTTTGCATACAGTTGCTTCCCAGCCTCTTGGTCACTTCCCTGGGCTTAGTAATGGGGAAAAGTTAGGGTGGAACGAGAAAGCTATCATGTCCTCTTTGGATGCTTTGCAGTTAAGTTACACTGATTAAGTTCTTATTATTAGAGTGGAAACTACGTCTTGGTACCTTGGGAAGCCTGCATGCACTCACAGTGCAAAAACTAAGTTCCACGCATTGCATTGAAGTGTTACCTGCACTGACACTGAGACAACATCATGGTAGCTTCAAGCTGCTTAAGTAAAAGCTGCTGCTGCAAAGGATAGGTCTGATCACATCACCTCTTCCCTTCTGCAAGCACTAACCCTTCTGTGACTGCACAGGGAGCCAGATCTGGGAAGCAATCCACATGAAATTCAGCCCAATGTATGAGCTAGCCTGTGTTCTCCACACCACTCCATAAGCACCGGTGCTAAATACAGTACAGGCAACAAGACACCTATTTTAGGAGGAACCCACACCTGGATCAGCACAAGGCATTCATGATGCTGCAGGCTAAAAGGCTCTGCTGTAACGCTAAGCTTGTGAAGCAGCAGTCAGTGGGAATGAGATGACAGGGCAGGTGCTGAGTGGATATCCACACCATGTATATCTGATGTACAAGGGTTCAAATGGAAAATTAGGTTGCTCTTATATGCTGTTGTGAAATTCTCCTGAGTGTTTCATAAACAAACATTTGCATCTTGGACACCTTTTAACATTTCTTCAGACACCCATGTTGAGCAAACTGGATACATATGTTTTCTTTGTAAAGTTTCCAAACAGAGTTGCCTCAACTCTTATTTCAATGTCAGTGGGAATCTAAGCTACGTAAAAGTGCTCAAGACAGGGCCCTTTGGGTAAAGGAATATTGCAGATTATTTATCCAAAAGACAATGCAATTTAATGTTTTGCAATGGCAGGCATTTCACATGCATCAATACTTCTGTATTGATCGTGCAAACCCATCACAGCACACACAAGGGAAGAGCACAGCCTATGCAACCTGCTGCCACCAAACTCAGAAGAGTTGCTGTGCCCTGATACTGGCCCTGTAACATGTGCACACCACACTGTGGGTGACATGGGGGAGTAGCACCTGCTAGCTGCCCGTCTAAGCACCCCAGAGGTTCACTCATACACAAACTCATTTGAAGAGGAGCTTGCAAATGGCTGCACTTCCACTGATACCCTCCATGCAAGCATCACTGGAACCACCAGACTTTTCAGTTAGCAGAGGTGGCTTCAGCTCAGTGCAGGACTGCATTCAAGACAGACTTTCTATAGTGCCTTTTACTAGAAATGGGTGGGACCCTGTACAGTTCACTCTGCAAGGGCCACAGAATTGTCTTGTTCCTGACTCTTACATTTAGTTCCTCATCTTTTGACTCAAGGAGCCTTTGAGGAGGGGCCAGAGCAGCAGTTGTATGATCCCAGGTCACTGCTATCTATATATGTGTTTTGACTCAAGTTATCCAAAGCAATATGCATCTGATAACGTTAGCTCAAGTAATGGCAAACTGGTGCATAATTCCATGCTGGAAAATAACGAGGAGATTGCTCAGGACTTGGTGGTTGGAACGCAAGACTTGGATCAGCTAGAGAGGTGTAAATCTTGCTTCAGGAGGCTTGAAGAGGTTCACATAGGAAGAAGACTTATGCCCAAGATTGTCTCTTGCAGGACTTGCCTTGCAAAAGCAGATTAAATCTGCAAGCAGAAACAGTACATTGCTTTTTTCCCCCATCTCCATAGAATAATTTTATTGATATAGCAGTATGATTCTGTAACTTTTCTGTATACAGCAGTATGATTCTGTAACTACTCATTTAGAATCGTCGGTTAGCTATGGCTTTACACCCACCTAACAAAGCAGGATTTGCTCTGTTGTCTTTTTGTTGAAATGTGACTACCCTTCCTTCATACCCTTCCTTCTCTCGTGCAGATGCTGACCACAAGTAAAACCACAATGATAAAGCTGTTTTCTCTTATTAGTCCATTTTTGTAAACAGTTCTGAATGCATAAGCATAGCTCCTTGGTGTGTGTATTAAGGAATGGAAATCTCCACTCTGAGTTGAAATCCTAATGAATAAACTTATTTTTCTTTAGCTTGAAAGGAGAATGTTACCTATGTTAAGCTGTATCTAAAAAAATCTTGGCAAATTAAAGGGGAACTTAGGTGCAAAAATAATGCAGAATCAGCTCCTAATTGTTCCCATACTTAGGCTATTCTGATTTTTTTCTGCTCCCCTGAAGCTTTTTTTGTTTTCATTCCCCTTTATTTTATTGAGTTATTGACAGTCAGATAAAATATTACAATATACCCAATGTATCTAAAAAATAGCCTGACTCATCAGGCTGAGCCAATCTAACACATTTTCCAAATTATACTCATATAGTCTAATTTTAAACCATTTTATTTTAATTTAAAAATGTTTCAGATTTTGGCAGAAAAAAAAGGCAGCTAGCAATGGCAGAATAAAGATCCAGCTGGCAAGAAGATAGAAAGGAGAAAACAATTTTGAGAAATACATTGTAAATGGCAAGGAACTAAATATCTCCTATAATGAAAGCAAATGGATTTTAAATAACCCAACTAAATTGTTTATGTGTTTTTAAATAAAAATAATTAACCATCTCACAAAACAAAAACCTTCTTAAATACAATGTACTTACAGAGGCTTTTGAGTGGAAAAGCTTTCTACTGCTCTGGCTTACAGATGAAGCACACACAAAACAAATTCTTCCCTCTAAAACCACATACTAACAAATGTTGTGTTTTGTTCTCATATTGCTCTGCAAAAGTTGTTAGCTAATAGCTTTCTTAAATTCAGATCATTAATTGGTAGCTTAAAAACAGACATGCAAAGAAAGAAAAGCAACAATACAGCTATCCTTTACCTGCCATTGTCACTGGCAGTATTTTGGATGGATTATCAGATGAGCTGTCCTTACTGAAAAGGGAAGCATGGATGCTTCCAGAGACATCTAGCAGAAGAAATAATAAGTAAACCTCAGAAAATGGCTTTTTTTTTCTTTTTTCTTTTTTTTGTCCTGAAAAGACTATATTAAGAACAGGTATGATCTCTCTAATTGGACTTTCCATAGAAAAGTACAGTAACTGAGACAAAAAGAAGAAAGGTTGAAAAGCAAGATATGTTCAACTGAAAGTGAGAAACTTGATCTGGAAACTGTTTAAAACATGTCTTAAATGCAGGCAAACGTCTTGGATAGGCTACACCTCCCATCATCTATCTCTGTATGTCCTCCCAGCATGGATGAAAATTTTGTCACAAGAAACCCTTCTGCAGTATAACCCATGTGAAATACCCAGGTGGAGACATTGTCCTCTTGAGGCAAACAGGCTCGCAAGAGCCTGTTTCTCAATTCCTGCTGTTAAAACACTCAGGCTTGATTTGGGTCTTTAGCAGGTTTGGGGGTTTAGAAGGCAAAAATCCTACTTGCTTTTCAGATGGATATAGAACAGGGTAGCTTTGGGGAAAAAAAAAGCCTTTCTGGATATTAGGGCATGAATCTACCTACAGCCAGAGGAAAACTCTATGAAAGAAAGCTGACACATATAAGGCAACCAAACCTTAAGCATTTAAATGTCTTCTGGCCCACAGCAGCAGGACTTGCTGTGTTAAGACATGAGTCAAGACAGAATCTTGCAGGTGCCCACCCTCCAGGGACCCCATCCCCAGCTGCAGTACAGTGCAGTGGCCATGTTCACCGCTGCCACTTGGTAGCTCAGGTGCATCTGGTTGCTGGCTTGCAGTGCAGCCCACGTGCTGCATCCTGCACATGAGCAAATGGATTGAGATCACTGCGATGAGTGGGAGATAGGCCTACTGCAGAGTGGCAACTCAATGCACCTTTTTTGCCACGTGAGACACCTCTCTGGTCTGAATTAACCAGTAACAGACAGTCAATGCAGACAATTGAGGTGGCAGGTACTTTCGGTTAAAATCAGCAACAAAACTGGTAGCAACTGAAGAGAGTGTGATCCCTATCAATGCTGTGCTAGAACGCTGTCCTCCCAAACCCACAGAGTCAGTAACAGCTGTTTTGGGTAGTTGTGCCCACCAGGATCAGCTAGGATGCCAGTCCTACAAGGAGATCTGCAATGACTTAATTGCCACTGAAGTCAGTGAAAGAAACAGTCTCTGCAAGATCAGGGCCAGAGAGTTTAAATGCATAGAGCAGCCACTTCTCCCTTGCCTCCTTTCAACTGTGTAAATAGGTGAGATGAAGAAAATGACCTAGTTGCATCACCTTGCAAAACCTCACTGTTGGAGCTTTCAGGAGTCAGTCTGCTGGCCATTTGAGGTGAAGCCATAGCCTCATGCCCACCATCAGTCTTCCCTCTCTATTCGTGTCTAAGTATCTCATCAGACAGGTAAACTCATAGCCTCTCTGCTACCAATGAAGGGGCTGAACAGCCACAGATGTGTTCAGAGGCTTCATGATCATGTGATGCTAATGAGGTGGTGTGGAACCGGTCTGGGAGGTGCCTCTCACCAGAGACTCCTTAGGTTAGTTGCTGCTAACAAGTGTCTGTCTCTCCCTTTCTTTCCTCAAGGCTGTTTGCTCCAGCCATCAAGAGGCTCAGTGCCAGCGCTGTCAGCAAGGAAGGTCAGCAAAGCTGTCCAGCCAGACTCACATCCTGCCACAAACGTTTTGCACAATCTCTGCCCAGTGCTGGGCACAGTGGGGTTTCAGGTGCTGCCTCCAATACTGCCAATGACAACCAGCTTCTGGCATGAGCACAGACTCAACCTCAGCAGCACAAAATAGTACCAGGAGATGGTTTTAGCTATTCAAATTTGCTCTAATTTCAATATGTCGCTCAGAAAATTACTGCGGTGTGCACAATAAAAAAAAAAACAAACCAAAACCAAACAGCAAAAAACTAATCAAAGGGTTAAAGAGATACAGCATTATAATTGACAACATATTTATATTGTTTGGTGGGGTTTTTTTCTTCATGATTCTGCCAAAACCAACCTATAACCACAGCATTCAATTTTTCAAGTGTATTTGCCCAAGGCAAGGCAAATTTTTGCACCTACACACGTGGGCTTTTTCCAGGCATGTATGTGGCTGTTGCGAGTGCTATTATCCTTCATTAAAAGTGATAGATCTTCAAGATAAACAGGCATGGATTACCATTCCCCAGCTGAGTCTGGATCTATTACGTAAGTAGTTACTCAGTTTCTATAGTTCAGCTTTACAAACATAAAAAGTTATATGTGCTTTCTCAATGTCTCTCATCACATTATAATTTCTTTTCTCTTTACCTGGAATCTCTTATAATTTTTCAGAAACCAAAACAGTTTCTCTTACTAAGTATTGAAAATACATACATTAAACTGTGGAATGTTAGCTCAGCAAAATCTAACAGTTCCAAAACAGAAAGGTTTTCCTTAGAAAATACTCCAGGTGTAATGACAGGCTCATGCAAGTTTGTTTTTCAGTAAAGGTAATGTAGAATTTTCCTTCATTGTGAAAAAAAATCAGTAGTCACTTGTTGTAAGAAAACTTGTCTGAAGTCGTGATAGGTTGCCTAGATATACCAAAATGCCTGGATACACCAGAATAAAACAGGATTACTTTTTTTTAAAAAAGAATGAAACACATTGTTGAACATTAAACAGGCTTAGTCAAAGATCAAATTTTCACAGCAGTGGTAGTATCTATATTTGTTCAATGAGCTTGCTTTTAGCTTCCATACACAGCTAACCTCTCAATCAGCTGCTTACATTATTTGTTGGCTAGCCTGAAAACAAAAAGAAATGCTACTTAAATGGCCATTTAAGTATGCTTGTGTCTCAAAGCACTGCAGATAATTTCCATCTCTATGAATTAAATCAACGCAGAGCAAGAGGACAGGGGCAGGAAGCCACAAGAAATAGTATCTCAATATTATTTACAGTATAGAAAAACTGCCGTAGTTGGTACATTTATCCACACACTAAGTGCTCTGGGGACAACCTCTGGTTCATGAACATTTGGCATTTGATTGGAGTGATGTCCATGTGCAGTAGACAAGCAGCTGACTGCTTTTGCTTGCACACCCATCCACACGGTCCAAAGTACATTCTTCTAATGTACGATGGCTCAAGTATGGCTCTGCCTCCAGATGTTCATTTCCAAAGCTGTGGCAAAAGTCTGCTTCTCAGACAACTGGCTGAGTTTGCCATGTAGGGAAGTAGGGTTGGCTGGAAAAGAGCTATTCCATTTAATGCAAAATAATTTCAGTGTTTGAAATTTGTCTTCAACACAACAAAATAAAACAAAACCAAAAACTTTCAAGTATCCTGGGAGACCAAGCCCTGCATCCCCAACTCAACAATGAGCAGTAAGAGCATTCACTGATCTTTGGAAGACTCAGGTTCAAGTCCCCACTCTGAACCAGGAAAACACCGACTGAAATCTGGATCTCCCACATCTCAGATGAGTGTCCTAACCACTAAGCTTGGGTGGAGCTCTTCCTCTTGTTTTACCCCACCCTGGATCTGATGACATTTTTACTGGAACAGATACATTTGTGTGAAGGAAAAAAAAAAAAAAAAGCGCCCAAAACTCAGGAACAACTCTGATATGAAAAATCACTTCCTGAAATTTAGAACATGCCAGAATCTGGATTTATTCATCCATTTTGAAAATTGGTAAAAACATGATGCTTACCGTCTCTAAAGGACCCCATTAGCAAATACAAGACAGGCTTGTTCTGCAGTAGGGAAGCGGGATTTGTCAAATGAAACAGAGGGAAATGCAGCCATTGCACATTTCAGAGTGCTCTGCAGGACTTAGTGAGCTGCAGCCAGAGCAGGAGGACAAAGAAAGAGATGGTGCCAAAGGTTTCAACAGAATATAGACTGTCCCAACACTCTTCTAGTCATGGAAAAGACACTGTAGGAGCAAGGAGGATACATATGGAGATTCCCTTGAGCATCCCTGAGGCATGGAGAGCAGGGTAAAGGGTAAACTGTATCTCCTCCCTTTTCTGTCAACTCCTTGAAGGGCAGTACCAACTAGACACTGGGAGGTAGGCTGAGGGCCTTTTCAGATGAGGATGCCAAACACTTCAGCTCATGAATTAACCTAAGAGCCCTCATGCCCTGGACCACAGCTAGATCATATCATCATCAGGGCAGAGCCTGAGCCTGCTGAGCATGGTCCCACTCCTATTTTTGTAGCATGAAAACTCACCGAGAAGGCTGCTGTGAAAAACAGCATCAGTTCCAACAAAGCTGCCTGCCTTTCTGTTTAGCAAGTGTGAAACATAACTGAGTTGTATCAGTTCTGTGGGGGAGGGAATTACAAAACTGCCTGACAAACTGCCATGGATTTCACTGGGGGCCAGCCCAGCCTTCCCTCAGTGAAGTCCCCACTGAACTGCCTTGCTTAGGGCTCAGCCACACAGCATACTCTGTTGCATTATTCTGTTCATTATTTCCTTTTCCTGATGGGTCTCTTAACTGTTCTTTAGATTTTTATACATATGGAATCTAAAGCTCATTTTTTTATGTACTCATAGGTCAAAGAAAAAGATACATTAGTTTTCCCAGAAGTTCTCTCTACTTTTATTTCTTCTTTTTCTTTCTTCCTTTTTTTTTTTTTTAATATAGAAGCCTTTTGCTATGAAATATGGGATTCTCTTCAATTATTAACTGCTATCTGGTAACTTATTATACAAGATAAAATTAAATGACTGTTTAACCTTGGGCCAAACAGCAGCAGTAGTCATTCTGTGTGACACCATTTCACGCTGAATTCCCTTGTACCAGGAGAAATCTTTGGGGTTTAATTTTTTAATTTTTTTACAGTTTTATTGTGTTTATACTCAGGAAAAAGATGGTCATATGCAAAATACGTTTCTCTGGCTCTAGTAAAGCTTGAACTTGATCCTAATAGTACTGAAGCTCTCAAGCACTTTACCAGTTCTGTGAATGTCAAGAAACACAGCAGGTCTGCATTAATAATTATTTAGGGGATAACTATTTTCAATTTTTATCCACTCAAAACAGTAGATATAATGGGAGATAAAAGAATTAAGAGCTCTGTCTTTCCAGAAACCTGATTTCTTTTAACACCATGGAAATGAACAGCCTCATTGAAGAGGCCAAACAACGTAGACAAAGTTATGTTGAAAGAAAAAAAAAAGTTACATTGTAACACAAAGATATCTGGAGAAATTCATACAACTGATTATCCACAAATACTGAGGAATACAGACAAGCCTATCAGTCAAGTGCTCTCAGGCAACATATCAACTTGCGCTGACCAAGTCATCTACCTGTTTGGCTGCAACATTTTTTCTTTCTTTTTTTCTTTTTTTTTTTAATATATCAAATCAACACCTGAAACTTGCTCTTGAAAAATGCATCTCCAGTCAGCTCATCTCCACCGTCAGCAAACTAATACTATTTTTGCATAATATTGCAGCAAAGACTATAGTCTATCAGATGACAACAAGAGTGTTCACTTTCTATGGGATTTTTTCAAAACGGTAACTCCTTCCACCCACCTTAGATATCAATACAGTCTCATTAATTCTCCCCATTTGTCCAGTACCATTGGCTGGTTCAGGATCAGCAAATTGGAGGCAGATATGGAACCAGTCGTTTCATTAGAGGCATAAGAAAAACATTACTGGATCAAGCCAAGGTCTTGTATCCAGACTCCAGCAGTAGCGAGTAAGACACAGTGATATTTCCCCAGTACAGCCTCCCAGCCTACAATATTTTCTCCAGCTTCCTAACCATAAGCAGTACCCTTCTGCTTAATAGTCTTTGATGAATTTTCCCTCCATAAATTCCTCTCATACTTTTTTACACCTGTATGCTTTTGGCATCCACCCCAATTAATATCAAATGGTTTCATATTGTGCTAAACCCCTTTCTGTTTGTTTTCAACATGCCCCTTGATAATTAATTTGATGTCACATTCTGCAACACTGACTGATATCCCCTAATCACCTCTACTGACCACTGGGGACATCAACTGCCTCTTACTCAACCAGGCTGTTAATTCCTAGCCACCTCAGTCCTCCTGTGTATGCAAACCATTCTCTGCCTTTGGTTGCTTGCAGCTGTTCTGTCCTTCCTGAAATGAGAGTGAACACTGAACAGTGTTCAAAATGTGGATGTATAAAGGATTTACACAGACATAACAGTATATTCTGATGTGTTCCCTATTCCTTTCCACTAAATTTGAATATTTCGTTCACTTTTTTAACTGCTACTGAACCCTAAAGCCAGCGTTGTTACAGAATTAGTTAATAAAACCTCCAAATCTCTACCCTAGTGCTAGTAACTAGTTCAGAACCAATTAAGGTGATGTCTTTTTCCTATGCATATCACTACACACTGAGGTCAAAAAGGCTCTGCTAGTATACTGTAGTACAGTATGCATCATGAAGATCTGGCAACAGATACTGTAATTCAAAGTCTCTGTGTGATCCAGTTTGGTTTGTTAATCTGAAATTTCAATTCAAGTCTTCTCTCAGCTTCTAGAGTTCTTCCCAGAGGGCCGTTCAATCATTACACTAGATTGTCCCATGTACTTTATAAAAGGCTGGGGAGTCTAGATTAATATTCAAGCTGTTGGAACAGGCAACAGGTCTCAGCTCTTTAAGTGAAGCATCTATCCCTCTCCCAAAAGATACTTAACTGCTAACACATCTGCATTTCACAGTGGTCTTGAGAGAACCCAGCACATAACAGATTTGACATTAGTTTGTATATTTAATATTGAGGTAACACCATTTAAAAATAGCTGTTTTTTCTTACTGCAATACTAGATCTTTTACATACTTTCCCACTCAGTCACTTCACAGAAGACAGGTATGCTTCATTTTTAAAAATTTGTGGTAGATGGAACCTCAGGAGAAAAAAAACCTGACAGAAATAAACAACAGAGATCGTATAGTGTGTAATGCTTCATTTTACCCACCTCTAAGCAAAACATTTAATTGTGAGGATATAATTAGATTCACCATGTCAAAACCTTCTCTCTCAACTATATTCCCAATACAGAGCATTGTCCTTTACCCTACATTTAACACAGGTGATGGAAAAGGATTCTAGTCAGTTATATTCCCTAAACCACAGAAGCTGTCCTTCCACAATAATCTCTTTATCAAACCACCAGATTGTCTTCTTGCTTAATATGACAGACATAATAAAACACTGGGGGCTTTGAGTTTCTTTCCAAAGTTCACAAGGTATGTTGGCTTGTACATACATGCTTTAATGACAAAAGCGAAAACACACTGAAAAAGTATGCAGCAGCATTGAAAGTGATCCAGGATGAGCAATACGATATTCAGCTTTACTAATTAGCACAGAACATAGTTACTAAATTACCAATATCATTAACACATTGCATGCAACTTTGCATAATAGACTGTAAACTAACCACATTGTAATTCCTAAGAACAGATAAGCACATTTGGTAGATGAAGCTTGTGAAGAAAACTTCCTTAGTCATAACAGGATCCAACTTTTCTATTTTCCCTCCCCTATCACATAATTTTTTTAAGCAGATGAACTATTGGACATAGATTTTTAAGGGGGGGTGGGGGGTGTCCAAACAATTAGAGAATCTGATATGAATCTGTGTAAAGCTGAGTGAATTTTCTGGATAAAGCATTAAAATTCAGGTCACACTCGGTCACTAATCATCTTTGTATATGCAGAACTCCACATCACATAGATAAGAGAAGATAAAAGCCTGACAAACTTCCAGTTACTTATCTTTTGTATCACATTACTTATTTCAACCAAATTTGACAAGAAAGCTTATATAACCAAAAGAAAGAGAATACTGTAAACAAGAGAAAGCTTTACATATTTTAAAAATTCAGGAATATAAAGAGTTCTTTGGCTCAGCAAAACAAAACCTCTGCCTGAGTTAGGCTCTTCTGTAGTGTCTGCACCATCAAAGTTGACACAGTAACTCTTAACCTATAAGTAGCCAAGAATCTCCCCCAAGCTTCCATGTACCGTTCACTTCCATGGCTGACCTACCCCGGTATTTATGTGAACACCACTACTTAGCCCAGATGTGAGCCCCTCCTTTCCAAAACCATACGCGCTTCACCTGTGGATTTCAGTTACCTGTGTCTGAGATTGTCTCAGCCCAAAGTGCTGTAAGACACACCTGAGGACTCCTTTCCAAACAGCAGGCCCAGATGCAGGAGAACTTGCCTGTCTTCCAACAACACTATGGAAAAAGCATTGCAGGACTAACAGCCCCTGAAGGATTTAGTCTCACTATAAGGTGCACAAGCTTCAGTCCACATTACAGGCATATCTGGGCTATGACAGGCAAAATTTGTGCTTAAACCACCTTAATACCCAAATCAAGAAACTCTAACAGGGATACCAAAGGGACTAAGCTAAGCTAAGATCCAGGCTGGCAGTATGTCGTTGAGGTACTCTGACTAAAATGCACCTTGTAGGAAGTGACCCCTCCTCCTTGAATTTGGCAAACATGGTGCATCTAGAACACTTTTCACAACAGCCTATACAACCCGAGGCAAAAGCTGGGAGTCACCCGCTTTCTCAGTTCTAATCAGATGCCAGAAAGCACTGTCTGCAAGCATTCTTTGTCTCTTCCTACCTCCTTTCTCTCTCCCTCCCCCCTGCAATTTGCTTAGGACAGTACTTTGTCCTTTGCCTGCAGCAAGGTCTATTCCTGACCAGTCTAAGACATGGAGACTCTTCAGCGTGGTGCCCTTTTCCAAATCCTCTTGCACATAATTAGTTGATATTTAAATACAGTTAGTTGGAGTTGGGTATGTTGTCTGTAAACAATGTGAAGGGAGTGAAAGAGAGAGACAGTCAAGCCAAACAACTTGACATTCTGCCAGCCCAGCAGGCATCTGAAAGGAGTTTTCAATTTCACATCAACATTTTTGTTCCAAGAAAAAAAGAGAACTTGCACTCTATTTAAAAGCTGTTATAATTCTATAAGCTGCCTGAAAAGGAGTGTACTTCACCTAAACTCCTCACATTTTATAAAAGCAGCAACCTATTGACACAAATTAGGAGACATGATGGTCTCCCATCTCTACTCATCAACTCTTTCTGTCAAAAGGCTTTATTCAAATCCAATACCTTTATTCAAAACCTGGTGTGAAATGTGCTAAGTGTGTAAGTTTCAGGATTTAGTATCATGCCACTCTTGTCACTTTTTATCCTGGACCACATGCTTTGGACCATCTCTGTAAATGATGCCCATAAAAGTTGGATTCATTTGCCAAATTCAATAACTATCCAAGGGTGATTTTTGTCTATACTAGTAAATTGAAAACATACATGTTCTTAAAAAGTAATTATATATCAATTTTATTTCCACCACTGAAAGTTTTCAAGTCTGTGCCAAGCTAGGTAAAGCTACTGGGTTCCTGAAGATACTTATGCAAGACAATTACATAGTTGTTTTCAAAATTTAAAATTTACAAACATCTGGCAAACCTTTGTTATTATGTCTTCCCCTTCTGCATGTTTTTCTCTTTCATCAGTTCTGAACAACTGATTCAGTCCAGTTGATCAAATATCCTAAAACATATTCTCATATTTTAACTAAAATAATTGAGGGTTTAAACACAAAAGGCACACACACACCCCTCCCCAATATTGTCTCAGTAAGACTACTCCAGTCTCCTAATATGTTTTACCCACAGGAGCTGTCTTCATAAATTAACAGGCATGAGAATTTTCTGTTGGTTCTCCATGCTGGCCAGACGTTATCTGAACTTTAGAAGCCACCTAGACTTCAGCACAGTCCTGAGTCTGAGTTTGTAAGCCTTGCTAATGAGGCAGGTATATTAGCTTGGGCTTAGTACTGTGCTAATAATGTGTTCGTACTTGATCCAGTGGCTCAGCATACAAGCAGAAGAGCATGTGAGCCTTTCTTCTCTGGTAGACATATCCATTGCATTCTACAAAAACAGTACCTGTAACCTGCAGGCAACTATGCAATGAGATAGAAGCAATACTTGTCAAAACACAGACTGAACATTCAGCATCCACAAATACTCCTATTGAAATAAGACGGGCTATGAGCATGTACGATTGGCTCATCCTCAAGAGTACAGTTAATCCAGGTACACACACTACGTGCAATGCTATTCCAAAGTCCCTATAGAGTTCACATAAAGCATTTTCTTAGATGGCTTTTATGGACTTTGAAAGTGCTCCAGGTACTCCACTCAACTTAGCAGCTTAGAAATTTTATGATCTCAGTGTGGCATACACCATATTAAAAGCAGCTGGGTTTTCAGACAGGTTCTCCTCATCTTTCACACTCTCCCTTTTTAAGCCTTCTTTCCCACAAACTGACAAATACTTCATAACTGAGTCTTCCCCATCTCAGGCAGCCACATATACCACCTTTAAAGGAAATACACTTTACATAGTCTATAGATTATAGTATTTGCAGAGTCTGTCCCAAATCATCTTCTACACCAAAAATGCAGTTTCTCAGGAACCATGAAATACGGTAAACTGCTTGGCATTCACATGTGTAATAGGATAAATTAAGATGCTAGAGAATCTGGAACCTGTGTGATTCATGCTTTAAGGTTTTGGCTAGATTAAGTCACCAAAGCAGGCCTACAGACACACAGAGATGATCTACTAGTATTTGATAATCTCAAGAATGAGTCTACAAATGCCATCCCAGCATGTATCAAATACTTCCCTTAAAAACAAAAAAAAAAATTGGGGAAAACACACTTGCTTTAAAAAACTGCTCACATGGGGAAAGCTGAGCAGCAGCAATGTACTGCTACCATTGGTTAACAGTGATGTGAAGAGTGCCATCCTTCTGGCCATCAGGCCACAGCAATTAGATGAGCTGCAGCTGCTGGTTATAACACATTGTGCACTAAGCTGCTGTCAAAGAATAGGGTATGCTCAAATGTTTTTCATAAAAGGTAACAGGCTCCCCAGAGATGTGGAATCTCCATCCCTGAAGGTATTCAGAGGATGTCTGGCCATGGTCCTAGGAAATCTATTCTAGATGACCCTGTTCGAGCAGAGGCTTTTTATAAGGTGACCACCACAGCTTCCTTCCTACTGCAACCATTCTGTGATTCTGGAATGACATGGCTCCTTTCCAGAGACATGAAGACAATATCCGCTGCTCCACACTGACACTACTTCTAAGCATAAAGTGACAAATAATAAGAATGAACACGTAGTGCAGATTTTATCACATTTTAGAAGTGGCACTTAGGAAATCAGCATGCTACTCCCTCATCAGTGTTTTATCAGTTCCCTTTAGCCATCAGTCAGTGCTGATCCTTGATGACTCAAGCTGCCTACCTGGCCCATTCCTGTGATGCCACTAACAGGTGATCCTCTGCCAAACAAGACTCAGCGCAGAGCATAGTCCCTTACAGAATGCCACCTCCTCTTCCTCCTCTCCTGGCAGGACAGCAGGAGCAGCAGAACAGATACATAGGTTGATCTGTCCAAAGATCTACCTTGCACCAAGGGACAGTTGGTAGTTCCCAGCCAGATTAGCCTGAACTGCACTATTTGAATCTCACAAGGGAGCCACAGCCAAACTAAAACTCAGGTATCTTTCAGTTGTTTATTTGGGGGGGTTTTTTGTTTGTTTGAAAAATATGGGCAAAACTGACAGGTTGAGGAAAGAATTTGTGGGGAAACAGAAGGGAGAGCCAGACCTTTCCAGGTGTAGGCCAAGGTGTAACTGGAGCTCGCTCTCTGGGCAGACTTTCTGCACTGTTTTTTCCTTCTGTTCTTTTTGCCAAAGAGCTAAAAGGCCTGAAGAGCATCATCTGCATCATTCCCCAAAACATGCGCTAAAACAGAATCAGTACAGCAACATATTCTCAGCTCTAGTTCATCTGCCTCAGATGCCCTACATTTTGCAGGGCATCATCAGTCATGTTAAAGCCAGAATATAGTTCATGCAAACATAAAGTCCTTTCCTTTTATTGACTCAAGTTTTTTTACCAATTATTTACCAAAAATAATCACTAATCTGAGATTACAGAGAGTTATTTCTATGGATGAGGTTTACAGCATTTTAAGATTTTGTCTCTCTCTGACCTGGAGCTAGTCTCCACAGGAATGCATTCCCAGTCACATGGTACAATTACACTGGTGTAGTTAAACGTCTGTAGTTAGAATTGCTTCTTCCTCCCTGTGGTCACTCATATTCCAGAATAAGGATGGGGGTTTATGTTTTATTTTAACTGCTTCCAACTACTACATTGGATAAATAAACAAACAGACAAACAAACAAAAAGGCATTCTTGTAAGAGAGTCCCCAGACTTGAGGCAAGATCCACATTGCTCCCTTAGTTTCTTTGCACCCTAGGCTTGACGTGAACATGCTTCCCTTGCAGATGAGTTCCTCGCTGCTTTTGCATTGCACAGCTTTTCCCCAGCTGCTGGAGAAAAATCCCCACAGGAGTTAAGGCCCTGCTGTGCACACACAGCAGGGCCCTGTGCTCACTTTGGAGGGCCTTTTCATCCTCTCAGCAGCCCTCTTCACATCACAAAATGTCTTTCTCCAGAAGCTGCCCTGTCAGAGTTACAATAAAG
Source organism: Falco peregrinus (assembly GCF_023634155.1). Lineage (NCBI taxonomy): Eukaryota > Metazoa > Chordata > Aves > Falconiformes > Falconidae > Falco > Falco peregrinus. The sequence goes on from NC_073734.1 coordinate 14,132,571, forward strand.
GGAACATTTTCTATTAAGACCAAATATATGCCAGTTCTCAAGATGGAGGTACTGTTGGACTCTACCTGTCCAGACCTAGACTGGAGCTAATCTGCATTTGCCTGAGGTATGCTGGGGTTTCAGTATGTCCTAGTGAGAGACAGACAGCCCAAGCAGCCTGCTCACTGCCTGCCAGACAGGGAGCCACAGAGAGGCACTGCCTGCACTGGAGTGACAGCAGTAGCAATCACAGAATGATCAGGGTTGGAAGGGACCTCTGGAGACCATCTAATCCAACCTCCTGGTAAAGCAGGTTCACTTACAGCAGGCTACACAGAGCCACATCCAGCTGAGTTTTGAATGTATCCAGAGGAGGAGTCTGCACAGCCTCTCTGGGCAGCCTGTTCCAGTGTTCCGTCACTCTCCAGGTGAAGAAGTTTTTCTTCATATTCAGCTGAAACTTCCTGTGTTTCAGTTTGTGCCCGTTGCCCCCTGCCCTGTCACTGGGCATCACTGAAAAGAGCCTGGTCCTATTGTCTTGACACTCGCCCTTAAGATATTTGTAGATATTGATAAGATCCCCTCTCAGTCTTCTCCAGACTAGGCAGGCCCAGCTCTGTCAGCCTCTCGTCATAAGGGAGATGCTCCAGTCCCCTAATCACCTTTGTAGCCCTCTGCTGGACCCTCTCCAGTAGTTCCCTGTCTCTCTTGAACTGGGGAGCCCAGAATTGGACACAGGCCTCACCAGGGCAGAGTAGAGGGGGAAGATAACAGTACAATGGTGTACATCTTCAGACCTTGTCCTGTCATGCTAACAGGACAGTAATGCAGAGACAGTTATATGGATACAACATCTTATGGAGCAAATCCACAAGTATATTCCCACATCATTGTGACTGTCCACATCAAGGGGAGGCTGTAGCCCACTATAGAGGTGTCCATGTAATACTCAACCTAAGTCAGTTTCACCCAGTTGCCTCCAAACCCATTTTATAAACTGTTTTCCAAAGGCACTGCCATCCACCACTGCATTGGGGTCACAGTCACTCTAGGAAAGCAGGAGCAGCTTCAATCAAACCTGAATTGAAATGACTGAGCCACAGCTTCCCTTCACAATACCATGGGGAAGATGAAGGTCCAAAAGGTGGCTCAGATGCCTTGCCATAACCTGGGAGGGGCTGGGATAGTTGCAGAGGTGGTGCACTCAGCTCCCTGGAGGGAAGGTGCGCCTGGAATCACTCATCAAGAGGTTCCAAACCAATTAAGAAGAGACGCTCACAGGCTATGTTGTACTTTCCTTTTTTTTTTTTCTCTCGAAGGAAATTACTGGGCCACAGTATCAATGAACTTGTACCTCTTTTTCCAGAATCACATGCAGAAGATTATATTGAAAAAAAAAATTAAAAACACCCCAACAGTTTTTCCATGAACCTTTATGGCTGGCAAGAGCCCATCCCACAGTTCATGTTCACAGATGACTCCACAATTATCAGATCTGAGTAAAACTTCCCAAGCAAAACCATTTTCCCAGTACAAAACATCATTTCACTGAAAACAATCCTTTTCTCCAGCAGCATACTGTGTTTGCTAACATTTAGAGATGGGAACTCTCAAAGAGAATTTTTGTGCATAAATCTTAAAAATTCCCTGGCTTTTTTTTTTTTTTTTTTTTTTTTTTTTTTTAACCAAGAAGGACAACCAAAACCCCTCAACTTTCTAATAGTTAAAAGTATTGGTTGCATGTTTGAACTTGTTAGAGGAAAAACACTAGGAAAAAGACAACACTGACTGTGTTTGGTTTATGTTACAAGTTAATATGCTATTAAAATGTTTAGGTCTTATTATGCACTTTAAAAATGCTAGCGCTTAATATGCTCTGATTAGGGCTTAACAAGCCCTTTAAAATGTTACAATGTTAAACCACCAAATCACATTGTCTCTAAGGAGTAAGAGGCTTAAAAAAATTTTCTATTCTTCACAACCTAACCCTTACATTAATAAAAACAAAATCCAGTCATAATGAGTTTATATCATATATCAGAATGTTTTGACATCCTTAATGACTGGGAGTTAAAAAGTTGGCTTAACTCTGTGTGCTAGTGTGTGCTTGTTTGAGTGTAGGAGTTAAGGTTAGTGGTTTTCTGAAAGCCTTAAATAACAGAGATAATGGAGATGAACATTGTGCGTTTTTGCCATAACTGGTGATTGGAATCCTATTGCCTAATTTAAAGGGCCAGTTATGTGACCGTGAATAATTGAGAAAATACCCATTTAGCCTCATAGCTGTGATGCAGTGAGAAGAATACCAAGGTAGTGACACTACCAGTGAAATCGGGTAAATTCCAGTTAGCACCCGCTGCGAAGCACTAAGGTGCAGATTTCAAAACAGGTACGAAAGTATACCCACAGTGCCACGTGGGGGATGGCGGCAGAGGCTAACAAACCTGGGCCAGACTCTGCTACCTTGCCCAAACCATCACTATTACACGCCAGTGGCAGTCTTGCAATGGCACAGGTGGTCATGGATTTCCAGTATTAGACAGTTCCTACAGTCACACTCTCATAATAAATAGTTTTCATTACTGTTCCTCACTTGGAAAAAAGATAGACAGCGAAGGACATCTATCACAAACTCCAACATAATGTGACAAGCAATTAACAGAGTAACAATGTTGACTTTACAAAACAGACACATGTGATAAAATAATTGCAAAGTACAACATTCTAATTGGGGAAGGAATTGTTCTGGTCTGTATAACAAAGGATACCTGCAAAGGCGGTCAGCAGACATCCCCTATCTATAGCTGTGCACAAAACATTATGACAGTAAACATGATAGGCTTGTTTCTTTGTTCTGCTCTCCTAATTTAAATGTGTTACTCTCTGGAATTTGAATGATAACTCAGGTAAAATGTCTTCACTTCAGTATAAGACCAGCTTTCTTGAAAACTATAAATCTGGGAAATGTCCAATCACAGCAAAACAAACCCACATGACTTATCTAGCTAATTGCAGTGTGAACAGTGAATTCTAAAATAATTTCCATGGCTGAGAGTTCTCAAGGTTAAAATACATTTGCACGCCCTATTCATCAAATAATTCCAAATAAATAATTCAGCAAAATGCTCAATCTTCATGGATAATTAACAGAAAAAGTGGACTAATTAGCTCAATAAACTGTTTGCTGCAATTAACTCCACTAAGCTTTAAAGGGCCATTCTTCATGGATACAGTTTTCAAGAGCACTATTAAAGTATTACTGAGCGTTTTCCAGGGACATGGGATGTGTTTTTGAGCCGACTACTGTCACAAATCAGACCATTTCAAGACTCTGACAGCACTGATGGCTTCCCATATTTTCTCACCACAAACAGCTCAAGGTTGTTATCAATTTAACTTACACACACCTCTGTGCTAATATATCACCCTGCCATATTCAACTCCACAGTGTTTACTTACTCCTTGTTAAACTGGATCAAAATTTCTCGCTAGATAACACGACATGGAGAATTTCTCTTGCCTTTGGTTTTACTTGTTTACTAACATCAGCCTGTTGTGAAACAAACATGAAAAATGTTCAAAGGCTTAAAAAGTTCTTTCCCTTTCTCTTGAACTTTCATGTTCTGTTAATTTTAAATATGTGGTAAATTGATTTTTTATTTTCCATATTAATTTCCCCATGTTCCTTTGTATTAAAATAACTAACACAGAAAAATGATTCCATCTGCTCTGCACTCAGTTGTTTACGCCTTTAGAGATGCTGGACTCTTTGCAGAGCAAATAAGAGTGCTTCAGAGCTGCACTTCCCAGGCTAAATTTCCTCCAAACTCAAGCACCCAAAATCACAAGAATAGATTAAAACTGATTATTATTAATCAAACTCATCACATAATCCAGACAGAAAAAAGACCAGTGCTTTAGTTTTCTTTCCATTTTCTTTCTAGGGTCTGAACTTTTCTGTTATACACATGGCAGGTTTTCAAAGTCTTCCACTTAACAATTACAGCTTCAAACTTGTGTAAGAGAGAGAGAAGACACAGAGAGGGAGAAAAAGAAGGACAGAGCAATAGGGGAGAAAGAGGCGGGGTGGGGTGGGGTGGGGGAAGAGAGCGAGCCATGGGATTGCTGACTTGGCAAGGATTCCTTGCCCAGGAGGGGTCTGGGGTACCAAGGCCAGAGATTGGTGGGTGCCTGGGCCAGCACCTGGCAGAGTGCCTCAATGTGCCCAGGAAGCAAGGTCAGCACCATGCTTTCCCATTTTTGGGGGAGATGCGGTTGTGGGAGGCACACAAGCACGAGGCCCATGCCTGGGGCCAACAACTCCCCAGGAAAGCCCATGGGCAGATGTTCTGCACAATTGCCTGTACATTTCCACTCTGTGGGCCCATAAAACACCCCATCCCATCTCCCTTCTTTCTTTTGTGCTCCTCTCTAACTCATTAATTTATTTCAGCAAATAGGGATTTTTTGGGGTCCTGTGTCAGCCCAATCTGGGTGCTGCAGTGACAGCTGACCAAGGCAGAAGCTTCACAGGGAGTAGCTTACAAAGAGGTGCAGGGCAGGAGGGCCTAGCAGCATGGACACACAATTTTAGCTGGACTCCACAAGTTGCTTTCCAGATTCCTTCACTGGAAAGGGCCTGGCATAAGCGTGCTTTGCATCACACACATTTCACCCTGTGCCTAGGACACTAACCAAGGCTGGCAGCAAGCTACAAGTGTTGGAGCTTGCAAACACACCCACTGCCACGCTGCAGAGCATTACAGCCCTGCTGCAGAGCATTACTGCCCTGCTTTCCCACAGTGCAACAGGGAGCAGCATTTACTGCAGTGGAGCAACTATGACATTCAGATCTTGTTAATATTCCTTAATAGGCAAAAGGCAGAAGACTGGGGGAAGAGAACAAACAATATGTAGCAGTGTTTAAATTATAGTAAAGTACATTAACAATAAATACTCCCCTGTCAAGAATATGTCATGTAATTGTATTTACTGCACTGAACAGAGGTAACCAATGTTTTGAGAGGGTGGTTTTGCACTCCCAAGATGACTCTCCTTTGGGGACAGCATATGTGAATAATCACTCAGACATGGGACATCAGCTGTGAAAAACCTCCTCCAGCACAGCGCGCCAGTTGTGATGGCTAGAAAGTTAGCTCCCTCTCCTGGACTAGACCAGAAAATTAATGTGCATTGCACTGATCTAAGCCAGGGTTTAAGGCGTTCTTCAGCATTTTTATTCTTTTTCTCCCAGGTTCTAGAGAACCTCAGTTAGGGGAAGTCTATGCTTCCTGAAGAATGGGGGTGTGCAGAGATATACAGCATATCACCTAAGCAATGACAACAATCTCACTGAAACTTACTGCAACTTTTGTTAAATTGCTGTACAACTGTAGGATGCAGAATACACATCCACAGAGCCCAAGCAGTGTGACCTGCTGTCACAAAGTCCCAGCATCCATAAAAACGTCATTGCAAACCAGACCTCTCTCATGGCTTTGACACTTTGTCCCTCAGCTCTTCTGCAAGCAAAAGGACCATTGCTCTGAATAGGAATTTGGCCTGGACAGAGTGCACATAAGGACAGCAGCACTTAGCCTTAGACAAGAATTCAAGAACTAAGGCTGAGGTGGAGACAGCAGATCATAAGAAGAAATTTTACTAGGGTTTCAAGTGTTTTTACTAAGTGTCTTTGCAAAAAGACTGAAATATTGCACAGTGTTCACGCAGCTTTCAGACCACATGGGAACAAAAAGCACTTCTATTTAGAGAATTACAGCTTCAGTTTGAAGATCACAGAAGCTTAGAAAACTGAGATGCAACTAGCAAAAGAATGAAAATGTAGGTGTTTGTAGCTCACTTACCATTTGGGATTTGACCAGGTTCAGATAAAATCAATGGCAAAGTAACTAAGAAGCCCCCTTTGTTTTAGATGTAGAGCTTACAATAGCTACATGAAACTGCACATACAAAAGTTTAAATAAAGTTATTTTCCTGTCTAACTGTAGACTTTGTTAACTAATAAATACAATCCTTTAAAAGTATATAGGATCTTTCATCTGAGAAACTGAATTTTTTTCACACTTTGAACAGTACCCTTCAGAGATAAACATGCAGTACTTATGTATAAGAAAACAAGGCAGAAAACCAAAAAGCAAAATTAATGCGCACAGGACAAGTGATGTGTCCAAACAGGAAACCATTAGGATTAAAGCCCAGATTTTTCAACTACTCTATCTCTACTTTCACTACAAAAAAAGCCATTCTATAATGGAGACATTTTAAAAAACAGTGACAAGAAAGATACATTTACAGACAATTCCACTTCCTCTAAGTTGGAAGCACCTCCTGCAAGAGGCTTGCTCTTTCTACTGAGGAGTCAACTGCCTTCCAGCCCAGACACCCCAGGTAGGTAGTCAGAGCCTTTTAAGAGCAGTATTGCCAAAGAGTTTTAGAGCAAGCATGGGAATCCATGCCATAATAGGAGACGCTATCCACTACTGTATCTCACTAGCTGGGTAAGAAAAACAGTCTTGTTATCCAAACTCAAAAGCTTTGGACTTTATATTGCTATTATAAGTAGATATTCATAGATACACACAGAGTTGTCTCCAGGGGTGTTGGTGCTGTATAAACACTGAAGAGCTGAGGTTACTTTAGTTCAATTGCTCAGATAGGATGAGCTCCTTAAAAAAGAACAACTATGAACCTCTGTCACTGAGCTTGGATCCTCCTGAACATCTCTCTCACAAAGCCACTATTCAGTTGCAGACTTTGTGGCCAGTCTGAATAAACTCCATTACTCTGAGGTTTCAATGGGTGCAAGAGTCCCTTACTGACTTTCCCAACACGGGTGAGGTACAAATGGGATGGGTAGTGTCACGGACAATGCCTGCATTGCCCTACTCTCCAGATCTGTCAGTCTGGAAGGCTTTCCCAAGAGCCCAGACATATCCAAGCGGTTTTAATAAAAATAAATAAAAATCCTGTTTTAAACCAGGGTACCCATCCAAAGAATTCCATTGGCAAAATTGTATTTTCCTATGGTAGTTAAAAAAAAAAGGGGGGGGGGGGGGGGGGACGGACATGACACTGACATGGACACAACCCCTTTCTTCTACAATAAGCCCACAAGAACATAAAATTTCACTAACAATAAAATACACAATACATTTCAGATATTGTTTTCAGGACACTGTATTGAAAGACTAATAAAACAGTCTACCCTACTGTCACACAAATTACTAGTTAGGTTAGAGTTAGTTGGCCAATACTAGCATTAGATGAGATAGGTTACAAAAACATGTCTTGCTGTTTCAAAGAGAGTATATCACACACAGAACAGCTATCTCACCCAGAAAAAAACTGCAGAATTTTCTGCTTCCCAAGAAGATTAACAACTGTTGATATTCACTCCTGGGATCTGAATGAATTGGCTGTAGCAGGAGACAAACTGAGTCACTAGAATGCTTCCCACCTTTCAACTCAAATTGGACAGGACTCACTAGCTTTGATAAACACTGAGAAGGAAAAGGGACTGTAAGGGCTAGTAGCAGCCCTGATCATTATGTCAGAATTCAGTCAAGAAAGAATAATGCCTGGATAATGAAGCACAGAGATACAGAAAAGATACACACATACTGGAAACTTTCAAAGGGTCCTGCACATAACTTTTTGCATTCAAATTCTTGATTAACATCTGTGACATGTATGTATATCCCCAGAGACACACATATTTCGAGGCAAAAGGCAGACTCAATTTGTTGTAAACTGTTTTCCTGGCTCTCCGCACAACTGGTATCTGTAAAGGAATCTCAGGAATAGTAGAGCATGGAGTACAGAACCTCTCCCAGGACTCAAGCTAATGACATCATTTCTATGTCAGGATGAATCTAAGTTGCCAGAAATTATTTTGGCCCCTTCAGCTTCTACAGAACTCCTGGAGAACTAAATATTCCCAAATCTCAGTTTTGTAAAAGCTGTACCTTAAATTTGGCCCTATTTATCATGAATACTGTACAATATCACAAATCACAATACTGTACAGTCTGGCAGCATTTAAACACAGGTAGTTTGTGCTGAATGCACAGTAGCAACTGTCAAAACAACTCTTCTTCTATTCTGACTATCGGTAAAAGAATTTACAAGCTTGTGTAATGTTCCAGGGTTGTAATATTACATCTTGGAGATTTACTGTAATTCCTATTGATATGAACAAAAAAAATTCTTCCTGAATGAAATGTTGCAAATTAGTGAAGACTTTTATTCTCTGCTGCATAATCTGATTCATGTTTACCCTCAACATTAATATTAGCTGTGACAGATATATTAAGAAATGCCTACAAAAAGTAGCAGCTTTGACTGTTGAACTCTTTTTACTCAAATAACATAACTTAAAATAAATGCAAACTGTTTTTTTATTTTTCACTCATGAGATGTGTATTTTTATGCTTGGCTTTTGCAATTATTTAAAAAAAAAAAAAAAAAAAAAACGAAAAGAAGTCATGTCCATTATACCAAGTGATTCCCAAAAACTCCCCCGATAGGTTCATTGCCAATATTTTTGTTGCTAGTACCCATAGAAACCAATACAATGGCTTTCAAATTTGTTTCTTAGAAAGGACTATTCCAGTCCATCTTTCAGTCTCTGTAGATTTTCAGTAATTCTGAGATGTTCTGATGTTCAATGATGCTATCCAAATAGGTGTCATATTTGATAACAGTGATATGTTAAAATAATCCTTATAAAATACTATATGCACACTAGGAATAATTGTCTAAAAATTACCCCCCAAAAAATCAATTAATTTACATAATCTAAATACAGTATTTTACTTAAAGTTACAAGAGAATTATTTAAAATTTAAATATTTAAAGACAACCAATCATTTTTGTATTCTTAGCTTTTCTGTTGCTTAATTTCTGAGCCCTTCTACACCCTTTTGATTCAGTATCTCTGCAGTCATGGTATAATGGGAAAAGAAAACAGAAAGTAAGAGGTGAAAAAGTTCATATTCTATAAGACCGGTTCTCACATGAAGAAGTTGTAATTTTTAACCCATTTCAACTAATTCACAATTACCTTAAAAAAAAGCAACAGCAGAGGCATATACACACTTGCAAACAAAGATCTTAATGGATAGGTCACAGTCAGTATTTCTTTAGCATCCACGCAGATAGCTAGCATGTGCAATGAGGTGTAAGTCAAGCCCCACTGCACATGGGGCTATTTAAAAGCTAACAGCTACAGAAAAAGTAGAGTAGTAAACTATAAATCACGACTTTTTCAGAATAATGATAAGGTAGATGAACAAGTACTTAAGACTTTTTCTGATTTACTTGATAATTTGAATAAAACAAGAAAAACTCTCAAAAACTGTGTCTTTTGAGAACTTGAGTTTCCAGTAAGGAATGAGCAGTCCAAGCTGGTTTTTAATGATTACTGCCATGATCCATATGTGAAAATAGCCCTAACTTCCAGTGAAAAGTAGTGAACCATTAAGCTAAAGCTGGAATATTAATGACAGCCAGTAATCATTTTGAAGCTTTATGCATTTGGCTTGTTTGGATGTAAGCCTAGTTTTTCTGGTCTTTTCAATTGGAAGCAGATTCCCCTAAAGTTATCCTGAGCGTTACAGTCAGAGTCCGTCCTGCCACTCTTCTTCCCATGTTCCCACCGTACTGAGAGAAAGCCAAATGCACCTGTCCTACTGCAGAAGCACGTAAGAGACAGAGAGGACACATCTAGGGACAGGATCAAGGTCTGTGGCCATTCTCACCTCGCAAAAAAGTCAAAGGACTATGTGGTGAATCAGAAAACATCACTATGCCATTATCCTAGGCCCTATTTATGAGACCTGTACAAATTAATAGCCATTATTATGAGCATATGCTTTGTCATCTATGGAAGAGTGGCTAAACTCCTACTTAAGTGTGCAAAACACGGGAGATGATCAAGAGAGTGTCTATACAAGAAAAGAGCTTCTTACTTACTCAGAGGAAATCCAAGAGGTACTTTACCCTACTTGGAGACAACCACCATTACTGAAGTAACTCAGTTGCTCCTCCAGAGTTCTTTTCAGACTCTTGCCATTTCTGGCAAACAGAACATACAGTACACATTTCTGTTCTGTCTTGTTTCTCAGTACTGCACCAGTCATAGCAGGAGCTGAGCAAGCGCTTCATTCAAACTAAATAAAAGTGCCCCACAGAGCAAATAGGATTTTTACTTTTGATTTCAGTGAAGGCAAATCACAATGTATGTGATTGCATTTTCTTTCAAACTATACACATTAAATCCTAAGTGGTCAATTGATGTTACTTAAAAGCTTATACATCACCTCAGTTCCTTTAGAAAGGTCAGATGTATTTGAGATTTTTTTCTCATCTTCTTCAATATTATGAAACTGGGCAGCGAAAATGTCTGAAGTTCCTCTTTTATGGAGGGTATATCTGGTACAGAAAGTGCTGCTTTCGTTACAACTTGAACTCTTTTCTTTGTGACCTGTCTCCTTAGGTTAAAAGGGCAAGGGTTGGCCAGCAGTTGCTTTTATTAAGGACCCAAGAGCTAATTTATAAAGGCCGTAACATCCCTCTGTTTGTTCACAGTGGCAGTGTTCAATTTACCCAGCTAATAGGTTATTTCAGTTAAACATTCATATCCTGCACAGGGTGAATTTCTGAACTATGAATGGTATCCATGCTATTGTTGATACACCCTTTCAGAATCTGTGGTGCATTAGTAAACACTTTTTTCTGCCCAAGCATCCTTGAATAACACCAGGGTATTTGCATAAAGTATATGGCAGGAGGGGAAGCTAAAAACTGAAACCTAAGATGAAATTTGAAGAGATAATTATAGTTAAAGAATTTGTGTTTGATTATTGGGCCTTACATCTGGGAGTGTCCTATTGCACTCTCATATTAACATAATCTTAGCAATCTAGAAGACAACTGGGCAAAAGAGAAAAACCTATCATTCTGCACAGATGTGAATCAGCAGATTATGTTTTCTCAACTGGGAAGTGGTTTAAACTTCCTCTTTCATCTCCTATTGTTTTTAGAAAACTGTCTTGTGATTGTTCTTCAGCTACACAAACTAAGCCACTCCCTGGATAGGCCCAGGATATGCTTTGATTTCATTAACAATTTGAAACAAAAACCAAGGGACCTAGCAGTACAATTAGATATATACTAGGAGATATGACACCACCTCCTTGGCTTGAAGGGTTTTTTTCCACTTCAAGCAATGATGAATTTAGATTAAATGCAGATAGCCGGGACATAATCTCTTGGCTTAAAAAAAGAGATGCTTGTCCTGCATTCTTCCCTTGGCAGCACATGCTTTGTACAAAACGGGACTAAGCCACCCTTCTGCTACTTCCCTTGCAAATCCCACAGCAGCGAACAGATCGTATCTGCAAGTTACAATTCCCTGTGCAGATTCGGGGCTTCAGATCAATATACACTGGCAGTTACAGGGGCTCAAAATCTGCATGTAACAAAGACAGTTTTACAAAGAGCTCCCCTCCCTGATGCACCTTTTGCCCAGACTGCAACTCCCACTCTGAAGAATCACACACATAGGCTGACTGTCTTCCTACTGCAGCAAGGCCTATGATGCACCTATGGGAATACCCACTGCCCCTATTCCCCATTTTCTTTCATTGACAAGTGGAACTAACAAAGAGAAGGAGGGAAAACAAGGTAGAGGAAGATGACTCTCATACGGTCTGCTGCCAGCACTGGCTTACAGAAATACCCTGCCTGAAATGTGTTTGCCTGTATCACAAGCAAATGCTTGCAGGGAATAGTTATATTTTCACTTTCCTTCAGTAGTAGAATTGAGATGGTGATCACCTAGCGAGCTTTACCGTGCCTAGTAAGTCTGTCCATGTGTCAAATTCTCCTCTTAACAGTGACCAGATTATATTGGGACACTAGAAACATCCTAGGAGTAATTCCATGACTGCTAACCAGACCAAGCTCATTAAAATTACACTTATCTCATTTGGGGTCACTAATATGTGAAAACTGCCTAATTATGGCTTTTAATCTATATATATCAGAATTCGTAGGTGACTGATTTTTGAAGGAGAAAGACAGAGATTGCAATGTGTGGCATTAATTCTGCAAAAGAGCTCCCAAGGGGAGAATGGTGGAAGCTGCTGCACTGCAAACAGCTAGAGGCAGGAGGGGATCTGTGGGGTAATACCTGCGTTTGCTTGCATTTTCTCTCTTCCCTCAGCATCTGCCTCTGGCTGTCGACAGATGGGGCACAGGGAAGAGGGAGCTGAGGCAGAATCTTCAGGAACAGCAGTAATCACTAAAAATCATACAAGTGACTTCTGTATTTTTTGTTCCTGTTGAATTAAAAACTATTAACTGGTCATAAATTTTATCAGAGAGATTTATGATTTTTGATCTGGGAAAATAAGCTGAAATTTTAAAGTAGAAGAATTTCCCTTAGTCAGTAAATGATTTGAACAGACTAAGGGAGAAGTGAATTCATGGTTATTAACATCAGAGTAGTCAGCTGTATAGCATTCACATTTCATTGTAGAAACAAGCAGATAAACAATCTCCTCCCATTGTTTGTAGTAATCACAGACTGCTAAATAATTTCATGTCATTATTTTAGTTGTGCAACAAATAAAGGAAATAGCAAATGAAGTCTAAAGCTCCTGTGCATTTTGTTTTTTGTATTCAAAATCTCTCCTTTTTTTACCTGTTTAAGACAAATCTATGACTTACACATGGTGTATGTGAAAAGAGGACAGGCATAATTTTGCCAGAACAGAAGTGCATCCCAAACATGCTTTCCCCAGAAATTGTGCTCGTTTATATATTAATTTTTAAGATTCCAGTCCTCTCAGTACCATATGGAAGTGAAGCTGTGCAAAATGTGTTAAATTTAATGGTATTCTGCTAGCCAGTACAACTTTAACTTTCAAATCTGTAAGACTGAGAAAGTCTGGATGTTTAACATCAAGGGAAAAAAGGAAGCCTGCCTTATTCAATAAAATTCGTACCTCAAGCTTGGTAATCTCCTTTAAAATAGATTCGTGGTTAGGGTACCTAAAAAGCTACGAAAGTCAAACAAATGCTTAATTCTGTTCATTCATGTTTGTATTCTGATAGCATGTATCATGAAATAGACCCTATCATTTTGGGTTCTGTTCAAATATGAAAGATAAATAATCCCACCCTACAGGATTTGATTAATGAAATGGAATCATTCTAGCAGACTTGAGCTCTGCTTGAGCATGCGCTGTAGATGGGAGTGTATTGCTACAAGATCAGATTATACATCAATAGCAATATATTGGTCCTTTTTGCTTGGTACAACTTGGTATTGATCCCTTAGTTCTGGCACAGCTTAAAGGAGAACATTTTCAAACAGATCCTTTGTTTCTGTTTTGTTTTCCAAAACAACATAGTAACTGTGAGCTTAAAATAGATATGTCTTATCCTTGATCTCTGAAGCCCAAATCTAGAACCAATTTTAAAACAACACTTTAGAGACAATTCAGAAAAGATTTGGAAAGTCCCAGATCATTTTTATGCCAACTTTATATTGCCAACTAGTGTTAAGTATCTGATTGTTCATGAGTGCAGCACCTGAACACACTGAAATGCAGTGACTGCTGAGCTGCACGTTTCTCTGTATGTAAGCAATGAGTAGGGAGAAGAGGGAACCTATCTTAAAACTACTTTAGGCCCCATACACGCATCCTTCATTCACTGCAATGTCACAAGATACTCTGTGTACCCCAGCATGACCTTAGATAACCTAGGGGCTGCAACAGCTCAGCACCAGAGTAAACTCAGGCTACAGTGTTAGCTTGCTCAAGCTAAACCTAAGAATTAGTTACTGCAGAGGAGTGTATTCATATCAGTTGCTTTCACAGCACGAGGATCACTTTATAACACACCTGCAGCAGAGATAGGTCTGGGCAACCTGAACACCCAGTGTTGAAAGGGAAGAAGACTTTGTGGTAGCATTGTTTGTTCTCATTAATAAACTGAAAATGTTTGAGAGTATTCCTCATGAACCACTCCGGAGAAGACAATGGAAGGAACTACATGTCAAGCTGCATTTTCCCCACAGAATCTATGTGTAAGTACCACACTGCAGAGCCACTGAGAGTACTATTACTACACTTTCATCATAGAGCCAGGCAAATGTGATGTTAGCTAAATAAACCAGCTCAGTCATGACACGAAAATGCTCTTCCCAGATGAATTTAACTGCAAAGCAGCCTACACAATGTTTTCTATCGCTACAGGGATTCATTTGGAGCTCTCGGGTATTACGGCCGAACTGGAGAGCTGTGTGTCCTACTGACTTTGGCCATGGAAGTGGGAACTTCGAAGAAAAGAGCAGTCACATTGGAAAGCAGGGGCGGACAGGCAACTCAAAAGAACACACAAATGGGGAAGAATGTAGCCAGGAAAAAGGAATATAAGGAGGAGGAAGAAAGAATGGAGAAACATGCTAAAGAAACAAGAATGCCACAAAGGAGCAAGGTCAGCAGTAGAGTGGAGGAGGGTGAGTTTACTGGGAAATGCTGCTTTAGTCATCCCGAAACTGTTAAGTGGTCAGCTGGTTTCATCTGGAGAGAATTAACAGGGACAGAGGGGGAGCAGATTCACAAAACTGCCTGAGGAAGTAGTAGTGTCAGCCCCCTATTGCCAAAATCTTGGCTGTCAGCACACTCACTCAGGTTGTGTGGGATCAGTTGCCTTCTGTGGTTGATGGCATCTGAACCAACATTTCTGGAAGTGCCTTGCCCTAGGGCATTCAGAGGGGTGTACTGAGCAGGGAGGGAGGGAGGGAGCAGTCTCTCACGTTAATGCTATTTCATTCTGTATGAAATACTTTTATTCAGCATGTGTGATGGATGAGGGAGCAAGGAGAAAATTACTCCATTACCTGGTTGTTGACAAGATGGATGAAAACACTGAAGTTGCTGAATAGTGGGTATTTAAGAATTTCTGCAAAGTGGAACAGTGACCGAAGGACTGAGAACAATCAAGAGTTCAGACTACATCCCTGTGAGGGCAGCTGCATGCTCTCTTAGAGGATGTTGCTTCCAATTACCTCAGGCAGAATGGGAATGAAACTCTGTAATCCAGAGCAACTTCTTTAACTGCTGGGCAACTGAATAAAAAAGGTTTACCAAAAAACTATTTGAAATCTTTAGAACAAAAGGAGAATTACACCTGACAAACAACGATTCATGTAGTTTTCAATTTGGTGAACAGAAACTGTAATTTAATGGTTTGCAGGAATTAACAAGTCTTATGAGGAGTGGCTGAGAGCACTGGGGGTGTTTAGCCTGGAGAGGAGGAGACTCAGGGAGGATCTTGCAGCTCTCTACAGCTACCTGAAAGGAGGCTGCAGGCAGGTGGGGGTTGGTCTCTTCTCCCAGGTAATAAGCAACAGGACAAGAGGAAAAGGCTTCAAGTTGCGCCAGGGGAGCTTTAGATCGGATATCAGGAAAAATTTCTTCACAGAAAGGGTGGTCAAGCATTGGAACAGGCTGCCCAGGGACGTGGTGGAATCACCATCCCTGGAGGTGTTTAAAAAACGTGTAGATGCGGTGCTTAGGGACATGGTTTAGTGATGGACTTAGCAGTCCTGGGTTAACAGTTGGACTCTATGATCTCAAAGATCTTTTCCAACCTAAATGATTCTATGATTCTATTATTCTAACTTTTTATTATTATTATTATCATCATTATCATCAAGCTTGGTGACCAAGCCAAAAACTGATTTCTTGTACAGATCCAAAAAAAAGTCACTAATAGAAACAGTGGTCTTTTGGCTGTGAGACACAGGAAGTTTCAGGAGAATTCAGGCATCAGCAGTGGGGAAGCTGCAAAGAGCAGCCAAAATCAAAGGCAAGAAAGCTGAAAACGGAAAAATAAGATACAAAGAGGAAGAGCTAACCCCACCCTATTCTTTTTGGCACCACACGCATCCAGAGTACATGACACATGATTTCTTCCACTGTATAACAGGAGTGGGAGGACTCACTTGATTTCTACCACGCCTTCCTCTTATCTACCATCTTCCACCTACATTTAAGATTCAGAATTGCCAGAATTCAGATTTTCTCTTTTGGCAACGTTCTCTTGTCCCTCCCTCATTTCAGTCTGAATATGCTAGGGTTACCAGGGTTTGCTTTCATCCTGAACCAGATCTGAAGATATCTGAATAAGCCCTGTTCAAGCTGTAAGCACATCAATACGTTAAGCAGGTTCTTCAGCACTTCTCAGTTATTCCCTCACAACCATGTATAAAAACATGTAGTTCTCTTTTACAAAAAGAAAACAAAACTAGTTAGGTAGATGCAAGCACATTTTCATTTATTCACCTCATTCTTCATCCATATATAAGTTCAAAATCATTCAGTCTAAGCAATTGTTAACATTTCATTCAGACTTTGCTATCAAATACTACACAGAAGATATTTTAGTTGCTTAACTTCAGGATTTTCTTTTTTTGGCCTACTTTTTCAGTTCCTAATATGGATAAAAACAACCCACCTAACATCATTCAATCCTTAACCACACTGACTTATAGGATTTCTTTTGGTTTTGTTTTGTTGTTTTGTTTTTTTTTTTTTTAAATACACTTTACCTGAAAAGTATTCAAAGGTTACATTGAGCCAGTTATGACTCTCAGCATGAAAGTAGTTCTTGATCAAATAATCAAGAACACTTCAACTAAGGGACAGAGGAACACACTAAGGACCCAGTCCCATTCAGCCTTATGCACATGAGCAGTCCAGTCAAGACGACCAGTTGTGTGTGAGTGTGGATCTTTAGAAGCAGAGCTTCTGTGTGCAAAGTAAACCCAGTAATGTCTTCAGGTCTTCAAGTCAACTGTGTTACAGAATATAGCAAATAGAAAATAAATAGCACATATATTGCTTGAAACCATCCCTTGCTTCTTTTACACCACCAGCAGAAAAAATGGGATTTTTCTAGTTATTTATCTTTGTTATAATGTTGTCTCTTGAAACATAACACAGAATGGTCTAACAGTACGTTATTAGCATGATAGTAACCACCACACAGCTGAGGAATGGTTTGAGCCCTTTGCAGTATACTATATTCACATTACTTCTGTGGTGGCCCATGGAAGTACAAGCTTATGAAACACAAGATTTGCATTGAGTTTTCATGATAGGTTAAATAAGCCAAAAGTAATTGTGATTTATTAAATCAGTTTTATGCATGTCAATAGGATTGCCTATACTGTGATAATTGCACAGTTACGGTTATGAATCTCATACTTAATCTGTATCTTTAAAAAGAAGATAGACCAGTCAGACAGCCCAAAAGAAGGATTCCTGTGGTGCACAGCATTATGCACAATTACTACACATTAACACAATCTTAATTATTAATCTTTTGTATTTGCATAGTACTTTTCATCCAAAAGCACTTTGAAAGCTGTATACAAAGAATACCAAAGAAATGCTGAAAGCTCTAGGATCCTGGGGCAAGAACTCCCTGTCCCAAGTAGAATTCAGCAGGTGGGGATAAGACTTCTTGGCTACTCACACCAAGGCAAACCCTGCCACAGAGTGAAAGTACCACAGGGCTTTTGAAAATCTTATAAAAACCAGAGACAAGCTCTATTTTAACACTGAGCAAGGTGAAATTTTTGCATTTGTCTTACTTGGAAGAACGTAACCTCAAGATATATGACAAGTATTTTAATACAGAATACCAAACACCACATTTCATGGTTCAGTTCTGTTTAAGAGCACACAAACTTCTTAACTGAATAAATGAGTTGCACACCTTTCCCAGCCTTTGCTTTGCCACTTCCATGCTGCCCCCTTACGCTAAGAACAGCTTTATTTTCCCTTTTCTTGCTTATCTGTGCTGCTCTGCCATCTTCTGCTCATTCAAATTCTTCCTCACAAAGGCTTGAGCAACACAACTCAAAGAGGAAGTTAATTTAAAAAACAATAGCTAAAACACACGGCTCACTATCTAATTATGAATAAGATCTCTCTCACTTACCCAGATAATAAACTCTGTAGAACAAGTATTGTTCCTTCCTGCCCCTCCCCGTTCCCCCTGCTGTTATAGGCCGAGTAGTTTATCTTCTTATATATGTATTGTTAGGCTTACATAAAAGCTAAAATATTCTTACCTATTTGGTATTCAGAAAACACCAGCTATTACTCAATTAGAACAAAGTAACCTTAAAGTGTTCAACTTGATAGGAACTCACAGTCATTTACAAAACATCATTCAGCCTCTCCATTGTCATAACTTCTTTAAAATACCACAACAAATACCATAAGAATAGAATGGTTCTAATTTTAACACAGATATATATCATAACCAGAAAACAAGTTCTATTCAAGCAGATGCTGTGATGTGTAACATCACATCTCTACACCGATGTATCACTGAATCAGAGATGTTACACGCTGCTGGCATTCAACTCCTTTCAAAGGGTCCGCAGAAAAGCTTCTGCCCAAAACAACTCCCACTTTCATGCCATAGCCATGGCATTGTTGTATAACCAGACAATAGCAAAAATAGATAAATATATAAATAAATAATGTCCGTCCTGTCTCCTCACTCCTGTTTACATTTTAATGAACTCTTCTAGTAATAAACTTCCAGTTTCCTCCATTTCCAGAAAGCCAGCACTCCATAAATATTGAGTTGTACTATTATCTGCTGATGTACCAGTTTTCTATAAACAGAGAAAATCCAAACTTATCACTGGGCCTAGCTGTTGAAAAAGGTTAGTATAACTAAATAACAAAACAGGAATGTTGTTTACTTGTTAATGTTCTACTAATGAAAAAAAGCTGTTATGGCTTTGATTAATCTAGACCATACCGGACAATTCTGGCATAGCTTTCCTTGAAGAGTGACTATTGATTTCCTTTTCATTCTACACTTTGATACAACGTATCTGGAATCTAGCCCAGGTTTCATAACTGCTACTATCTCCACATTAACAGCCTGTGCAAGATTAGAAATAGCTTTTGAAGATATATGCAAGGGTGAGGCAATCCAAGAATTTTCTCCGTTTCCACAGGTTGAGCTTTTACATCTGTCTGTATAGCAGCTTTTAAGGAATTAAAGGTGTTTGTAGGCATGATCAAATTCATCAATCGCAACCAATTAATTAAACCATTGTTTAATCTTTTAGCACTGCATTGTTTCTTCTCTGTCTGTATTTATAATATCTGGTGTAGACACAGTAATTACCTATGTAAAAAAAAAATTCTATGGGATGGTGACTGCTTTATCAGCATGAGCTTGGGAGACCCACACAGTCCTGTAAACGATGAAGACTGAATAATACCAGTGGTCTCAAGTAGATGCCAGTAAACATCTTCATTCTACTCCCTTCCATCTCTTATTCTTTCTAATGATACTCTGTATATAAATCTGTATTCTATATGCATCTCTCCTACTGATTTATATACATACAAGGTAGCTTGTCCAGAACTTACAGGTTAGATAAGTAGCTTTTACCTACAAGAACAACATATTCAAAAAGCCCACAGTAATTTGCAAACAAACAGAAAAATTACTTGTAAAGAAAAGGTTTTAAAATATTCTGCGTAATGTAGCGTATTAGTTGCCTGGCATATGTAAGACAATATCATCATAATGTATTCTGGTCATTTCTAGAAACACAGCGCATAATGAATGACATGGTATACATGCATCAGATAAGTCTTCTTTGAAAGTTGGTATACTCTATTTTTCCTTTTTACTTCAAGTCACAGAATAGCTACTCTAAAAATCTTGCGTTCGGAAGTCATGAAAAGCCCAGCCATGCACTACTGAGTTAATAACTGAAGAACTGCAATAAATTAGGAGTTCATCCGTTTGCAACAACAAAGAATAGGACCTGGCCCACGGAATGATTATGAAGCAATGACACAATGCCAAGATTAAAAAGGCAACAGTACTTCCAAAATGGATCAGAAAAGGCTCTTCCAGCAGTAAGGAAAACATCAGTACCATGTAAAAAACTCTAAAGTTTCCAGCTCCTCTTGTTCAATATGTTATTTAAAACTGGGACATGTGTGCAGAGAAGGTCACAGGGACAAAAGGGGCAAAGAGAAAGACACACAGAAAGGAAACCAAAATAGCTGGCTGGGTTGGCAAAAGCCAAGAGGGGACAAAATCATTGTTTATGAGTACAGCCACAGGAATAAGCACTAAAGGAAAACCCATTGAAACACATAAACAGTGTTTGTGCATTGATAAATATTCATAAACTGGCCTGGAATAATGTCAGCTGGTACTTGAAAGATCATTTCTAATTATTAGATCAATCAGACTTTGGAAAAGCCTTGAAACTGGAGCAGGCAAAAAAAGGTAACTGATTTGATGATTTTCAGTATCTCTATGAAGAAGAGCATACACTGAGATGTCTGCATAGAAGGGTCTCAGTGGTCCTAAAGGTTCATTAGTCTTGAGTATGTACACATGACACATAATGAAGGGCACATCTGATAAACCTGGTAAGCATTGACAGAGGCCTATTTGATACTAATCATAAACCATTTCTCAATTAAATTAATCTCTCTTAAAGATCTCTTTGTTGGGCCAAAGAGTGAATAGGAATTGGGTAAGGAACAACTGGGCAATGGAAGCCCACCTTCAGTACGGTAGGGATTTAAGAGAATGCAGACAAAGCAAGTCTGCTGCAGCCCCCACACTTTATATCTGGAGCTGATATAGTGACCACAGTAGGCACACGGACTCCTTTGACTGTCAGCTGCAACCCATTTAGACAATTTGAAAGTGGCATTTCAGCAGTATTGAATCAGTGTTGTTTTCTTCCAATGGAACTTTACCCTTAATTGAGCTTGAAAAATAGGAAACAGCTTTATTCCATCTCTTCTTTTAATAAACAAGTTTTTGTGACAATATTATAAAAATCTTTATCACAACGTAAGGTTTTTTAATCCCATTGATACTAATGAATTTTTTGCTTTTGCTATGTTTTCATTTTAATTGAATTAACTTAAGTTTTTGTCAAATGAGACAATAACACTTCATTAAGTTTTCCTCTTTCCAGCTCAAACTACACTAGGTAGTATTAAAATTATTTAGCATAAGAGTTATTTTTAAGATAAATTCATAGTGTAAAATACAAAAATCAACCCATACTAAATGAATAATTCAGCCACTATTAATTTTAGTGCTTCTCTCTAATGCAATATGTCCATGACAGGGGTAGTCCTTTACGCATCTACTTCCTGGGAATATACATTTACTGTGAACTCCCAAGCAAACTGGTAATACAAATTTATCAATGGAAGAAAAATAAAACCATATCTTTTCTGTCAATTATCAGCAACTGGCATAGTCAAAGGCAATGAGATGGCAATTTTTCAGAAAATCTAGTTTATGGATTCCCTTTTTATAAAAATATCACAGTTAAAATTGCTCTTCTAAACTCTGAATAAAAGTGGAGGTCAAATGACCCAATACAGTAATAATAAATTGCTTCAGACAAAAAAAATGCTGTGTAAATTTAAGACACTTATACCTGTTGCTGCCACAGTCTGCCAAGCACTCCCTACCACTAGAAATTTTTTCTATCTAGGTTTGTGTTGGACAAAAACATTAGAAAATGAAGCTGTTATTTTAAAGAGAGGCTTACTGTTACATAGCATCTTCAATTAATATTTTGCAATTGTAATGAACTCCAGAAGGACAAGGTAGGTGACATGTGACAATGACTGTTAGACACAGAAGAGAAAGCCTGGTTAATGGCAGGCTAAAGGGGAGTCTGAACATGCTCTGCTATTGTAAAGAGAGCAATCATCAGGTCGAGAAGTGAGAAGGAGCATTATGCATAGGAGACAAGGTTACTTCCTCCCCCTGATCTACTGGTAGCCTTAGCTAGAGCTCTCTGCTCAGATGTGGAGCAAGCCAGGAATTCAGCAACTGTGACACTCGGGGAGCTAGAAATTGTGATTCGTGCAGACAAGATGAAATAATCAAAGCTGTCTCCAAATAAGAGAAAAATCAAGTATTAGGTAAGGAGTTTTCAGGTATGTAAAAGGTTTCTGCTTGGACAAGTATCAAGCAAGGTTGCAGCTCAGTATTACATAGTGCTCTCCTAACACAGAGTAGCAGGGGAACAGAGTGACTGGGGGGGGAACTGGAGCTCCTTTGAGATCATTTATAGAAGTCTCTGTCTGAAAGTTTTAGGCACATCTAATTCTCTCTTGGAGGAGGAATAGCAACAAAAGGACCTTTCCAGCCCCATCATTTTTATATTTTTTAAATAATTTTAGACAGTGTGTACAGGTTTTCTATTTTTGTTGGTCAAACCACAGAAATAAGTAAGAGAGAAAGGGAAGCAAGTGCCCGCTCTCAGCTTCCAGTGACACCAGACAAAACAAGTAGCAGTATTTGCTTCATAGCCCTGAAAACACCAAGCCAAACTCAAGCTTTGGCAGAAACTAAATCCAATTTCAGAAAAGCTATAGGCCTAATGGGAGCATAGACTGGGCTTTTCTATCCATAGTCTAGTTTCCTGAAAAGCCAAAAAAACATGCTGAACTGAGCTACTGAGAAGTTCTCTGCTGTGGAGATCAAGGGTCATGGGAATGGGCTGTATTACAATGAATATGCTCCCTGTTCTTAGAAATGAGATCCTATCTCATATGCACAAAGTAGATTATAACCCCCTTAATGACCAGTTGCATTCACATGGGGACCCACTTGAAAAATTGGAAAATTTGCTTCTTATATTTTAACTGGATACAACACACACAACAGGACACAAATGAAGCAGAAGTTTTAGACAGACAAAATACATGCCATGCATTTTTAATTGTACAGGTAATTAACAAAGTTGTTAGGGATGTCATATCGAAGTCTCTACATCAAGGTCAGATGTCTTGGTACCTAACTAGAAGATATTGGTTTCCTGCAGGTATTGCTTGATGAAAATCTATGGCCTTTGCCATACAGGTCAAAGCATTCCCTTCCAGCCCAAAGTATGTGATTAATAAGGGCAGTAACACAGTAGGTAAAGGATGGAACAAAGGCGGCCACAGGCAAAAGCAACAATTAATAAATAATAGTCTGCAACACTCTAATATAGCACTTCACATGTCCAATGTGATAACTAATTAATCATAGCAACAACTTTGTACTCTATGCTGCCTTTCATCCAGCACCTCAAAGTGCTTTACAAATGTTAATTAATATGTAGGCTGTACTTTGAGGAAAGATATTATGGCATTGGCCCCAGTCAATGTTAATTTGTTCTTCAACAGCACGGCTTGTGAAATCTGGTCGACTTTCCCAATGAAACACAAAATGTGCAAATCTTCTTGGCAACAAACCTGAAAATGTGTTTCTCCATTCAAATATAAGTTATTCCATTGTATTGCTGACAATATGGCATGCTCCATCCCTTCACGTTGTACTCCAGTATAACCTCACATAACACAGCATGGTTTAAATGTAAGAAGAGATTAACTTTTCACAAGAAAATTGGATAACTGGTATTTTAGTCTGAACATCTGGCACATTTTTAGCTAAACTGTTTCTTTAAAAAGCTATTTTTTTCTGTGCATTCACATACTATAAGTGTTTGACTAATTTTAGCTCAATAGCTGAGACTGAAAGCTAATTCCTTTGCTGCAATGACCAGACTAGGGCTACCCAGCTTGACTGGATGTCTGCATATTTTACAATTATTCTAATTCCTCTATTTAGCACTGTAAATTTACATGACATTTTGTATACATTCAACCAATTTCTGCTCATACAATCAATCTCTTGACTTCAAAGGAGAGTGGTGCATGAAAGACACACAGGATTTATCCAACATGCCCATTAAAAAATCGTAATAGATTGCTCTTTAAATTCTTTGAGTGTGTTTGCACATCCCCAGCTACAGAGTTGCTGAAGCAAAACTTTTGAGGCCCCTACGATCAGAGCTTGAAAAAGTCAGCTAGTTCCCCTCTGTTACACAGGTTAAGTAGAAAATGGTTAATAGCTGGAAAGCTATTACCAACTGTTGCAACTTCTCTTTTCTTGTCTTCTTAAGATCTCATATTAGCACATACAGACAACCTCAAATTTACACTGTTAGAAAGCTCTATTTATTCTCCAGAATAATAAACTAAGGATACCTTCTTATGTCATTCAGGCTTTGTATCAAAAACATCTTTGCAAGCATATATTTTAAAAACATACGTACACACACACACATGCATTTAAGTTTTGGAAGAAAATGCTAAGGAGAAGCAATTCCAAACTAATCTAATCAGTAAAGCATTAACATCATAGAAAGGACTGCCTAATACTCTGCAATAAACATTTACCATTTATTTTGGGAACCACTTCCCATCTTCAGGCCCTAGAAAAACACCAGCAGTGCAGGATAAAAACAGAACTAGCAATTCTTAACTTTTGAAATGAAAAGAGTTCACAGCAGAGCCAAGTTTTACCTTAAGGGTTGGAGAAGGGAAGGAAGGAGAAGAAAAAAAAGGGGAGAGAGAAGACTGCAAGAACTATCATTGAACAGGTGTCTGCATAATAACAACATGAGTAGAACTAATAAGCTTAATTTCAGTGAGCTTTGAAGTCAGGTGCAGGCTATTAAGAGAAACAGTGGGTTAGCATTCCTGGGAGCAGGTTTACTAATGGTATTACACAAATAAGAAGTCATTTCTTTATGACTTGGATGGTCATAACTAGCTAGGGCTTACAGCTTTCTTTTATCACTAAACTGATTAAGACAATTCAAATCACAATGTAAACTGACACACTTTGTGTGTGGCTTTGTGTATGTGTGTGTACATGTGTAGCAACTGCCTGTAGATTATGCAAAGCATCTACCTGTGTTACATTTACCCTAATTGGTTTAGAACTTAAAAATGTGGGTGATGTAAAATGGAAAAAGATTAGAAACCTCTGCCTAGTGACTAGTATCGTGTTTTGATAAATCTGGAGTATTCAGGGGGTACACTCAGCAATAAGGAAAAGGAAACAAAACTGTTGCTTGGATCATGAAGCATGCAGCCTTCTGCTGCTCTTTAATCAAGACTTACTTCAATTTCTCATCCTTTCTCCCATCCAGGGACCTGACAAGCAACTCCCTAGCTGCCACTTGTCTTAAAAGAGAAAGACAGCATGTCCCAGTGGCACAGAGAACCTTCTGACACTGTTCTTCTGGGGGATTTTACATGTGCTTTTTAATAAAAGGAAGAAAAATCCTCTTCTCTTTGAGACAATAAGGTACTTAAGAGTGAATGCAACTGCCATCTAAATACAGTTTGTGTGTTGATACAGTATTTCTTTGAATTCTTAAGGATACACCAACAGCAAACTCCTGACTTCAGTAAAACACTGCCATCACTTCATTGTATCCAGTATCTTTTTCCATGATTACGTCATTTAAATCCTTTTAGACTAAACATAAAAACTGTACTCTCAAAACTTAGCATATACAGCATAACTGAGATAGCATATATCTCTATTAAAACAACCTATTCTTCCACATATCTTTTATTTCACTAGAAATGCTGAAACATAAAAAACCATGATTAAATCAGCTTGTGACCCACTGTATTGCTGGTTAGAGTTCTTTCTTTTAAACCCATACTAGATGCCCATTGTCAAGGTCAGGGATATCAGAAGTGATTTGTTAGATGTAAAATACTGTTTATTATAGTCTAAAGAGCAAGCCAGCTTGAAATAATAAATTAGTGCCAGATGAAAAACTGCCAGAATTCTCTATTATACATGCCTTTCCCTGGAAAGCATCCCAGATTTTTTTTCTTGATAGGCTTTTGCTAAAGGCTCCCTGACTTATGGAGTGTGAGCAAAAGTTATAGCTTATAAAAGGGTCAGTGAGGAGCATTAAGGGGCTCTGAAAACAACAACAACAAACAAAACTTGCATATAAACTGAGCTGTGGCTACAGCCTAAATGGTACAAACTGATGAACTGCAACAAATGCTAAGAAAAACTTATGGTGTTCACCCACATAATTGCACTGGGTCAGATACTTGTAGCATCATCAGAAATCTGAAAACCACATGAAGAAACCTGAATTATTCTCCTCTTCCCCACTGCTCTGCATCATTCTGTGTCATTTTACCGACAACAATGCAGCTTAAAGAAATGAGAAACTTGTTTGAATTATGCATTTAATTCTTATCATGAATTTAAGTGATTTGGGAAGAACATATCTTGATACCATGAAAAGCACTACTGATACCAGCAGGAAGGTTGGACTGTAATGAAAGATCATTTCCAGGCCCAAGGTAAATGTCACCAGGTGTACTGCAAGTTGTTAATTGTTGCTATTCTTCAATGAAAAACAACATACTTAGAATTTCTATCCTTTTTTGAAACTGTGAGACTAAGGAGAAATGGAAAAGTCAGCCTCTTTCTCTCATGCATGATGATTATTGATTTCACTACTATATGCTGAGAAAGCAGGGTGGGACCATCGGTCACTGCAAGTCAGCATTAACAGCAGGGGCATAAGGAAGTGCTTAAACCCAAGCAGCTGCCTGTGGCTGGGAACCTGGAGAGAGAAAGGGATGACTAGAAGTTTTCATTGTACATGTTGCAAATATCATGTAGTTCCAGGTCTGTTGGCTTGCTGCATCCTCACAAATAAGCCAAAAAGTGCCATCAAAAGCAGTCTGCCAGCAATAAAGCAACAAAGAGGCCCCCACTGGAATGGTCAATGCTGAAAATAAAAGTCATGTTATAAATGTTTACATGATGTAAGTTTGGAGCATAGAGGCCAATAATTCTCACTGGCTCTTCTCTCTCACTTCCGTTCTTGGCAGCTAGATAACAAGTTCAGCCAAGCAACTTACTTAAAATGTACTGACATGAATCCCCATAGTGTAAATAACATACCTTACCTAGGAAGGGCAATTATGTTCCCTTTATTCTTGAAAATAACATCTTCCTAGGCTTTTCATGAAAATCAACTCTTTGCATTCTTCATACAGTTTATAGTATATTCTATAAACACAATACTGAGTATTGCTGTTAATAACTAGAAGTTTGACATGGGCCCAAATCTAAACCATGGAGCTGACACCCAAGAGCATAAAGGAAGTTTGAATCTGAACATTGCATCTCCAGTCTGTCTCTGTGGGAAATGAATTCACAAAGCAATAATAATATCATAAACAGCACTTAACATGTTAGGGCTTATCCTGCCAACCCGTACTCCTCCAGTGCAAAAACTCTTGGCAGGTCTTACACACCGCTGAAGTCTCACTGAAACTCTCTAAATGGACCTTATGTGGGATTTAAGAATAATACCATTGCCAAAGGGTGACATTAACCCTTCTTACCTGTACCACTGAAATCAGTCATCATGCTGGTGTAAGCAACACATGATATATACAATTACATTTTGTAATTGTTTACAAGAACACCAGTCAACTGATTTTTGTCATCCTTCCTTTCAGGATTTTATCACTAGTGATTTTTAAATAAGGGCAGATAAATCTCATGATCACAGAAGTCATGAAACACATTTGGGTCACCTTCTGCAACATCACAACTGCTGTTGTCTGCTATGCAGAATCAGATACTTTTTGTTGATGCTTTCTGCAGCTGACAGTCCAGTTCAGTCTGGCTGTACGTCTGTCAGGGACTGGCCTGGAGGGTATCATACAAACTGAGAAGGAAGCCAGCAAAGGCAAGTGCTGTGTTACTGGAGGAGGTGCAGACACGCTGAACATGTTGGAACAGTACAGCTCTGCTAGCTGAGATCTGTCCCCTGTCCTCACACTACTGGCACTGGCTACAGTTTCATTCTCCAGCTGGCTAGATGTGTATCTTCCACAAAAAACAGCATTATCCTCCTGCATACGCATGCTTCTTGCCTTCAGACTTCCACAGTCGAGATCTTTTCTCCCAACACATCCACAAAAATTCAAGTTTTGTCTGTATCTTAATGCATTTTCTGAATATGGATTCCTGAAGCAATTTTTTACCTTTCACTCTTCTACAATCTTCAATGAAAGCATTAAAAGTAAGAGTACAATTTGCACAAAAATTCCAGACAGTAAAGAATGCTTTCTGTGCAGAAAACAAATTGGCATATGCAAATACTGCATATGGATAAGATATCTTGCAGGGACAGGTACCATAAAGGTACTTGCATAGACAGGTATGCAAAGATACACACAGGATCCAATTCGTATACTGTCACACAATGTTTGCATAAGAAATTCAGAGGTATATCTGCTTTAATTTCTTTATTGCATGTACTATTAAACTACTGAATTTTTAATGTGTTTCTTCGCTCTATCGTCAAACCAAACTTCCAGGGATTTACCATGACAGAGGAAAATGAGTATTTAAGATAATGGAAATTGCCATAGCAACACACAGTTATTATCACCTTTCAATCTAGGCAAGTCTCAAAAGCTTAAAAAAAAATATTTAAAAATAGCTAAACACTGAAACATAGTCTTTTCAACTTGGAGGTTAAGGATGCCAAGAAGTAATACTAAACTGCAGCTGCCCTAGGTAACCTAGTTCAAGACAAGCCATGCTAATTTGGTGTGGATTCTTTTCACTGTGGCAAAAGAAAATCAGCAGTACAGGTTGAGATCTACAGAGATCTAGTAGCATGGTTCTCAGAGGATGTTTGCCTCACATTGGCCCTCAACTGGAACTTCAACAGGTTCATGCCCTGTCACAAGTGATGGAAAAATCTTCAGAGAGAGAGAAAGATAAAATAGTGCTCAAATGGTATGGGACGTGCTAGCACCAGAGCTCAAGAACCTCCTTCTTGACACCAGCAGTCACAGGAGTGATGTGACACAGCTTCTGCCAGCTGTGGAGAAAGAATTGCCTGTCATACTTAGCCCTTTATCTGCTCCAGGATACCAACCAGAAAATCCTTAACTGGAAGACAACAAAATTAACAGGAAAGAGACACGACTTGTTAGAATGCTCATGTACAAACACTCATGGCTGATCTCTTTCCTCCTGACACACTCCCACCTGGGATTTGGACGATGCATCACAGAATTCATAGCATTTGGGATGTATTTACTTGCTGTCTTTAGGCTTTCCTTAAGGTAACTTAAACATAAAAGAATTTAAAGCTAAACAATGAAAACCCCGAACACCTCAAATGGGATAACCCATGTCAGCAAAGATAGCTAACAGCTGACTGTCTAGCAAAAGTAACCCATATCTTTGTGGTTAAATAAACAGAAGATGAGCTTATTGAATTATATAAATACATATATATATATATATATAATTTTAGCAGAGTTGAAACCCTTTCGTAGCAGAACTATAGCAGTTATCCATTAAAACTGCTGCTGGAACACAGCAATACAGCAGACCAGCTTGGAACTCACCTCTTGCACTTTGGGTGTTGTATGTGGCTTTTGCTTCCATTATCACACAAAACCCTCAGAAAAGCACCTTTCTAACTAGCTGCTGAGCCATTACAACTTCCCTTACCACCCCTCAGCAAAAAAGACACAACTTAGGATAAATATGTAAGCACTAGTTGTACAGTAATATTGCCCATTACTTTTAATAATGTTACCTCCATTAATTGTAATAAAGTTTTCATTTGTTTCTGCCGTCTGGCAACCCCTGGCAATTTTCAAAATTAAGTCCTCTCTTCATACAATGATTGAGGAACTGAAACACTACAGCACTGTAATATTGTTATAGCTTCACTGCATCTGAAATCCTGCACTCATTCCCAAATAATTTCACCTGAACAGTGAAGATTTTTTTTTATGGACTTTCCAAGCTTATATCTGTGAGATGGTCCCACAATATATAAAGCAATTTATAAGATTTGCCTAGCAGTTACATAGACCTTTTCATCCACAAACATCAAATACTCCAAAGCAGAGGCAAAACTTTTAGCTTAATTTCACAGAGAAGCAAAAAGACAGACAGCAAACAGATACCAACTCTGCAGAAGAGGTGGTAGTAGAACTCAGGTCTTCTCACATTCCCTGTTCCGTGACTTATTCACTGGGACTACATTCCTTCCATTCTCTGGGCATCTTTCCACCTTTTAATTAACCTCCAGTAGCAACCATTAACTTGCCTGGAATTACTAAAGAAAGGGGAACCAAAGGTCATGTGTTTTTGAGGAGATGGGATAGAAGCCCACCAGCAATGCAATATCAGGCTCACTCCTGGCAGGGAACATTGCCACATGGCTCTTCAAACCTTCTCTGGCAGCATAAAGATACTGCAATGTAAAATACAGCCAGGAGTCATGAAGTCTAATGAAGAGCCAGCATGAATTCCTAGACTTTTTCCACCTCAGTTCCACTGATACAATGAAGTGCTTCCCAACAAACAGCACAATCGCTCCAAGTGCCAGAGCATGAATCAGCACATTGGTCCTCTTTGACCAAGGATTCTCCAGTGGTTATCACACTATTCTGTAAGGCCTTTGCTCTGCTCAGATCTCCCGTTGCCAGCAAAATGAAACCTTCCGTGTTTTATTTGTAGGATATGTCATAGCACCTCATTCAGGGTAAAGAACTCTCATACTAACTTATTCTGCACATTTCAGTTCTGTAGAGTCTCAAATCAGTTCAGACACTACAAGAAATCCTATAAAATTTATCCTTAAGCACCAGTGGAACAATGTTAACATGCTGTCAGGTACAGTAATTGAACATAGGCTTCTCTCGGGATTCTGACAGCCAGTGTTCAGGGATGACTGCATTGTCATCATCTTGTATTTTTTCACACTCCCTTCTTGACATGGGACAACTCTACCTGTCACACAAGGCTTTCAATAACTAAGCTGAAAGTATAAGGTATTTTGTGTCCTGTGCACATTCTAATGCAGCTGAAGTAAGTCAAAGCAGGAGATGCAAGCATTCTGAACAAGAGGCCACTAATTTACAAAAACGTGTAGGGATACAAGAATTAACTCTCATGAAAGATGCAGGCATTTTACAGTATCATTTAGGAGGAAGGTAGGTACCTTAGTATAAAACTGTGATACAAACACTGATACCTCATCTGGATATACCCTAATTCCAGAGGAACCCTTAATTTTTACCGTATCACCTTGTTCCTTGAGGTCTGCTCAGCACCTATACGACCACTAACCTAGCTCAGGATGCAAGAATTCAGTGCCTGCCCATCAAAGCCCCTTGACTTACGAGATAGTCTCAGCCATGCCTGACAGCAACCAGAAGATCCCACTCATTCAAAACGCAGTCAGAGAGCAATGCACACTCCGTTGAAGTGCTCATGTGCAAAAAGGAATTTAGAATTTGCTAGACCAGAAAAGAGAGAGAGAAGCCAACAAGAACCTGCCTCCCTAGCCAGATGCTCAGAGAGCTCACCTGGGAACTGTTTTGAACTGGGACTGGACTTTGATTTTTGGTGACTTCTTTAGTCACTGATAGATTCACTCCCTCGTTTGCACTCAGTCTCTCTCATACAGTCTTGTATTCCTTCTTACAGGCAGCTGACACAACTCTCCTGGAAGGAGGAAGACACAGGCTGGAGAATCTCCTGCAGAGTCTGCGAACATCAGCTTCCTCATTATAATAGTCCAGCAGCTTATACAAAAGTGGGTTGTTTCTACTTAATTTGTTGAAACAACAGGAGCAGCACCTATGCTCAGGGAGGTGGTTTGAGCTATGAATCCACAGCTCCTACTCTATATGGGCCCACTGATCCACCTGACTACATATCCCTGATGGAGAGTCTTCCACATGGATCCAATACAGGGCTCTGCTCTCTCCACAGGACACATAATGGAGGACAGCCCTAAAAGACAGGGTGCAAAGCCACCTGGAGAAACAGAAACAAGCTCTCAGTGACTGAGCTCAGGTACCAGACATGGCATGATAACTTCATGCTCTGCCTAGGCTGGTTTAGCCTTATCAGAAGAACGGCAGGCTGTGCCACAGGAACAATGCACCAACATAATTTTATACTGGTTCCCATATCCAAACTAGCTTGTTCAGCAGTTGTCTTGGTAACACCGTAGAGCCCTGCGCTGCTCCACATAGGACATTAAGCCATCGCTGCCTAAGAACAACATTCCTACCTGAATCTACCCTCCAAGTCTGAAAATGCTCACCAAAGGACTCAAATCAACAGTTTCCACTATCTCATTAAGCACCCACATGAAAACCAAGTCTTGCGTTTCCCTCCCAAATTAATCCAGCTACGATCCCTTGCAAATTGATCAATTCCTTAATCCTGTTCACTATGCTGAAAGAGGTAGCATGGCAGAAGTCCAACCAGAGGATGAGAGAACTGAAAGGGTAAGGGGGGAACCCAAGCCTAGAATATGAAAGTGTCTACCTGGAATACATCAAGAGCTGGCTGAGAGGAGATGGGGACAAACTCATCTGTCTTCACGGTAAGAGACAGATACATCACCCATCCATAGAAACATGGAACTTCTTTGATTCCTTAGAGTTGCAACGCAACATCCTGTAGAAATAAACTGAGCCTTTCAGGGAGGCAACATCAACTCAGCTGAACTGAAAAACATGAAAACCTTTCTCTGTGTACAATGTGTAGCAGTCACTGTCAGCCATTAGGAAACCAGAGTCCTTTTGCAATTACAAATGCCTCAATTCTGTACAAAACCTAGCATAAAGCTATCCGAATCCAGCTGTGACTTATCAATATGAAAATCCTGAAAGTGCTATTCTTCCAATTTTTATATGCTGTGCTTCCATCATGAAAAGATTAAGTGTATCTTTTAAAATAAGTATAAAATTTACACTAACATTGTGTGAATAGGGAGAATAAACTTTGACAGACAAAACCAGAATTCTGCAAGAATATCTGACAGACGTTTTACTGCTTTACAGTGGTTATAGCCAGCACTTCTGCAACAAAGGGGAGTTTCAATTACTCTGGGGCACCAGGCACAGATTGAAACTCATATTTCCTTATCTATTTAAAGTTGCTCAAATAAGCATAAAGTAGTGGTGTAATCAGAGAAGCTATTTCCATTAATCTTTATTTAGATTTAAAAAAAAAAAAAAATCAGGCCATAAAGTTAGTTTATAGGGATGATCTTTCTTTGCATGCAATCTCACAATGCACACAATACCTGTGGGTTTACCCAGGCAGAATTCCCACTGAATCTATGGGGAATTTTTTCCTGATTAGAGAGAAGAGAGTCATTTCCAGTATTTTACATTAGTTATCTCTGAGATAAGTGTTGTCAGTACTGGATCAACTTTAAACAGAGAAGCAGGACTAACTCTGTAGTAGCTTTTGCCTGAATTCTGCTAGCTATGACATATTGCAAGTCCAGAACCAGCTGTTATTAAGGTCCCTAGGTGTATGCTAGGGCAGCCCAAATGTGATATTCTGCATTTAATTAGAACTTTAACTGAAATATATTAAGACAAAAGTCAGGAATAAAGGTGCTCCTCCCCTTCATTCAAAAGAAATTATACCTCTCCAACACACGTAAGAAAATTTTATTGTTTCAAATTCTAATTAGGAAAAAAATAGAAAAATAATTCAATTATCTCACATGTATTTCTGTAAGTTATTCATACAGAGCACATGAATGCTATATCTTCATTACAAATAATACAGACATGCATTTATACCTAGTATGCTAGCAACCGTAGTAGGTGATACAATGCATATAAAAGCAGAATGATGAAGAGGACAGACTCATCTTGTAGATTTACCTTGAAACAGGAAAAAATGAACAAACCCAAGATACTCCCATTAACTTCAGCAGGCTTTGGATCGGGCTCTACTTGCCTGCCTAATTAGGGCTTTTCTGGCTTCCTGGCAGTGAATTTCCAAGAGGCCACCCCGCCAAGAGCTCTCCTACTTGCTGCTGACTCTACTACTCCCCCTCCCCAAGGAGGTGGGGGTTCTACAACACAGAAACCAAACACATCCTTTCCAAAACTGCCAAGACATGTTTGAATCCAAATGTGCAATCCAAAATTCGTTCAGTTTTAACAGTATTTCCTTTGTCATATGGAAATTATTGCATGCTCTACTCCAAGGAAAATACAGATATACTAAAGTCTTACTCAAAAGCCCAGCTTTTAACACTTTGAAGTAAGTTACAAGAGTCGAAAGCTTTGGCAAGCGTTACTAGCCGGGTTTATCCGACGTGTTTTAATTGCCATCTAGCGGGAATAACCTGCAACTCTGTCTCTCAACGTTTCTCATGTTAGAGCCGTTCATAGAGAAACCCTGATCTTTCCATCCCAGACAAACTTGTAAATTTGTAGGACATAACTGCCCAAAAGGTATTTGTTCTGGCTCAACTCACCTGGACACAGTGACTCATTTTGTCTGGGGCAGGGGATGTCTACCAAAACCAAGTGGTGGTGATGCCTTTTCATCCTCAAAAACAAAGCTATACCTAATCAGAATAAGCCCCACACTTTTCTAAGGTCTGAGAAACAAACAGTTTCTGTATACCATTCCTAATGTGAGGTTTTCAAAACTCTGGAAAGACAAACTAAAATGCAAACAGCCTAGACTATACTTAAAGCAATGCTTAGGCATTGGTCATGAAGAGATACTGCAATGCATTAGAATCATCATTCAAATCCCATATATTTATAGGGAAAGAAAAAATGCAGTTCTTCACTTACAGGTTATTAAATCTTTAGGGCTACCTCAATATGTAGGCTAGCCCTAATTTACAAACATATAATCAAAAATCTTTTCTTATTTTCCAAGTGTAAAGTGCTGAGCCTACCAGCAAACTCATTAAGCAAAAGCAATTTCCATTTATAAGAGCTTAGATTCAGCTTTCCAAATACCTCATTTCTATCCCTCCGATTAGCATGCCACATATGGAAGATATTATACCAGATACTCTTCACCTTTTGTCCTCAAAGCTATGAGAGGGACCAAGTGTTCCTTATTTCCTGATGAATCCTTAATTACCTGCAATGTGACATATTCCGCCTTCTTTCTTTTTGATCCTAAAATCTAAAAGACAAAGCCAGCAAGGCACACTGTCTTTCTCTGACCCTTTCATTCTATATATTTCCCAGTTACAGACTTAAATAATAAACACTTGCAAATGTGTAGTACCCATCTGCATTCCCTTTCAGTCTGTCAGTCTCTTCATAGACCTGGTAGTCTCTTTGTTAATGGCTCAGCTAGATTCATATCCGTGGCCAGTTATTTCTCAAAGGGCAACAGAGACGTACCAGACAGCAAACTGCTGTCTGCCCAGCACGGTGCCAGAACCATCAGACCCCAGGCATCCAAGTGCTCATCGGACATCACAGCACAATCAACATTTGTGACATGACTTCAGATCTCAAATCCTGCGTGTTAATGTAGGCATCACAGGCTGACACAGAAAGCAAGTGAGAAACAAGCAACTGCTGGGTCATCAAATGCAACTGTGCCTGTTCCCTACTCTGAGAACATTCCACTACACCACCCCTCCTGATAATAGCAAAGTCAAATAACATTTTAACATTTTTTAGCTAACAAGCTTTACAAAATGTGTGCACCCTTTTATTTGGCATCCTATTGTACAAATATACAAGCTGCCCGGTAAGCCAAAGACAAGATGCCTACTTGCAAAAGAACAGCCATCTAGCACGCAGCACCTTGCTATCAGCCTGGAGTTCCCATGTTAATGGACCTTAATCAGGGCTGGATTAGCATTTAAGAAACACTTTTTGTGTAAGTTTGGAATCTTTAAGTTAATATCTGGTCCATGCTAGTGAAGAAGTCTATTGCATAAAATTGACAAAGCTTACGTTGGCCAACCCTATCCTACATCTGTCAGGATCATCAAATGGTACTTAATACTTAGGACAATAGACAGTGGAGACAACTATACCAGTAAGACTGCCAGCCTTAAGGACTTTGCTCAAGAGTGGTTTTACTAGAGCAGGACAAAAATGCAGCTTTGGTGGATGAGCTGGGTCTGTGTTTTGCTTAGGTAGCATTGTGGTACACCTACAATCATCTGCATGCTGTACCTATAAAGTGTAAGAAGGGCATAAACCCATTCATCTCTTATTTTTATGCTCTAACCTACTTTAGAATAGAAGGGCACGAAAGCAGCTCAAGCAGTTTGCCAGACAGTCAGCTTCATTACATCTGTGGCCTTGACTGGAAGAAACTGACTCTCCAGACACACTTATCTCATTGCAATTAACACGGGAGTCCTGTGTGTTAGAATAATTCTACTACACTTGCACTTCATAGTACATGGCAAGTGAGGACAGAAAAAGTGTGACCTGCCTATAAAACAATAACCTTATTGAAAGAAGTTCATTACCCCAAAATGATCTGATCTTATTTGTTAATACTGCCTTTTTATTTAAGGCTCCTGAACACTCAGCTACAAGAAAAGCCCAATCACATGCTCAAATCCATGTTAAAGTACAAACACAGTTTATAACTCAACACTTTCTGAATTATTATGTCCTTGGGACATGGAGTTTCTGCTATAATCAGTTATTTTTCTTTCTCGTGTAGCAGTGATTCCATCTGGAAACAGCACAGTTATCTCCTATCCAACAAGACAGTGTGCTTCCATGTGCTACGTGTCATCTCCTGGTATCTCAGCTTTCCCTACTTCAGTGTTTCAGTTGAAAAAAAAATGGAGACACAGGCAGTGGCCCATTGCATAAGGTATGCTCAGCTCCTGACAAGACTGGCAAACAGTTAAGGAGGCACCAGGCACTGATTGCTAGGACAATTTTCTGAACAATTGCTCCACAATGCCGTCTGGGTCAAGCCTGACCAGCTACAAGGAAGCTATCAACTTTGCAGGCTGTTATTGCTTGGCTACTTCACTACATTTAAAAGCAGTATGACCCATCTTACACTTAAGTGCATGATTCAAAGTGCTCAAAGTATCAAAACAGCCAGATATTTTGTGACAATCTACTAATAGCCATTAACATTCTCAAATTAAAAACCCCACATTTCAATGCCAATATTAGTTTAATTACTTACCGTGCTCATAGGGACTAACTTTAAACCATACAAACAAACCTGAAAACCGGTAAGTACCGTGGGGTTTTTTTCAAAACATGGTTAATAAAAGAATAGTAATAATGTATCAGAAAAACACAGACGCAACATAATAATTATCCTTCACACTTGCACAGCACGTTTCATCTGAGAAACACAAAGTACTTGAAAGACTAAAATTAATTCTAATTAAACCTCTCAGCATCCTATGTAGTTAAATGACATTTACAGAGCAGTAAGTGAGACTCAGAGGTTTGGTAAGTTGCAGAGGATGATACAGCTTGTCAGGCGGAGTCAGACCAAAATTCAAGATCCTGGCTTCTAGTTCTGTTTTAACTGCTAGGCTACCCTGCCTATTTTGTTTAGCACCAGGTTTTGTGCTATAATAAAATGACAGATGAGGCAAAGGAAAGAGCAACCTATTTATATTCAAAAATGATGAGATTTAATGGTGAGCTAAATTGTTTTAATAACTGACTATTTTCTTCAGGCTCTACATATGCTTCTCCATTCTCCAGTTTTCCATCTCATACATAGTCTAAGCATGTTGAATCAAGCACGTCAGGATAGAAATTACTTCTGGAAGGGAAGGTTTTGTCTGTCCACACAAGATGCATTTTCCAAATCTAGAATAATTTCAAAATACATATAATAGCAGCAGCCATCACAAGTAGAGTTTTCCATTAGAAATAATTGTTAAAACATACATATTTAACTAACTGTGTTTTAATGAGACTTTTTCTTTTTAATTATTATTCAGTTCTCAGGAAAGAAGGAGGGAAACTGAAGAAGCCAGAAAAGAAAAGATGTGGGGGACGAAAAAGAAGGTGCCGATCAGATAATTGCTTAGACCAAATATAAACACTTTCTAAAGTATTTGAATAACATTTCACATTACAAGAAATGTAACATCTGCAAAAGAGCAGATTTTTTTCAGTCTTTTTTCTTCGCTTATTAAATAACTATAATGTAGGAAAAAGCCTTTTTCAACCAGTAAAACTTGTTAAATGTGCCTCAGATCTATTATTTCAAAATTACTAACAAACATTATAATCACAGCAGTTATCTGCAGGTTACTAAGGAAAAGACATCATCTACAAGAACCAACCATTCTGAATGCTGATACCTTGGTTTCAACGATGTCATTCAAAATGCAATTGATTTTTATAAATAATTTGTTACATAGATGCAGACATTTGGGGAAATAGGGAGAAAACTACTACTAATCCACAAAGAAACTTAAAGTTGCATAGTCCTATACCACACACAATTCCCACAGGCAAAATGACTGAAACTGACAGTGTTTGAATACAGTTTAACACTGATGGTCCTTCCTATACAAAGGGAAACAGGACAGAAAATTATAAATCTGATTGCAACCATACATAAAAGAACAAGATCAAAGGAATGACAATAGACAGGACAAATCATTACGCTTAAAATACTTGAAATAACACACACAGGACTGAATCTATTGAAAAATACATACGCTAAGTTTACCCATTTTACCATAGACAAATTACTTATAGTGAGTAGAAAACACATCTTATTTTTGTGTTGCAGTATTGAAAAATCTGGCTTATAAGTCATTTATGGCTAAGATATACAGAACCACATACAGATCACAGAATAGCTGAGGCTGGAAGGGACCTTTAGAAGCCCCTAGTCCAACTCCCATGCTCAGCCCAGGGCCAACTAGAGCAGGATGATCAAGGCTCAGCATCCCCAAGAGTGGAGACTCTACAGTCTCTTTGGGCAACTTGTTCCAGTGTTGGACCACACTCCTGGCGAAAATTTTTTTCCTCTTATCTAGTAAAATGTTTCTTGCTACAACATGTGACCATTGACCTTGTCCTTTTGTTGCATGCCTCTGAGAAGAAAGAATGGAAAAGTATTAAATAATTCCTTGCTGAGCCTCCTTTTCCACACAGAAATGTCTTTTAGCATTTGCTATCTGACTTCCTGCATCTTTCCCATATAACCCACAAGCATAAGGATGTTTGTTTTTTTTCTTTCTTCCTAAGTTTTTTGGGGTTGGAGACCAGCTATTTCATGTGGCTTTTGAGCAAACTGTAATTAATTAAACCAACTAGCTGGAATCATCAACAGAAAAACCTTAGCATGCATTCTGGAATGAACAAGTAAACTAATGCACAAAAAAACAGATGACAAACTACTGTAACAATAAGCCATTAAGCTTTATGGTAACTATGTTAAGTCCTGGTTTGGGGAAACATGCTTTAATAATTTTAAGTCACATCGTGAAATGATAAAGAAAAATGAGAAATTATATGATTTCACACCATTGCTGTTTACACCTAAAATGTACCCAAAAATCTTTTTGAACACGCATATATTCATAATGAATTATTATCTGCATAGAATACACCTTCACTGCAAGATGCGATACAGATTCCTGTATATTATTACTGGTCCCTTGAGAGAGAAAGGGAAAACCAAAAAAACATAGAGGTAAAAAAGAGCTGATAATCCTTAGCTGTCACTAATATCAAATACATTGCTGCTGCAGAATCCTCACTTAATACCCAGACCATCATGTAGAACCTCATTCTTTGCTGTTGGTGTTTGTGTACATCATGTACCTGGTACCCAGATAAAAAGTGATACTGGAAGAACTCTGTTAGAAAGAAAGAGTGCACACAAGAGAGAGCTGAGCTGCTATATTGCAACAGCAGATCACCTTGCTTCACATTTACCCATCTTTTCCTGGGGAAAATGTCTTTCATATGAACTTCCACTTCCTAATTTAGCAATAAAACCTTCCTCTTTTTTTTTTTTTTTTTTACTCTAGCAAGCAGCTTTTCCTGTGTAAAATATTTTGCAATTTTGTTCAGTCTCTACATGGCTGGGGGTGCGGGGGATGGGGCAGGGGTGAGGTGTTTTTTTTTATTTTTAGGTGTAGAGCTGTTAACCGAAACTGTAATGTTATGCTGGTACAGGACACCATAAGGAACAGGACAGAATACCATTCTCTAAATGTGAGAAAATGGCTTGTTTTCTGCTTGTGCTTGCTACACCTGAACACTTGCATGACAGAGCTAATCCTGTTTAAGCAGACACTTATTTTATGAGTGTCCTGCTTTTATAGTCCTGGTTTTCTCAGAGCCTGTAATGTAATTTTTATTCACTTCCACCTACAAAGTAATTCAAACTTCCACACACCAATTCTTTTTTAAAAAATGAAGAGACAAGGAAAAAGGAAAAGCAACAAAAAAATTGGAATCATTCCACTGGAAAAATCCTAGGTTCATTGACCAATGTCATCGAAAGAAACCAAGACACAAAAAGCCTTTATCTTCTTTTCTTTTCCACAACAGTTGTCAAAACTGAGGGGATCAGAAAGGAAATAGTGTGATAGGGTTTCTGCTTTGCCACAAGGCCCTGCTATATTACTTTCCATGTAGCCATTAACCTCTGAAGTAACGGATTGACATGTCAACCATTTCATTAGAGCAACACAAGAAGAGGAATGACTCTGTGGTTAACACAGAGGACTGAACAACAATGAGAAAAGGTCCTGTTGCTACTGATACATCAACAGTCTGTAAGAATCAGGGCTAAATTTGATGAATGTGAGGCTAAGATCCACAGAAGTGTTAGTTCACAGTATCCTGCCTGAAACATCTAACCTCTCAATCTTTCAGAGTTGCTGAGCACCAACAGTTCCTGTGAAGACCACCATCAGCATCCAGAGCTAGGCATCCAAATGTAAAGGCCTCAGTCTCTAGGATTCAAAAGTTGTGTTCAAAGTGTTTACATGCCTCTTGAAATGATTTAGTGTTTCTGTGACGCTAGGATGCAAAATTTGTGATTGGATCAAAGGCCATTGGCTAAGTAATCCCCTAATACAGGTAAACAAGCTTCCTTTAAAAAGCTGCTCAGCTCTTAGACATTCTCAGATGAATACTACTGAAAAAAATGAACAAGTTAGTGTTATGAAATAAAAATAACCAAAGGCTCAATACAGTAAGCATTTACAGGTTCTATTTATGAAATGATACAGCGTAAGGTCCAAGAAACACACACAAGAGAGCAATGTATTTATTTTCTATGTATCTCACATACGTATACAGCATACAGTCTTGTGCAACAAAAGGGCGTATGTGGTTCTGACCTTCTCTTTTTCCTCATAGCATTTTGTGTACAGCTTCGCTACTATATTTGGTCTAATGCAGACAACTACACTACCACAGATTATCTGTTACTTCTGTATCAGTTTTCACTTTCCTATTGTGTAAAGCACTATTTAGTGTAGTTCTTACAGAGATCCCAACCTTATTTCAGCAAGGTCTCAAACACCCTTGTAATATCAAACACTGAATTGTTGGCCAGCCCTTCACACAGCTACACATCCTGCTGTGTGGTTGAGTGTGCTCTAGGAATGGAGCAGGTAGGCAGAGTAGGATAGTTACTGGAAGAGCCTAGTAAGACCTTTTCCCAAGCTGCCAGAGTGTTTAAAGGTAACAGTGCTGCTTTGAGGACAAAGAGCAAAAGCAGGTACAGAAGCAGGCAAAGATAGGCCTCCACTAACAAAATGCTCAGGTTTTGGGAAAAAGAGTCATGCTGTCCAGGTTGCTGGAGTAGAAACTCTCCTTTTCCTTACAGGCCCAGTTAGTGTTAATTCTTTAATTCAGTGACAATGTAAATGGACTTTTTGGGGCAGTTTGGGTTGGGTTAGGTGTTGGAATTGTTTTAGGTTTTTTAACATGCAGTCCATTTGTTGCCCATAAAGATATCCAACAGCTTACAAATCACTTTCTTTTTCGGCTTTTTCTTAAAACCAGATTTTACAACATAATAGGATATCTCAGAATCATAAAAGGTGACCCTTAGTGCACTGCTCAGGCACCCAGACACTACAGCAATGACATAGCTCACCATTGCAAAACCTCTATTAGATTCCAAGAATTAGCTCTCCAATAAACATTTTGTATTCAAATGGTTGGTCTCATAGATCTGCACTCCATACTTCACAAGATAGCAACAGCTTTCTTCCAAAAGTTCAAGTTCTGACAACTTATTTCTTTTCCCTTGCCACAAGTTTGACCATCTCTCCAGTCTCCTCAGAATTTCAGCTGAATAATTGCACCAGACTTACCACTCTAGAACTATTTATTTCAACTGTCAAGTTCAGAACACGCTAGAACCATGGTCCACATGTGGCTTTTTAGACTGCAGTCATTGCTCACATCCTCTCCACTAGAACAGAAAAACACGATATGCAATTTCCACACAAGATCTTAGGTGCTTGCCTAACACATCAGGTGACTGGCCCAAAATTTATTAGCATATATTTGTTATTAGTACTTTGTTCCTCACTACTGCTACTGACTCATGAATATTATCAGGTGGTAAAATAACATCTCATTTGCAAGAGCACTAAGCATTAGGCTTAGTCTCACATCTAAGATACGCTTGGGATCACAAACTCAGCATCCTCTTGATCTTATTCAGAAAGCTGAGTTCGCAGTGCTGTACAGTGCACATCGCATGCTGGGCTCCCTGCACCATGCACTGTAGCAGCCCTTCATGAATGCAATAAATCACAGCCACTGCACAGAACACGTGGAGCATAACCGCAGCGTATCATGTGCAACAGTCCCCAATTACAGGTAAAAGGGACAGAGTAACTTCTGTGGACCTCATTCCGAGATTATGAATATAGTCAATTAGGTTCAATCTACATGAGCCAAAATGACTCCTGGATCTGAACTTTTTTTCCAGAAGCATTCAAACTCTGCCTATTTCGCCTGTGTAACACATATTTACCAGTCATGCCACGCTACCCAAAAGTGCCTGATGATTAAATATCTAGGATCTAGATTATCAGACCAGGTTCTGTCCTCCCAAAACATTGCCACTTGTCCTTTTAGTCTCTGTTCTGCTAGCTGCTTTTTGCCCCAGAATAGAACAGAAATTGAAAAAACAGATCATTCACAAATTTTCAGGAAGAAACCAGTCCTGTGTGCAGTATACATGTGTTTATGGGCACCAGAGTGACCTTCATTACCCTTGGAGGCATAGAAGAAAATGAGTTGGTATTCTCTTCAGTGCCTGCCTCCCTGATTCACGTTACCTTTTCACCCCAGTTCACATTCTTGCAAGGAGCATGCAAAAAGCAAAGAAACAACCATGTACAACTAGGGGCAGTGCCCTGTTTTACAACACAAGCAGAGGGCTGCAGGCATTCTTCAGAAATTGAAGAGCTAGCAAAAAAAGGGTGTGTTGGAGTAGATGAATTTTAGCTTCATAATTATCCTGTTATTTAAAGCTAATGAATAATTACTACAGCAACCTTGTTGTCATACAGTGTACACCTACTCACCCACAGCTCAAGATGAAACCAGAGAACCACATTTGGGGCCTAGCCCTCCAAATACATCTTACCAAGTTTAATGCTTACTTTGCCAACATCTCGTGGCATTAAGC
This sequence comes from Falco peregrinus, assembly GCF_023634155.1. Taxonomy (NCBI): domain Eukaryota; kingdom Metazoa; phylum Chordata; class Aves; order Falconiformes; family Falconidae; genus Falco; species Falco peregrinus. The sequence continues at coordinate 14,175,993 of NC_073734.1, forward strand.
ACCATTTACTGGATTAGATCCTTCACTGGCATTAATTGGTCTCAAAACAGTTTCAAGTTAATCACTTCTGGGATTTTTTTTATACTTCAAAATTCTTGGCAATAACTCTTCCATTCACATTTACATTCACCTACTGATTATTTACTGGATTTTTTTCTAGCATTTAAATTATTTTGCATGCAGAACTTTCCTTCAGAGGTGCTGCTGACAAGGAAAAAACAAAGCCAGAAACTTTCATTAGTACATGTGATGCAAAATGGCTGAGAAATCCCCAAAGTGAAAGCAAATTCAAGCAAACCAAGTGAGCTGAAAATTTTTGCAAACTTTACAACACTGAAGTTTTGAAATATTAAGACACTGAAGATCTACATTCTCCTCTGTAAATCTTACATTACAGCCAGTACTAGAAGAGTTAAAATGGCTCTCCTATAAGCAAACTTTATCTGCATTTGCTTTTAAGCAAAGCAGATTTTCTGACTACCATGTGCTCTTTATGAAAATCAGATTAAAACCAATGTTTGAAGAAAAAAAAGGATAGACCATACTAACCTTGAATGTGCTTTCCACATATTATCCCCGCTCCAATGGAATTACAGGAGAGAGGTTGACTCTGCTAAGCATGGTGCAAGAGCAGATGAAATCCCACTAGGATTCTGAGTTACGAGGAAGGAATAATTTTATTAATCTAATGGAAAGCAGGTAGACTTTATTCAGCTGCATTATCAACAATGAAAACACTGTTCCATACACAAAGAAAACAGAAATAGGCCTACTTAGGCAAATTGAAGGGGGGAAACATTTTTTGTTTGTTTTAAAGACATTTTTGGAAGAGTGCAAGAAAAGAATGCAAGCTGTCTCACAGAGCAAAGCACTGACCTTAGCTCACTCCTGAGTAGAGGGAAAAGAATGTGTGCAATGTCTCTTTTGCCTCCCGTACTAATTTTCTCCCCAGTCTGTGGTACAGGCAGCCAGAAGAGAGGAATAGGCCAACCCTTCTCTCACCATCCCAGGAGGAGATGCACAGAAACATCGTAAGGCTCAGAACCCAGCACACAGACTCAAATTCACTCCATCTACAAAGAGACTTCTATGGTTCCTGTCATCACAGTTCCATAGCTCTGGCAAAACATGCCTATTTGTGCAATCACTCAAGATAATCAGGGTGATCTATTTGTTATTATCACTGAAACTGACATGCAGTTATTAATTAGGACTACCTATACTGTAGAAGAATTTAGGACTAATTTCTAATGCCCATTACTTAAAATCAGAACTCATCCCTCTTCTCCGTATTAAAACTGTTTTGATGATACTTCCCAGCCAGAGTTGCAACCTGATGATACAGTGTACAAAGCAAGATAATCAGCTATATAAACACTGCAGCAATGTAAAGCAGAAACAGTCAAAAGGTATGAGATTATATTGTCTTCTCTGTCAATATCAGAAGTATTTTGTTTGATATTCTCTAATGTAACAAGCTCTTACAGTGCAGATGCACAAAATAGCCGTTACTGACATCACATCAGCCTGCATCACCTGCAGGTGATAATTTCCAAGGTGGTTTGCTCATTTTCAGCTTATCTTTCCAGAATCACCTTGGCACAGACATCATATTCCCCACAACTAAAGAATGGCATAATACGATCCCCGCTTTAATGCTGAGAAAGAGGGCTGAGCAGATTTCCAGTGACCAGAAAGATAACAGAAATTGGGCAAACTTCTGGACCCTACTGCTACCATTAAAGCGATTCCCTTTAATAGCCAGCCATGTGTAGATTCAAACCTCCTCAGTTCTATTTCTCTTACAAGTAAAGTACAGGCTACATGCATGCAAACATTCGCCATCTTTGGAACTAAAACACTGAGCATGATTTGCTTCGGACATAGAATTTATTTGATTCTCATACAACCTCAGTCTTACAAAAACTGTACCTTGGAAGACATTTCCTACCTGAAATGTAAACTTAATATTATTTTAAGCACCAGAAGTATGTTTGACAATAAACAGAGTACACGAAGACAGGATATATATATACAAAATGTTAAGTCAACTGTCTGTTGGAACCTGTATTTTCTTAACCTCTACATCAGGGAGTCTGACTTCTCCATGATAACTTTAGCTTTCAATGCTTTGCAGGTCTGAGCCCCAGGTGAGGATCAGGCAGCATCAGCTGGACAGACACAAGCCCAAACCACTAAGGAAAGATACAGACATAGATACATATATGGTATTTCTAGAATGTACAGCAAGAACTCTACCTGGAAACACTCCTTATAGCTGTCTTCCCTGGACTTCTATTCCTTCATAAAGAACATGAGCTGTATCTGGTTATCGGTTTTCAGTTATATAGACTAAAATAAACCAATCCCCTTTTTTGCTGATGTGAACCAAGCAACTGAAAATTCAGGGAAAAATTGAGGCCCCACCCTGGAACCCCCACTCATTCAAGTGATAACTCTTGTGATACACTGAGGATGGCAGACAGATGCTAGCATGGAGACAGGCAAGAAGTCAGCCTAAGCTAAGCAACTTCACATGAAATCAGCACAAAACCAAGGAAGCTGCCAAGTAGGCACTGGACACTGGTCTAGTCAGGCTTTCTGGGTCACAGAATAGATCTTCTTTCTTCTGACCACAGCAGAACACACATGCCACCAAAAAACCACACAGTAGGAGTGGTCAGGGTGCTTTCTCAGGGGAGCACCATGGGTGAAGTTTATCACTCAAAGCTGTTCAACCTTTCAGACAGCAAGTACAGTAGAATAAGTCACTATTAGGGTGGGTGCTGTTCTGCTCTGGGCACCTCTTTTGAGTTGCTTTTCCCTCTAGTCTAGGCATCATGCAGATGGGCAACAGGTCCAAGTAAAAGCCTGCCACACCACAGGGCTTCTCTGCTGAATTCTGAGCTACCTCTTCCCTGGGAAGTGTTGCAAAAAAATGCTTGTTTCTCTACAAGGTGATAGCAAAGTAAGACAAGAAAGGCCCCACAGTCATCCTACTGTGGCTGTTAGGAGGGGAAAAGCTATGCATCCCTTCACACTGAACATGAGTTTATCATGGCTTCAGTCCCCTCAGGGTTTTTGCACCTCCTCATCAGGAAGAGGATAGAAAGTATGAAGAAACAAATAATGAATGTAGGTCATGAAGTCAACAAGAGTCCCTTCCATTAAAAAGGATGGAGGAGGAGGACGAGGAGGAGGAAGGAAAAGATAGCCTGGGGGTGGAAGGAGCAGTCCAAGAGCTTGTTTGCAGGGAACAAACGCAAACTAAACAGAAGAGTCAGAGCACAGACATCAAACTGTCAAATGCCTCTTGGAGTGCTGCCTCAGGAGTAAAGCAGCACTGGTGTTTGTCACCTTACAATATACCCCTGGCCACCTCACTCCCATTTGCTGTGCGGATTGACACAGTTTTGCATGTGTGCTTCTAAGTGTTAGCTGACTTTTACTAGCTCTCCTGAGAGACCCTGTGGAGACATGGGAAAAGAGCGACAAAGAAAAGCCAAGCAATTGAAGCTAGTGATTGTACATCTCAAGCTCCCATTTCTCAATTCACTTACAAGGGAAAAAAAGAAAGAGATGGATAGGACAAACATTGCTCAGTATTTGCTATTAAATGAAAACAACTCCCATTATTTCTGCACCTGCCTTGTAATTGTGACAAGCAGGGTAAATGCAAATACACTCTAGTTAATTTTCATTTTCTGAAACCACATAAAAATGAAGCAAAATTTTGATTTGGAATATTATCCATGTTGAAACAAAGCTTTATAACACCTTCTGAGACAGCCATAAAACTGTTGCTGCATATCAAAACAATGAAAAGACAGCCCAGTGCGTGTTAATGTGGCAGCTTTACAGTACATTACACCTCTTAGCTATTTTTATAGATTTATAAGAAGTCAATTTCCCAGTTGTTCTACCTACCCACAGGCACGACTGCCATGGATATAAGTCATTCACCCTCTCACTGTATGCAAAATGTTAGATACTGAGTGCCCAGAACCAGGCTGATTACTCACAAAACCAAAAGGACCATGAACAGCTACCCTGTGGGGAAACACCCAGGTTCAAAGCTATCATTTTCTTCCCTTTCTTTCTTTTCAGAAATGCAGAAGCTCTGACAAACCACAGAAACAGAAAGAGTGAAGCAGCCAGTTTGTATTCTGTAACAGTATTTCAGTTTGGTAATATATTCTAGTACAATAAATCAGCACCAAAAAGGGTGGACATTAGAGCTTGGATGAACAGTTTCAGAACACCACAGTTAGTGAAAGGTGCCCGTAACGAGCTTTATATTTGTACAGTAAGCAAATCCATTATTCAATATCCTCAATAGTATATGCTAGATCTCACAAATTAGGAGCTTTTGTGAGGTCTTTGTGACATGCTTCTCCCACCTTTACTTCTACCTATCATTAGTTCTCATTTCCATGGGAGCTCTCCAGGCGTTAGCCTTACAAAAGTCACCTATATTACTGAGGAACAGGGAATAAAATACCTGCAGGGATTTCACAGCTGTGCCCAGAGGCTTCAACTGTTGTATACATTAGATATGTTTTCAGATGATTCCCAGTTCCCAGGCATTTGGTCCACACGGGGCTATCCTGTTGATCTGTTGTGTCTTTCAAGAGCCAGTTTCTTGGTCTGTTGGTTTTTTGATTACCTGACAGGAACATCTATTTATTTCCCAGCACTGAAGCAGGAAATGTCTCATGATTTAATGAGTCTACAGGTAAAAATCATTTCAAAATACATGCCATCCACAGAGATCAAGTGGACTTGCCACAATTTTAGATCCTGTATGGTTTATTAAGCAGAGAATAATACATGTCACAAAAAACATTCAATAAAGCAGAAGAATGCTATTTAAATGATTTGTGGACAGTCAGTCATGGAACATTTAACACATTTCTGATGATGGGGAACTATTTAATACATGTCCAGAAACAGACAAAAGTAGATATCTAAGACAACTACTGGGAAGTCATTCACCACCACAAGTCCTCAACACCAGACAGTTGCTGGGTGCCCCATGAACTCTAAGTTCGGTGGCAGCAGAATTTTAGATAATCAAAAGCCTACATCATAAAAAAATTAACACCTTTTCGAGTAATGCCTCTATAAGCAGGTTCAGAAAAAAGCTACAGCAAATCTGTAATGAAGACTTTAGCACCCTCTCCCCATAGAGTAAGTTGGAAGCCAACTTCTGACTCACCTGCTCCATCAGAGCTTCAGGCTGTAGTCCCAGAAGCATCTGCTCTTCTGAAAGCCAAAAAAAATTTGGATGACCTAGATAAGCATGTGACAGGGATGGCAGAAAGTAGCATACCCTGCAATAGAGGAGTATCAGACTACTCCCAGAGCACAGGCTAAGGCTTGTGCTACTATCTGAGAAAACAGACACACAAAAGGAGAAAAGAAAAAAAAAAAAAAAAAAAAAGAAAAAAGGGCTTGGAAACTGTAGCCCAAGGTGCACAGAGGAATTATTTTGGCATGATGCCAGACTCCTGTGGAACATTCGTCCAAGACTCTACTTCTGGACATTCACCTACTTTTTAGGGCAAGAGAGAAAATGGCATGGATGATGTGCTGTTTTTTAAGCAAGGAGTCCTAGTACTGGTGTGGTCAACAAGTATGATCTAAAAGTGAAGGTGAAAAGGAATCTCCCAAGCTTCAGTCAAGATACAAACACTTAAATTTACAAAGCCTTAGGAAGAAAAGGGCTCCACCCATTCCCCAATCTACAGAGCCTAAATATTTAAACAAAAACACGGTCTTACTGATTATAGCAATCTACTTTTCTCATTAGCTAATATAAACAAACTTCCATGTCCTACTTTCTTTCCCTTCTGCAACCTCCCTCCAATCTCATCTTCTAACTCTTTGTGACTGAGAAAGACTTCTCACACTGCCAGGGATAAAGCAGACATGACATCAGTGAAGCTGAAAAATGTTTCATATTTGCCTGACAGAGGACAGGAGGTCATATCGGGAGTACCTGGCACAATAAAGGCCATGAGCTACAGTGCTAGGTATGAGACAAAGAGAACTCGGTCTGACCCCCTCTTCTGAGTCGCCTTCTGCAAACTTGCCTGGTCAACCTTCCCTGTAACACCACCTACCCCAGAGGGCTCTTGTAGAGCAGCTGTGGTAAAGACTGTGAGGCATGCTGAGGACAAGGGAATGGATGCCAGCAAGGAACTCCTCTTCTCCCTGTGCACTGCGTTCCTTTCCCTTCAAGTTAACAGGGATTGGAGCAAAGTCTTTTGTAATGAACATAACAAAAGATGATGAGTTGGCCTCAAAGCAGTAATAAAAAAAAATTTAAGAACTCTTATAATAAAAAACACATTCATATAACTGTGTTTTATTATTTCCCACAGTTTTATTTTAATATATGACTCAGGGTGTGGAGACGAAGGTGTGATTCAGAGCAATAATGGGACTTTAAAAGCTTGTGCCACAGGGGTGGGCTAGGCCCTCTGGTTGCCATTTACAGGAAGCCCCTAGTCAAACAAAACTACAGCCCAGGTCCACATATGCTTTGCCCACATAAGGTAAAATGTGCCTGAGAAGTGGTGGTACACTGGGAGGAACAGACAGGAGATGTGTATATGAAGATAGGCAATACTGTGACTAGAGACCAGCAGAAGTGAAAGTGCTAAGCTTAAGATGTTGTTAAGCATGGGCAGTACTTAACATCAGAGACCATAAAGAACATCTACATACGTGTTGCTTCTTAGTCCTTGCAGAGTATTTAACAATGCCCTTTAGACTTTAGGAGGCTGAGCACACTGAAATCCATGTACAACATGGTGCCATCAGCAATCAGTGCTGGGTAAATAAAGAGAAATAGGTAAAGCAGGTTTATTCAGCCATGGCAGCATGCAGGTGTTCATCCAGGACACTTGGCTTTGGCCTTGGCCTTCTGTACACACCTGCAATTGCTCCAGTGAGAATCACCAGTATTTCAGAAAATTATGCTTGCTCCTTCTCCTTCAACAGGTCATCTTAGGAATTGTCAGCGAAGAGAAGCAGATGTTGTTTGTGAATCAGAGGAGTATACCGAGCCTCACAAGGAAGTGCGGCATTCAGCCATAGCCAAGTTAAACAAGATTCTTTGATTTGTCACTGACTTCCCCACAGCACCAAAGATTTGCTTTGAGCTCAGCTTGAATGGCCAACAACTCAGGTAGAAAAACACCAATTTGTCTGAGCTGTCAGCAGCTCCCTGAGCTATTCCTGAAACACTACAGGACTTGACTCAACAATTTGAGACTTTTCAGCTGAAAATACTCGATGTGCCACAGGCTGACTGTGGTTCCAGTTCAACAAAGCACTTAAGCACATTTCATTAAGAGCACTTGCTGAACAGTCTGTTCTGTAGCTCCACAGGTGATACAAAGTCTAGCAGATGACCATTTTCAGCACTATGCACCATGTAGTGCTGGACGTCTGCGCCTCAGTACTGTAGAGATGGCTGCAGTTGGACATTTTGCTCTTCTGAGCAAGATTTTCCAAGAAAATGGGGGTTTGCAGTCATGCTATGTCTGTCTGTCCACATCTTCCAAGTCTGAAGAGAGGATGAAGATGGTCAGGAGACATGTAAGCACATATGTGGAGGGTCAAGAAAGGCCATTGGACAGAGTACCGAAGGGAGGCAGAAAGAAGCCATTGAAGTTACGGTGAGCTGTGAGACACAAAGGCATCCTGCAGCAACATTTGTTGTGTGAACATACAAAATACTACTGGAAGAGAGATCAGTGAGGTTTCAAGTAAAGAATGAGCTCTAGATTCTGGTCCTCCTCTCTGTTAGAGACACAACCTTTCACTAGCTTACAATTTCCCCTTGCATTTCCTTATTGTGATGTGCAGACAGCAAGTGAATACCAACACCTGGCTTGAACTGCATCTTTCCAAGAGGTCAATGTGTTCACATGAAGGATGATTGGCCAAATGCACACACACAGCAACAGCCCAGCTGCTTTCCAACATAATCTCCTTCTCTATTGGCAAATTGCTCCAGAAAGAAGAAACATGCTGCCTTGGAGAAACTTCTGCTTCTACTTGCATTTGTGCAGGCTGCTCCCTGTTTGGATTGAGGGCCCTCTGCACTCTCTGTAACCCTACAGAGAGGTGCAGCCAGAAAGTCTCACTGCACCCACCCACCTCCTGAATTTTGTCAGGCAACACCCAAAGAGACTAACTCCCTTCTAGGGAAAAGGGCAAGTAGGAGAAAAATCTGATGCTATCATCAAAAAATTTAGGGATGACACACTGTGCAGCAAACCCCCTACCCCTGTCAAAACTTAACATAAAGAAAAGGCATCTTGTTCCTCCTCCACTTGAAAAAGCCCACCAGTGATAATACCAAAGGATAATACAATACATAAGACTACAAGTCTCCAGGCACATTGCAATGGGAGGGAAACATCTGTTTTAGAGATAGGCAAGAAAGTGCAGAGAGGTAAGGAATTTGTCCAAGATCACTATAAGTGCCAGTGTCTGAGCATCATTCACTGTTTCCTGGGCTGGCGCACATAGCAGATGTGACTGAATGGGCTCACTGGCAATCCTGCCTAGCCATGTAGCATCCCTGCTCCCATGCAGCTTTTCTTCAAACACAAATTGTTTTGACTGGGAACCATCCAAGGCTGGCAGATTGTAAATGGCCACCCAGTACTGAAGGAAAACCACCATTAGTGCTGCAGTACTCTTACAGTCCCTATTTTTCAAGCAGTGCGGGAAACAAATGGATTGGTGGTGCTGGTCTAGTGCACTTGAGGGGGACCCACACCTCCGTCTTGCTCTGCCTTCTGTGTAAGCAAAGCTGAAAAGCAACCCAGTCCTTTCTGTCTGAATGCACCTGTACCCTGCAGCAACCAGAAAGGAGGGGTGGGTGGATGACCCGATGTACTTGCGAGAGCCTGTCATCTCTGTCTCAGCAAATTTTGGGGCCTGAGTTTGTCATTAGTGGGGAAGCCAAGCCCAGATTTTAACCTCCTTGCAGCTCTGTTTTCCCTGTTTACCAGAGAAAATTATTTAATAAAAATTATTCCAGCGGGTTTACAGTGTAGTTTCTCTGAACTTTTAATAAGTAAGCACTGGAGGGGATGTGTATGAACTCTAAGTACAATGCACTTAAACAAAATATACATTTCTGTCTGTAAGTCAGCTTTTCATCTCGCACATAGATGAGCTCCTGGATAACAGAATAATCTTTTATTTCTGGTTCTCTGTGCAAATATTCACCAATACATAAGTGAAGAGCATGATGCATGTTCCAACTTTGTTATTCTTCTCAAAAAATATAATATTGTATGGATAAGAAGCGTTATCATTTCCTTACTGTTCCATGACACAATAGATATGCCAGGTTACTAATAGGAAAGGGGAAAAAAAGCTTTTTTGTATTTCAAAGACTGCTAGACAACCTAGAGTACAAACTGGCTTCCCCATTCTCCAAAGTACACAACAAAATAAGGTTGTGCAACAGAGTCTTCACCCTGAGCTACTCACAGTACCCCTATGAAGCACATTGTGTAGCTTCATTGGAGACTTTCAGGCACATCAATCCCATCTGTGCTGCACAGGCAGGGAACACACCTTTGCAGGGAATACACTAGCTAGGAGCTGAGATGTGACAGCTTCTTACAGCATCCCTCCACTGGAAGAGGCCATAGGAGCACACCTCGTCTCTTCCAGGGAAAGCCAACAGGCTAACGTAAAGCCTCTCACCCAGGGCATACAGTTCACAGGCCATTTACAAAGCTGTTCATTTCTGTTTCTCAGCTGTTGGTTAACACCTTCCAGCTGAGATCTAGTAACTGGCTGTGTAAGCACTTCTAGTCAGTTCTAGGGCAAAGTCAAACAAGTCAGTTCAAACCACTGCCAGGTGGCTCAGCTAACTTGTTTTATTTTGTCCTGGAAGACTCGGGAGTGCTCACAGGTCAGGAAGAGTTGAGAGGGAGCTCCAAAATCCCGGATTAATGGAGCTAACTGGCATCCTAAGAATTAGTCCCTTTGAAGGCAAAGCCAAGAAAGATTAGGTTAAACACCACTAGATTTTGCCTTGACACAATCAATTATCAAGAAGAGAGTATTCAAAAAGGCAAGAGGTGGCAGTCTGCTCCATTGTGTCTCAGTGGCAAATCTTTGGACTAGCAGCCTGGAGATTTCCTCTGGCAGCTGACTTACCCCCTACAAGCAGGGAGCTGCTCTACCCTAGCGTCTTGAGTGCAGGCCCACAGAACACTGACACAGCCACACAGCCATGTCTTGGGCCCCCAGGGAAAACAGGGTCCAGGCTCCATTCCCCAACCATTGCAGGAGCTTACAGAGCACTCAGCAAGAGCATAGACAGCTGATGCCAACTGCAGCCACATGATGTTCTCAAAATGAAGCAGCAGGTACAGTTTCAGACAACTTAAAATCAGAAACAGAATTCCAGAGCTAATGACATTAGCAGAACTAACGTTACTTGGAGTCTTTAAAATAGACTATACATCTTCTATGACCTATGGATCATGGTGACAAAGACTAGCCTGATCTGAGAACGTCCTCCATCCCTTTATCTAAACTACAATTCGGCCATGCTCAGACTGGGAGAACACAAAGCAGAACGATCCCTGGTCCAGTGTTCTTCCTATTGTGCTTCTTCATGCATCAGGCATGGATACAGAAGTGTATTGCACAACCAACACCGGAATATGTTCCAGCCACCCTCACAGAGGTGGCTCACTCCCTTGACAGCATACTATATAAAATTGTGCTGTGCAAATATATGCTGAAAGATTAACAGATTTTTTTTTAATGACAGATATTTTTTTTAATGACAACGTGAACCCAAAGCCACCTCAAAAATACTTTTCCTACTATGGTAACTTCAATCTTAAGATTAGAAGCCAAACTTTGAGAAATAAGTACTTAAAATAATCGGCACAGGAGACAATTGTGATGGCGTTACTTTAAATACTGAGCTACAGGTACAGAGTGCCACCTACCGAGCTTTTCGGAGGATGACAAGTGGTCACAGAAACGAGGGATGATTCCAGTCGTGGTTTTCGTGTCCGATAGGGAACTTGTTTCAGTAGAAAAAAAAGGAAGTGGTAGATTTGAACTGATTTTCTTTAAACTAGAGCTTTTAACTCTGACCAAAGTGTCATGATATTAAGCAAGATAACACAAAATAAGACCCAAGTAACAACTGTAATGTTACCTGTGTAACTGTCTCAAAAAACCCCGAACAAAACAACTGTTCCTTTTGAGGTAATTATTCACAATGCACTGACAAAACAGAAAGAAATCTCAGGATGGGTCCCCTGGAATCTATCCAGGGATCAATATTATTCATTTTGAGTGACCAGAGACTAAGGATTCATGGGTACACCAAGCTGAAAGCAATTGCAAATGCAAAACTGAGGAATAAAATTCAGGATGATCTCAGCTGACTGGTAAAGTCAGAACGCTGATATTCAGCTGAACAAGCGGTGCAAGAAGAAAGAAGGGATCTAGCACAGAGATGCAGAATAGGGAAGGATGGGGTAGGCAGCAATGCAGAGGGATTCTGAAAAGGATGTGAAACAGGTTATGGTGAACCTCAAGCTAAAAGCCTAGGTCAACAGCACAACAGTGTCACACACAAAAAAAAATTCCCAAGCTGGGAGAAATGTCCCTTGTAAGAAATAGAGGTGCTATTCTAAACCAGTTAGCACTTGTAATGCATTAACTTCAATATTATGTCCAACATAAGTCACCATCTGCAGAAGTTGAATACAGTCCTGATGACAGCAATAAGAACAGGGTTTTGAAAGCCCGTCCTTTGAGGAGAAAAAATTTAATAAAACAGGGGTGTTCGTAATCTATAAGCAAGGAAAGTAAAATAAGTGTTCTAGCAAACTGATAAACCAAAGCATAGTATAGAAAAAATAAGAGACAGTTTCCCAGTGAGCACTGAAGAAGAAAAAATAGAATTATGTTAATCACAACAAAGGTTTAGAGTGGTGATTTAAGAAAAGCTTTTTAGTTGTTACAGTGGTGATAACACACCAATTGTTCCAGTGATTAACTGAAACTAGGTTCTTTTAATAACCCTGGCTCCAGAAACCTCACTCATCAACAACCTGCAGATAGCTCTTTACATAATCGACTTAACACTCATCTACTTATGAGCTGTCATGAAACATCTTTGAAGAGGTGATACAATTTGAACATACAATGGCCCACTTCCTATAATGGGAAATTTACCTATCTGTAAAAACTCTGTTTCTATGTCCAACAGTTCATACCTGATGAATAATTTATCTAAAAGACAGCTAAAATTCTGGTGACCAGAACCTACAGATAAAAGCCTGCTGCTTAAAGGGAGCTGTAAGTGCAGTGAAGTATCTGGCCCTGACTTCTCTGTACATTGGCAAAATACCGTCCTTTGTAGAGGCTGTGGAGGGAGTTATTGACACTAGGCAAGCTTCTGCTGTGTACAAGACCCACATTCCTTCTAGAGGAGCTCAGAACACAGTGGTGCTGCCCGAAGCATCTCCTGACCTTCCTAAATCATGGGATTAAAGCTCCCAGATCTTGCAGAGGGCCATGAAAGAGTGGCATCAGTCAGCCCGAACAGTCAGCCTTACCTACTAAGGCTCTTCCCAATGCCTAATGAATGCAACACATTACAGAATTCAGAAGACAGACTTCATTGTCTGAAATAACTTAGATCAGAAAGCTTCGCAGAAGACCTGGTTCTCAGCCTGCTTTTCCAATTTTCTCATCCAGGTCCCCACTCAGCAAGCATGGAACATACTCTTAAAATGCAGCCCACTCAGAAGCCAATGTTGTAAGCCTGAAGATCTACTAACTCCAGCTCTTGGTTACATTCCCGCCCCTTAATGACATGAAAGCGAGTCTTCCCAAAAACTTGAAGTAAGAGGAAGAGACAATCGAATGTTTTATTGTATTCCCACTGCTTTACTGCATGTCACAGAACGTTTTTGGTTAAAGATGGTTGCTGCATTTCTGTGTATAGCCTTGTGCTCCCAGCACCCACACTAACTCTTATGGATCAGTGAGGAACAACTCCACTTACCCCTTGGCACACCATGTTTAAATTGTTCTGGAGAGCAGTGCTTTGCTAAGGCAAGGCAGTGGAGGCCATGAAGGATCTTCATACCTGTTGCTAGACACTGGTTCACACATTCAGCTCTCACATTACCATTTGGCAAGGTACAAACATTAAAGAACATTGTTTATAAATTATATTTGTGTGAATAAGATTTTTAAATAATGAAGGAGGATGATAGAACCATAAATTAAGTTATTGGTGTAATATTTAATCAGAAATTACTTTTACCTGGTTCAGATGTTTAGCTAGTTTGCACAAGCTAATTACCTTATTTGACCTATTCTAGAACTGCTCCACACTTGGAAGAATCTCTTCCCTGTTGCCATTATTGCAGAGAAGAGTAGCTAGCCAAAAAAAGCCACTCTGGACTATTTCCTCCTTTATTGGACTAAAGGAATAGATTCTGCCTTCCCTTTTCAAGTGTACGTCCCCCATTCTCTTGTTTAGGTACTGGGGAGTCACATACTAATGCAGCTTCCTCAACTACAGCTTTCTGAAAACACAGAGGTGCAATATCATATTACCAGAAATAAAAAGAACACCATGTTTTTTCCACCTTAAATCATATAGAGGCTGAATGTGATAGAGGTTGAACGTGCTAGAGCAAGGTGATGGAGAATGGGATGCTTTCAACAAGTAACTGATCCACCTGCACCTGGCTACATCTAGGGTTGCCTGTTGGGACTCATTCACATAAAGTAGAAAGGCGTCAGATGGTTCCCTCCCACTGATGTCACCTCCCAGTAAATGGGCCTTCTTCCTGCTTGTATTCTTGCTCTTAACCCTAATGCCCTGCAAGTTTCTGTCCTACTACAGAAAGATGACAAAGCATAGGGTAACAGTAGTCCCACAGTCTCAAGTCCGCTGGCTAAATCGGTCAAGCATGGACTTGGCGCAGGTCACATCCAGAAGGACATTTCAGACCAGAGTCTCCCATATTTTGTATGGATATAACAGGCTTTCCACAGACACTAATCAACATGGCAAAACCTTACTCTCAAGTTTATTAGCAGTTAAGAATTACTTTACAATCTTATTACTCCCAAATTTCCTTTTGCTAAACCAGCCAGCCTACTCTTTTATTTAAAGATACACTACAAAATAGTTTATCCTTCCAAGTAACTATTTCCCAGTTGTTGTTTGTGGTAACCCCATTACATTCAAAGTTGAATTATGCTTTAACAACTATAGTATGTTTTGGGTTCGTAGGGTTGGTTATTTTTTAAGATGATAGAAATTTTTTTAGATGGATACAAAAATGGAGTAAGACTGGAAAAAACATCTACTTTCATAAAGAGTCTTTATATTTCTTTAACCTTGCTCTGTTCCTGTAGACTTCACACACATTAAAGACCATATTAATTTGAAAACTCAGTCACAGCATCCCTTCATAAATGGCATATTAAATTCCCTTTATTATTTCTTCCCAAATAGAAACTCCAAACTGCACTGCTTGTTTTTTGTGGTTTTTTTTTTTTTAGAGCTTAAGTAGCAATGAATGAAATAACTGGCTCCAACAACTTCAGTAATTTCTGTACATTTCAGAACACGGAGAAAATGAGGACAAAAATAGCAACAGAAGAGAACCCATGCAAGCTTCATTGCATCCTCTCTGTGCAGTTGCTATGCAGCAATTGCCTTCCTACAAAGAACTTTGGCTTTTTTGCTTACTAACATTTCGTCATTCAAGTAGATACAGTATGTTCAGATCCAAAACAACCTAAAAGAAGTCTTTGCTCTGAAAGCTGTCTCAGATAACTACTAATTAGAATGTACATGCCCTCTGACTTGCTCATTTTGGAACTATATTAACAATAGGACAGAATATACAACTTAAATAAGCAACCACCACTACCACAGAAAGACAAAAGTCCTCTTTTCACCCTCATGCAAAAAACACAGTGAAGCAGGCAGGCACTCAGCCTAAAAAGAAAAAAAGGGGGAGGTGGGGGGGGGGGGGGGAAGCAGCATTTTTGGCAGTTAATGTGGGCAACCTTTGTCACTGCTGTCTTTTCCAACAGGTTTCTGGCCCAATGCTATTTTACACTCCTGTGTTTTGCTATGGATGTGAGCATATCAAAAGCTCATGTAAACAGCCACCTGCTTACTCCTTCAGCAATAGTAAAACACTTAAAACTTTGAAAGGCAAAGTCATTTATTATGTACACACTGTGAAAAGAATCAATAAATCAATGTTCTTTATATGGATTTACGAGAAGAATTTACCCTCTTTCCAAGGACAAATGAAAAAAAAGAATTACTCTACCGGGGTCCACAACTACAGTCCTAAACCAAGTTACCAGCACAGATTTCCTGGCTGTATCCCCTTGCCCATGACCATTATCCCTTACACCATGTACTCAGTCTCATGCGGCAGTGAGAGACTGCACTGCTGCTATACAGTCACCATCCTCCTCCATCACCAACACAGCTGCACCCAACCCTATTTTCCCACCCTGTTTATCACCCACACTACCTGGTAACTAGGCTAAACTGCTTACAAGCTTATTGCCTGCCTACAAAGTATATTCTGGCAGAGATACCACAGATAAGCACCTACCAAAATAATGCTATACATCTTAAGAAAAAGGCAATCACATACCTGTATCTTCATCTCCCAGTGC
Organism: Falco peregrinus; assembly: GCF_023634155.1. Taxonomy (NCBI): domain Eukaryota; kingdom Metazoa; phylum Chordata; class Aves; order Falconiformes; family Falconidae; genus Falco; species Falco peregrinus. Next base: position 14,191,737 of record NC_073734.1, read on the forward strand.
AAGGGTACAGGTCCTTTCAAATGGACATTTGTAAAATCCCTAACTTGGGTGAGCAGCCAACGGTTGTGTCTCCCCTATCAGATGCCTTTATCGTGGCCCAGGGAAGCACAGCTGCCCAGCTGCAAAGGCTGTCTATTCCTCCTGGGAACAGCCCCACACAAAGGCAAAGGCACAGATGCTGCCCCTCAAGGATGAAACTTACAAAACAGGATCAGGTGCTGAAACTCTAAGGTGTAATAGACAACATCCTGGCCTTGCTGAGACAAAATCAGATGTGCCAGTTCATTAACTTCTCTGCTGCAAAAGGTTTTGTTAGGACAAGGCTGAGATTTCACCCCATTTTTCTCCTGTGCCAGCTCTGTTGTTTCAGCCTTGTTCAAAATGCACCTGACATGGAACTGGATAGAAAGACTGAATGCTCTTAAAGGTTCCTCTGCCACTCTTAGTTTTAATGGTTTGTTGGCTCCCTTTCCTAAGGAGAGTTTTCTGGTGCTTTTCTGTTGAGTTTTTCCTCTCTTATTACCAGCAAAATACTTGAAAACATATTGGTAAAGTCACCCAGTTGTGCCTCATGGCTTTCAGCAAGGAGGAACAATTAGAGAACAAAGTATTTATATCAGCAGGCAGTGCACAAATGTACGGATACTTTGCATTTGCCCTGGCAAAGCCTCCTAAACTGGCCAGAATGTTAAAAAAAATAAACAAAATTCCTGCAGCTACTGCACAGTTGAGTTGAACCAGCTTATTAGAGTTACCTGAATTCTAGTATTCTTTTTCCTCATCCCACAGTCAGCATGCACTGTTCCTCACTAATCAGCATAAGAGGGCTGACTGGGATTTTTATCTTCCACACGATGCCACAAAGATTACACACATATTCCAGAGCAAACCAACATTCCTACCACAGCGAAACAAACCAAGTACAGCATTACCCTTCTAAGTGATCATTCATTTAACAGATTGTGTGGTTGTTCTGTAAGGCTTAATTGATCCTAAACTTCATTAGGTTCTTAGAACTCAGCAATACAGTTAGTAACACAGTTAGCAACACCATTTGTTCCCATATTTCTTGATTTTTGTACTTTTTTGATGAAATTCAATCTATTTTTCAGCTTTTACAAAAGAAATAGGCTGTCACAGACAACTTTCACAGAGTAAATCATAATGCCCATGTAAGACTAGCATGCAGAGACTTTCAGAGCTACTAGAAATTACTTGAGTTGCTACCAGTGGAAAACATAGCTCTGAAGCAATCATTTAAATCATGTAGAAGAAACACTTAAAGCATCAGGTTACTTTTGAACATCTCAAACTTAATTTCTAGCCTTCACATTTCCCCGTCTTTAAAAGCAGAATAATAGTACAGTTTACATAGTTCAGAAAGTGACTCTTCTTGTAAAATGCTTTCTTATAAAAAGTACTTAGTAATTCAACAAAAGGACATTTTAGAAGTAGTGAGGCAGCTCATTTAGAAACAACAATTCCACAGAGTGATAGATCAGTTTAGGAAACAAGTCTCAGCCTCTGAAAATCAATAAGCCTTTCTGTAACAGCAGCAATATAAAGCAGCTTTATAAAGTAAAATCACTTACAATTACCAGCTTTGTAAGAATAGCCCACTGATTTCTTCAAGTGACGTTCCAGTTTTCAGGTCATACTTTTCACTCTAAAGCCAAACAATATGAGACTGACATCACCACAGAAACTTCTCACCTTCCCTCACTGAGGTGAAGAACCAGACCTTCCTTCTCCCATTGATACCACCACACCACATCCAAGTACCATTACCGTGCTGGTTGCCCCACTGATGCACACCATCTCCTCTTCCTACACCTCCCAGATACCATGTAATCTTCCTATGAAAAGTTTCTGACCTATGCACTTTCAGAATAGGTCACCCACATGGGGGAACCTCTCTGCAGAACTGCTCTCAGGAAGGTGTTCATCTTGACTTGTGAACAAGGAATGAACCAGGGATTTCCATCAATAAACCCTTGGCTGTTACAGCTTGAGGGAACAGCTCAGGTTCCCAAGCTATGATTTAACTTTCTGATTTCACCTGAGAGTAAAGGACACATCATCCCTTGCCACTCTTACAAAGGCAGTTTGTTCAGAGCAAAAGTTCTGTGAGTTACTATGACATTATTTCCTTACATTTACCTTGTTATTCCTATGTTCTTGCTGCAATGCAGGATCCCAATATTTGTGCTCCATCCCCTGTGTGAGGAAAGGAAATATTTATTATTTCCTTAACCTTGACAACAGATGACTCCAGCTGCAGCAAGGCGCTGGGAGGGCTGGGGGGCAGGGGAGGAGGGGGGGGATGCCCTCAGCCGCAAGCACCTCAGCACCAACTGGTGCACAGACAGACTGGGGGGTTTCCACTCCTTTCAGAGAGGTTTGAAACAAAGGGGGAAGGGGGAGAAATTTACAAGAAAAGGCAGAAACCAAGCAGTCAGTACTTGGGCATCACCTTGTTGATTTTAACTACGCTTGGCTGGCCGCATATTGTGAATACCGATTACAAGCAATAAAATGTTTTTTTCCTATAAATTACTGCACTACCATAAGTTATAAAGCACAATAGGCAGGCCACCACTGAAAAGATTTACGGGGGGGGGGGGCGGGGCAGGAGTTAGGTTGGTTGGTCACCAAAGTCATCCCAGAGGAGCTGCGGGCACGCCGGGCTACCTGGGCGCAGGGGCGAACCCCGCTGTCCCACAAGCCAAATAACCAAAGCGGTGGTTTGACCTTGGCACTTACCAAGCCAAACGCCGGCGTTACTGCGGCTGTTTCCCCCCGCACTTCGGGGGACACGTTTACAGGTTTCTCAGAGGTGACTGTCGTAGCCCTCTCGGGCGCTGCCACCCTGAGAGGGACCGCAGAGCGGGGGCCGGGAGACCGTCCGCCCGCTGCCCGCAGGTGCCTCGGCTCAGAGAGGCGGCGACAGCCCTCAGCGCCTTCCCGCCGCCGGCGCGCGCCCACCGCGCGGACGCACGCCCCCCCTCCACGCCCCCGGCCGGGGGCGGCGCATGCGCGAGGCGGCGTGCGGCGGGGCAGAGCGGCGCGGGCAGCGATGGCCGGCGGGGAGCAGCGCGGCGCGCCCGGCGGCCCCGAGCGGGTGGCGCTGAAGAAGGAGATCGGGCTGGTCAGCGCCTGTGCCATCATCATCGGTAAGGGCCGCCGCCCGGTGCCCCCGCGGGACAGCGCGTCTCGCCGCTGCTCGCCCACGGGCAGCGCTGCCAGCCCGTCCCGCTCGGCTGAGCCCCGCGCTGAGGCGGGGGCTCGGGGCCCGCCGGCGCGGCGAGGAGCGGCGGTGTGGCGAGGCACGGCACCCGCGGGCAGGTGTACCGGGGCGCCAGCCCATCGTCCGGTACCGCTACCAGGAGATGTGGCACGGGACGACGCGTCCCGGCTGGCGGGGCGCGGGGGGGCGGTGGTCGGGACGTGCCTGTGGGGCACGGTCCTGCTTGGGGGGGGCAACAAAACACGGGTAAAGCCCCCCCGCGCAGCCGCTGGGCTGAACGCAGCATCGGGAGATTTGCTAAAGCGGTCCCCTGATGGCCTTTCGCGCTGTTCGGGCTCGTGCCCTTTTATTGCTAAGGCTAAACCAAAAGTTGATTCTTTTAGCTGAGATTGGCTTGCAGCTTGGCAGCTTGGGCTTGCAGAAAGCCACCGAACGGCCCGGGGCGGCGGGAGCTGGCAGCAGGGCACCGGCAGCAGGGCAGCAGGGCACCGGCAGCAAGGCAACACAGCAGCACGGCAGCACGGATGCTGGCAGCAGGGCACCGGCAGCAGGGCACCACGGCAGCGCGGGAACCGGTAGCAGGGCACCGGCAGCACACGCACCAGCAGCATGGCACCAGCAGCAGGGCACTGTCCCGCTTCCCGCACCTGCCGGGAGCTGGCAGAGCTGCTGCCGGTCGGTGCCTTTTCCAACAGACCCTCTGGTTTGCGTTTCTGAGCTGCCAGCCAGCGGGGCTGAGCCTGCTTATCCCGTAACAGTCAAAACTGAGAAATGAGGGCAAGGCTGTGCTCAGCACCTTCCCGCAGCGGGCTCTGGCCCAGTGTGGTGTTCAGTCTACGGGAGCTGGGGCAAGTCCAGGGAGGGAGATGTGTCGTAGCCAAATACAAGCAGCCTGTACAAACTCAGTGAGTCTCAGAACCCTGGGGGGAGGCCCAGCCCCCACCTTCCCCACCGTAGAGGCTCGCAGTGACAGCTGGGGCCAGGCCTGGGGCACGGGGAGGTGGCAGTGGGCACGGTGGGCACGGCAGGAGCAGTGGCAGCAGCATGCTGTGTGGTAGCAGAGTTGGCGGGGATAGCCCGTTGCATCTGCGTGAGTGATGTCCCCATGCTTGAGGAAGCAGACTTTACCGCATACTTCCTATAGGTTATCATACTATCCTACTACAATCTTACGCTGTTAGCCCTGTATTCCTTTATGCCCCATTTAAGTGGATAGGATCTTGCAAAAAACCCCCACAAAACCAAAAACACAAGAGAGAAATTTCAGTGCCATTGAACAGGATCTCTTGCATCGTGAGCAAGGCTGTTATACAAAAGGAAGATATTTCATTCCGTTCCCATACTGAAATACTAAATGTAAGGGGCAGCTATAACTGCAGTTGAATCCTTTTGGCGTATTTAAGGGGGAAAATCTGGTTCGTGGATCTCGGTGGAGCACAGATGACCTTGCATGAGAGTGGGGTACTTGTGAGTATTTGGCAAGATACTGTGCTGTAAGGCACCTCCAGGGTTAGGTATCACCTGAGTTGCTGCTGGCCATAGGGAAAATTTATGGCATCTATGTCATTTGCTAGTGCTGGTATTAGATAATTGGGTAATTGTATCTCAAGACTGCTACTCTGCTCTCCCAGATCCCTTCTCAGTCAACCTTTCATCAACCTGACTCATTTGCAACATGTTGCAAGCACAATACCTGTATAATAATGCTTACACAAAATCTTGTGAAACAGCCTCTCATCTACCAAAGACATTTGAGTAGGGAAAAATATTGATATTTATGATTAAGTCTAGTACTGTCAAGAGATTTAAGTATTAGAGGTGGTTATCTGCATTGCCAAATAAAGCCTAAAATTTCTGCTGCAAATTCCCCTGTATTTTGATAAAAGAAGTTGGAAAAACAACCCTAGGATCCTATTTTGGGGTCTGATTTGTGTGTAGGTGTGTGAAATTACATTATATATCACAGAGTCCCCAGTGACAAAGAGATAGTAAGAGTATAGTATAGCTTTGTACATGTCACTACATAAAACTTGACAGCCTAGAATCAGAGGACACTGTAAATTGCATTACACCAGATTGGCTTGCAAACCATTACTGGAGTTAAATAAGAGGAATCTCTTCTAGCAAAAAACCTAAACTGCTTGATCTGAATTCGTATTAGACAACCAGTTAGCTCACAATTTTTCTATATGATAAAATTTAACACTGGGAAGACTTTCCAAATTCTTGGATGTCGGGGAAAAATGGGTACAGCCAGTGTCATAGCCTTTTGAACTGATGACAGACCAGGACTTTCATGTTAGCCATCGTAACAGTTTTCCTATTTCTGAGTGGGGAAGGGAAACACTTTTCTCTTCAAGGGTTTAGACATCAAACTCTGATGCATCCCATGGCAAAGTCATATTGCTTGAGAACACCAAGAAGAAAGAAAATGCCTTTGAAAAAAACCTTTCTTGCGCTGCATGGAGCTAAAAGAAGATTATGCACTTTTCTTTAAATGTTTTTGTAGGTTATCTTTATTCAAATAGCGTATAAAAGTGCTGCAGGTACAGAAAATGCAAGAGGATATTTTTTGCATTATCAAATAGAAGTTTGATGCAGTGATACACCAAATGCTCTGTTTTAGCTGACCTGCTCTACAATAATCAGCTGCAGGATGGATATAGACAATTATAATCTTATAGTAATTAGTAACAGAAAGAGGATGTTTCCTACTCGACAGAGTATTTGGAAAATACTGTAAATATGAGCCTATAAATATGTGATTAATAAGCTCACGGTTGCCTTCTATACACTAATTCTGCTTGGTTAAAATAAAGCATTTTATGATTTGCAACTGGGGGGATGGAATCAGGTTGTTTTCTGAGTGCTCCTTAGCACAATGAAATGAGGTGAAAGAGAAGGCTTGGAGGTGGGGCACCATTATCCGGTATATTTGACAAGCATTCCAGTAATGTCAGGGTCTCTCAGTATTTCATAGTCCCTGAAATTTCACAGTTGCATCTGAGGAAATAAAAATGACCTCTAGATGCAGATATACGACTTCATCCAGCTTGAACTTTACAGGCTTCTGGCTGTTAGAGCTAAGGAGGTGCTCAGCCTGCCCGGTGAACGCAGGGTGCTCACTAGTTTGGGGCGCAGTGACTGGTACAGGAGGAGGAGGCAGCCCTCATCCTGCCAGCCGCCCTGCAGCTCCCGTAGCCTGTGCTAATTCCCTGTAAAGCAAGTGTTCCTTTCCCATCTTCTTTCCATGTTCTGAATTACAGGACTATTTTCTTACTAATTTTACAACCGAGATACTTGTCAACATAATAAATTGCTATGCCATCTTAATATGATCACAAAACTCATCCTTTCAAATTTTTATCCTCTCTTGGTAGAGGCTTGAAAGGCTTTGCCCTAAGAAATAGCAGTTCATCAAATAAAAAACAGCAGAAAAAATAGCAGAACAAAGTACATCAAATTAGCAATCTAATATACCTGTCCAATATCCACCCCATAGGACAGTTTCCTGATTTCTCCCGGCAACCTAGCTTTCACAACACATAAGCCTATCCCTCATTACTTCATTATTTAACTTTTTTAAATTTGCGTACAAACAAGCCTAGTCAGAGAAGAAAGCCGTTTCCAAAGGTTGTTTCATGAAGAGGCAGAAGACGCCTCTTTGGAGTATCCTAATGTAAATACAAAAAACCATTTTGATGCTAAAAAGGGACTGCTACTTAATGACTGTGAAACTGAAGACAGTGTTCAGTAGCAGTAATAAATCTTCCTGGCAATTCATCTCTGCCACAGAATTTTGGGAAGTGCCAGAGACTTGCTGTAGGAGTACCCAAACCACTCTGTCTCAAATGTGGTTATGTACAGCAAAAACAAATCTCTCACGGGCTCCAGCTATCAATAATCTTCTAATGTACTCAATACACTGCAAATTAAGCTTGCCAATACTCAGATGAAGTGATACAGCTTAAAAAGTAGCAACATATGTGCTTTATTATCTAGTAGGTAATAACTTACAGATACAATATGATTGCTTTAAACCCGATTAAGAATTTATTTTGCAGACACCAAAATCTATGCTGTATTTAATTCGACAGTTATTTTATGCACTTTCTACATAGCTGGCTTTGTATCTCATTTGTGGAGCTACACATATAATTAAGATTATTGCACGTGTATCTTTTCTATGAGCAAAGGCATATGAGCCATATAGAGAAGAAACTCTTATTCAGTGCCTTCAATGAGAGTTGTACCTGTGTAGATGAAAAACTGAGTAAGAAGCTCCATGACTTGGCTCTGTGTAGTTTCTACCACATTCCAGTGTTCTTTAGAAAAGTACAAGAATTCGAAACAGCAGCCTGATTAACATCTGGTGCCAGCCTGGTTCTTTTGATCTGAGGAACAAAATTCACCATTCTTACATTAGAAGTATACATTTACCTGTATACATAAAATGCATGTATAAGACATTTGGCAAGAGATGTTTAACTGTTTAATACAGCTCAAGTAGCTTTATATAAAAGAAACAGTTAAACACCTCTTAAAATATTTGTTTATGTGGCTTGTAAAACTGCATGAAAGTAGCCATAGAGTCTTACTCACATCGTGGTAAAATCTGTTGTATACACTGAATGATTTTACGTCAGGCTATGTAATACCCATTACAAGACCTACAAATTGAGCCACAATGAAATATGTCAGCTAAAAGTAAATACAACTTATCTTATTTAGCACAGGTGGTCAAATTATCTGCATCAGCTGACTTGGCATTGCTTAAAAAATGCTTGGAGTGCTTATTCTACTCACAGACAAGCTGGGTCTGAGAACCCTTATAAATTGGTTCCCAGTTCAAGTCCAGTGATAATACCAAAACTCTGTTCAGCAGACCAACAAGCAGTATGTTCAGTTATTGCTATTTCTGAAAGTAGCTTTCTGGAATTTATCTTCTCCATATCGCCCAGAAAACAGCACATACTTGCTTTCTTCCATAGCTGATGTCAGTCAGACACCTTATGGATGGTCTCAGCGGAATGCGTAGAAGCTGAAAAGCCCCATTACATTGGACACACTTCCTTATGTCAGGGTTTTCACGGTATGTAGTGCAAATTGCTGTCTACATCATGATAAACCATCAAGGGAATAACCAAATAAGTTTCCTTGGTTGTCATTATATCTGCCTGGCATTGTACTTATTTACTAAAAATTGCATATGCATCTACAGGGAAGTTCTCATTTCCATAAATATCATTTCCAGGGCAGCGCTCTGAGATAGCACTGAGTTCAGAAGTATAATCGCACTGGATGTGATTTTTCCTCCTTACCATTAACAGAAAACTATTTACCAGCCTTCCTGCATGTCCGTTTGCTCTCTCCTTGCTGTTATGCTTCTTGCCATTCTAACACGCCCTAAATCCCACAGACAGTCTTTAAAGACAGAAACCTATTACAGGATTCTGCAAGCTGCTAGTATAACACTGGGGAAGGAAAACAGATGGAACTGAGAATAGTGTTCGTACTCATATTTTCCATAACATACAAGAACTTAAGTGGAAATAGCTAGGTAGAAATAGCTAGGTATTAATGCCAGCTGCTTGATGAATCCTGTCTGATTTCATATGACACTGTTGCTTAAGGAGACTGGTTATTGGTCATGGAATCACCTGGCACCGATCAGATCCATCTCTTTATCAAGTAATGTATCAAATCATTAGGAGATCATGTCTAGTCAGGCCCAATGGACTTCACTTGTGTAGTACCCAAGTTACAAGACTGCAGCAGAAAGATATATGAGGAAGATGGAAAGAAAACACCCGCATCTCTAGGTGATTTCTTCTGATTTCTGTGATCCTGGCCAGGGTCACAGAAAACAGTGGTGTTGCAGCAAGAATCTTCTCCCTCTCTGAATCTGTGTGAGAGCATTTCACTGTTATAGCTAGCTGAAGTTTCAGGACACACTTTTGTTCACTGACTTGTGAGAGTAATACAGATTACTTCAGCAGCTCGCTCTCTCTCTCTCAAAAAAAAAAAAGTGTTTCTAAAAAGAGTCTTCCCTATCTCTGTTACCCTCCTTGTTAACTAATATTTTGAGCATTCAGTTCCATATGGCACTTGCTGTCATAACACACAAAAGTATTTACACATGCATGATCGGGGTTTTTTCAGGGCAGTAGTTCAGGATCTAGCTCTGGACTGTAGAGAAATGTAATTCAACATTTTGTCTTCTTATAAATGCAAATGATGGTTAAATAAAGGCAGCAGTCAACTTTTGTTCAAGATAAATGGCACATCTTCTTACTAGTGGGAAACCACAAAGACACCTTTGAGGCACTTTTGGAGGTTTTTTTTCCCCATAGGGTCTAGAGGCTTAGGCTCAGATTCAAAACTACTGAAAGTTACATGTCCAGGTTCCATATGTACATTAAAAACTGATAGGTGTCCATAATTTGGCATGATACCTAGTATGAAAAAGAGGCACATAACTACTGAGGAAGATCAGACCCTACGTTTTGAAGGGAAGAAACCTAGGGATGCCCATCCAAAATGCATCGTGCAAGTTACATTTATGGTGTGATATGTTTTAGGGGTGATGCCATGTTCTCATGTTCTTCAAGGCTGTTCCAACATACAATTGTCTATCAGAATTGTTTGGGGTAGCCTTTCATCTGAGTTTAGGCAGCTGAAAATAACACTTGCAAGTAAAAACCATGGCAAAGTTCAAATTAAGCTTGGTAAAAATCCAGGGAGTTCCTGCAGCTTCTCTGGGCTAGCAGCTTACCTCTGAGGCTGAATTTACGGAGGGCAGCAAAAAGGAACTCTAATTAGAAATTCCTGGCAGGAAAAAAAAAAAAAAAAAAAAAAGGCCTTAATGTCATATTTTTCTTAATTGAGTCTTTCTGGACATAGAAAATGGTTTTGTTTGTCCACAGATGTGCCTTTCTGCTGCAGTCTGTATCCAGGCGAATTCAGCATGTGAAGTCCCTCATGTACAAGAACAAAAGCCAAAACAGCAGCAAAAAAAACAAAGTAAAAAATGTCAACATGAACAAATTGTTCCCATATGATCTTCAGAAACAGTAATAGGGCATAAAGAAGATCTTCGCAAAAAACCTCAATTTGTACTTTATAAAGTCAGTGATACTTAGCAAAACTATCAACATCTGTAACATAATTCTGTTTCCAGGTTATTAACTACCAGGTATTTGTTGACCAGTGGTTTTGGTTTGGGTGGGTTTTGCTAATTGGTGGGGGTTTTTTTCCTTCTTACCTTCTGAAAAAGTAGAAAATTCTGATTGGGATGCAATGACTGATCAGAAGGCTGAAGTGATGGGCTTTCTGCAATGCATGCCAGTAGTTTAGATACCCTGTAACAGAAACTCTTCTTCCTTGATAGATGAAAAAACAAAGGTAGCATCCTTTGGTAGTGTCTTACTCCTCATCTGGCAGTACAGTGCCTGCTTTCAGCAGTGCCATAAATCTCCACTCGCATTCCCTTTTCCTGTGCCTTGCAGCTCATTTCCTTCTAGCATAATGTAGCCTTTTCTGTTCAGAAAGTCTGTTCTGCTTTGGCAGGCTCACAACAAGCAGAAATGGTTTGGTAGAGATTTAGCTTTTTTGTGTTGAGAGCTTTTTGTGTGCCAAACTTTTCCTTTCAAGACCCCGTTTTTTGTTGGGCTGTGGGGGGGAGTTTCTAATAGCTGCCACACTTTTTTTGTCATCTTGGTTGCAGCATGATGAAATGAGAAGGCATTTGTCAGTACCGAAGTGCCCCAAATATAAAACATCCTAACAGTATTGTTTTTTCTGCTGGTCCTGAAAAACCCAGAAGTCTCCCAATGAGTTCTTTAGCAGATGTTCCACAGCGAAGAGCAGGGAGCCAGCAATCCAGCATGGACCGAGCATCTCAGCATCCTAATTCCTTTTTAAATGCCTGTATCCTTCCCTGTATTGTGAGGAAGCATAGGAAATATGCAAGCCCTGTTCTCCTGGAGGGGAAAGCCATATATAATGGTAAATACATTTCTTCACGTGCCAGCCTCCACAAAATCTCCTTATGCAGTATTAGTTTATTCTCCTGATGTATTCTTCTGGCACTGGCCTCTGCAAGTCAGGGCTAAAAAGCAAGATTTAGAGGAGTGGTTTCCTACAAATTGTTCCCATCTTCAGGAACTTGTAGATAGTTTTTCTGATTTCAGGGTAATGAATGGCCCAGTCTATTGGGGTTGAGCCAATTAAATTCTTGCTTCTGGACATGGTTCATCATCTCTTTCAGACAAGAGAGACAAATTCCACTGGATCTCAGAGAAAGAAAGGTGGAGGGGAATATATTGGTGATGTTTAAGCTTGAGGAATTTCTGTATCATTGAGTAATGGAATAACCCCCACAGCTGAATTGCTCCGATTCATTTACCACTTTCTTTAGCACAGTACCAAAACTTACAGAAAAATAAAATCTTTCTGTATCTGAAAATTAAGTTGAAATTTTTATCGGTTCCTTGAATACTGTTGTAATCACACTTCAAACATGGGCTTCAGGATCAATAGTGTAAAACATAGCATTAAAAATCAGTGCAACTTCAGAGAGGTTACTTCTAACGCCAAGAAACAGGTCAGTGATCTGGATGAGTAGCAGTTTTTCTGTGAATAAAACAATAGCTCTTTCATCAGCTACATGAAGCCACATAATCTAGATCTGGCCAAACATCTTAATTTAATATACGGCAGAAATTACGTTTGAACAATATAAAGACCTTATGTGGAGTCACAAAAGCCTGGAAAAATCAAATTAAGGAAGAATCTCATTCTACGGAATACACTGGGCCAGAGAACTAAAATCCACAATATTATTTGATCTATGACAATGAATGTCACAAGGCTGCCCATCACAAAACCTCTACTTCACCTGTGACACTGGACAACTCATGTTAATTATGATATAATTACTGGACAACAATCACTGACAATCATCACTGGACAACAAGACTTGTTAATTATGTTACATTAACTCTGGGTCAGATAATCACACAGGGGCGAGCAGTCAGGCTAGAAAGAGTTGCTCTCTGAGTATAGAGTTGCATTCAGACAGTGGAGGACAGAAGTTGAGCTCTGATTACTGCAACGCCTTCTCTAGAACTTAAACAGTTTTGCGAAAAGGTCATTGCACTTGAATACATGTGCATGATGTAATAAGCTATAGGTCTGACAAGAAAAAGCATCGTTAGTTGGCTAGTCTGTTGTAGTTCCTAAGTGTCTTCCATCTTTTTGCTGTTACTTTGTGCAACCACCATGAGACAAGGAGAAAAAAAACTATTAGTGTGTGTCACATACAATGGGTTTTTAACAGCCTCATATTGTGCTGTGAGATCGCTTCTGCTCAGGTCCCACGAGGAAGGCTGATGAATCCAGAAGAGTGAGTGTGCCTTGCCTCCCTGCCAACCCATGTGTTGGAAAGGATCAATATGTGCTTCTCCGTAAACCTGAAGATAATGACTGCCAAGGAATATGAGGACTTACAGCTTTAAGCTATGTGCTTTTATATCATAAAAATTCATCCCTTTGTAGAAAACACCCAAGGGATCAGTTTTTCTTAGGGAGTTGCAAGGAATGGACTGAGAAGAATGAAAATGAGGGGTTGAGTTCCTTCCCTGGATTATTTCAAAATTCTTCAGCAGCTCTCCTGAGAGCTTGATAGAACAGGGTTTGCTTGCTTGTTTTTAGGGAAGTAATCTCAGACTATATTTCATTTCCATTTCCCCATGAGTTTTTTTTTTTTTCTCTGCCCAGATTTTGTCCTGTTTTGATAGCAGGCTTATTTCTTTGCTAATTTCAAGCCTTGTTTTATCATTCATTTAAAACAATGCAGACAGTTCTGATGTCCATGAAAGGGAGATGAAACCATATCAGAAATGGCAGTTTAGGACTCCATAAACACAAACGTTTCACCATTTCTGAGGCTCTTAAATATGGTCTGAAAACCTGAAAAGACATACACTTTGGAAACACAAATAATCAGCTCTTGTTGTGTCTTTAAAATAGTAATAGCATTAGTTAGTACAAGAGAGCAGAAAGTATCCAAGCATGTTAAGCTTCCAAACACTGTACTTAGACTCAAGTAAATTAAAAAATAGCTGAGTCAATATTTTAAAGAATAAGGGGGGAAAGTATTTGATTCTGGGTGGTGTCCTCACATGCCTAGCCTTCGGCTTGGAAGGGATTTCTATTTGTATGATAGAATTAAAATATTTGTAATTAAAAAAAAGCTGACGAACTGCTTTTCTGTACTACTGCTAGTAGATCTTGTTGCAATAAAGCCATTTCTTACGGTAAACTCTGCCAGAGACCAGTAGGACACAACGTCTACATGTTTCTTGGTCGTGGACACAGCCAGTTCCCTAGCAACGCATTAAGATTTAAGCAGACTATTACAAAAGCTACCCAAATCCTGTACATTTTACAAGTGTGTGCAGAAGGAATAGCTCCCCTTCGTGCACTGAGGCTCCAATGGAAGATTAAAGACACTTTTCTTAACAGGTCCCTAGTCCCCCCACTCCCTGCTGAGGTCAAGGAGAGTAGAGGACTTCATTGCCTCATAGGATCAGGGCCTAAATTAAATCAAATCAGCTAGGTACAAAGCACATTAATCCTTTATTACCCACATACCTGAGCGAGGCTGGCAGTCATACTGCAGTGAAGTTGGGTCAGAACGGACCATACTATGTTCAGGTTGCACCTCACAGCAGAGAGCAATGGTGACAAGTGTTAATTTGTTCCCATTAATTAAAGTTATAGCGCCAGTCTTGTGCACTCCTTTTACCACAAATCTAACAATGAAAACATTTGTTGACCAAACATGGTCAGGATACAGGAGCTGCTCCAGCAACCCAGCTGCCCTTTGCAGCAGGTAGGGATTGTCCTCTCACTTTTAGAGATGGGGAAAGTGGCACACAAGGGCCAAAAGGAGCAAATTCACTTCCAGCCACCAACTCGCAGAACTTCCCTGAAGTCTCTGAATGAATACACCATCTATTGAAATCCCTACATTTCCCTTTGTGGCCTTCTGAAATGGTCTGAGGACTTCTTGGCTGAGATTTAGCTACTCAAAAGCACCAGAACTAAAAAAAACAAAACCAATTACAAAATTTCTGGAAAGTGGCAATTCTAGAGGACCTACTTCAAGCAGAGGTCTATCTCTTTAGGAAACTAGGAAGGAAGAAACACAAGACAAATCAAACATCTCCAATCTGTGCCAGAACTATAACAGCACATTTTAACCAGGGTCCTACACATTGTGATGGCAGGGTTGTTAAGGTCTCTATTAATCTGTATTTTGCAGGATTAGCTAATTTAATGCCATGTTGCTGCATACTCAAAACATTCTGTAAATAAGTTTTTCCATCCAGAGGGAAGGAGTGACTTTTTTTGACTAAGTTTTTCTGTGGTCAACTGCTTAGACAGACCCGATATATCAAGACGTCAGTGAGTAACATGAAGTATACTAATTCTGAAGATACTTAATTTCAAGACCTAGTTGTGGTATTTGGTAATACAGGACTCATATGCACAAAAGAAAACTACACCGTAATACTGCTAACTCTTGAGATTGTGTAACAACAGGTCTGGCATTTTCCTTAAATTCCCAGCTCATAGTTATTTAAGAGCTTCAAGAAAAGCTGCCATTTGTTTTGGAAATCAAGAAGTTTCTAGTTCTTGTTGGTAAAATTATCAAAATGTATTATTTAAAAATAAATAAAATATTTCAAAGTCAAGATATAAGTCAGCACTGGTATTCTAACTGGAACACAACACAGAATTTTAAGAAGCATATACTAAGCTCATAGGTATTTGTAAATCTCATTTAAACTCAGGCTGAGCTAGTTACCAAAGTGCACTTAAAATTAAGTGCAAGCTTTAAATAAAATATTGTTATGTGATAGTTGTGCACAGCCCAGGAAGCATAAATACCTTTTTTTTTTTTTTCTTTAAAATTCCACTTGTTCATTGACCATAGTGAAACATAAGCCTATCTTTGTATTCTTCGCTAAAACAAGACAGAAAGCCATTTGGAGATGTAATGATACCATACTGATAGAGGTAAAATTAACTACACCAGAATTTGCTAACAGAGATTTACAACCAAAAGAACGTAAGCTTGAGAGCTGGAATGATTTCTGATCAAGGAGGTATGAAACCTGCAAGAACAACAAACTTTACTGAAGAGCTCATGTCTTGTTTACATCTGCATCCAAACTAAGGTTTGTGTAAGATCCCAGGCAATTCTTTATCAGTCTTTCTTCCAATCATGTAACCCGAGCTGTAACACAGCAGTTAGTGTATTTGGTTAGCTTGTTACTGCTATTTTCATATTGCTTTGTTTTAAATATTTATTGCCTGGAATTTCAATTCAGGAAGGCACTGTGTTTAACCCCTTTACTGTTCAGAACAATACTGAAGACAGAGCTTTACCTTAAAAGTTTAACATACTTAAATTCCCATTATACCCCTTCAGGTTATAATGTCACAGGTTTGCAGAATCTACAGAAGCATGGTCCAAAAATCCACCAACTGACCTAAGTTTGAGCACATTTTTGCAGGACCCATCTTTGTGGGGTCAGAGCAGAAGGCATAAACTCCAATAATCTGAGAGAAGATCAGAGGCAAGAGCAGGAATTAATGCTCCTTAATTAAGAAATTAATTTCACCTTATTTACAGTCAAGCAGATCAGTTCAAGCTGTGTCTTTTCTCCAGACCTGCTCACTCCTGTAATGCTGCCCCATGAGTCTTTGTCCCTGTGTCCCTTTGCTGTTGCACAGCCCTGGGGCAAACATGGCACACACATGGGTTCTTGATAGTCACAGCTGAGGGTTGAAAGGTCACCAACGCATCCAAACGAAGCTTTTAGTTTGCAAGGAGGAACATTTTTCCCAGCAAAAAACTGCAGAGTGATGCTGTGCAAGGTAAGCAGGGAGGTGCCGCAGTGGCTGCGGAACAGGGTGGGGGTCAGAGAGGTGATGCCAGCTTCCAGGCTGGGTTCTTCTGCTAGAGCCTAGACTCAGCTAACAAAAAAGATCTTTCTGTGCACCTGTAGTAGCGTACTGCATAACTTCTGGAATTGCATACTGCTATTTTATTTCATCTTTCTAATTAGGCAAGTGGTGATACTACCATGAGGACTGACAGCTTTCAGGAACGGACAGGAAGAGGCTTTCCTGGGCAAGTTGCTGCTAAATTTTCCAGACTCTTCAAGTAATGTTTGCTGTGCTCAGTCACAGGAAGCAAGAATAGAGCTAGGGGGAGAAAAAAAAAGAAAATAAAAACACCACAGCATTTTCCACAAAACAAATTATGCTTCAAAGATGGTGCGAGGGTCCCTGCCATTGGCATGAGTACAGCTGAAGAGCCTGGGCTGGCAAAAAGCTGCGTCTGTTGTCCTGTCCTTGTCTGACCCACAGCACTCCCCAACACAGCTGAACTCCTTGGCTGTTGCTAAAGCTCAGTTGGTGAGCTTGACAGCAGCATTTTGTAATTGCTTTCCTTCTTGATAAATAATGAAAATCATTGTAGGTGCAGAGGGCACCATGAGAGCCATCCCAGAGGCACAGCTGTCACCTGTGGGATTTCTCAGCCAAGGGACAAACACTAAATCAGCTGCGTGGGCTGGCATCTGCCTCTTAAATCACTACAGGGGGAACCTTGCTCTGCTATCAGTTGCTTTCCTTAAAATCAGGATTTGTCTGGTCGTAATCAGTCATGCAGTGTCTTAGAGAAGACCCTCACCTCCTCCTGCGTGCATGCAGAGCAGGGCATTAGGAACTGCCAATTTCTCCATCAGGGGATTTAATGACACATTTCTGCTGTTCAGAGGTAAAATTCCAAGTCAGGATATTACGGTCCAGAGAGCACAAAAAACAGATGTTGGACAGATAACAAGGGCTAATACAGCATAAAGTTGCACTATTTATAGAGAGCAATGTGCAGTGCTGCACTAACCAGGGCAGCCTAGGCATTTTAGGAGCATTAGAGGGGTCTCCTCCATGTCCCTCTGGCAGCAGCAAGGTAGGCTGGGATTTCAGTTTCTCTTTGAAAACTAGTAGAAAGGTTGAAGCCTTCTCTACCACCCCAGGAGTGCTGTGCTTCAAGGGTCACAGCAGCCCCTTTATATGCCAAAGGGCCACAGCCAAGGGGGTGGTTGGAGCCCCTGTTCCACACAGCCTCCTGCACCACTGCCACTGGTGATGCAGTGGGAACCACCAGAAAGGACTGCTTCACACCTCTCTGTTGGGACCCTTTCATCTTCACCTGACAGCACTGCCCTGCCGTAAACCCTGCTCGAGGTCCCTGATGTCAGGGAAGGCAGGAAAAGGAAGGTGCAATGTGAAGCTCAGCAAAGGTGGCTGGTAGCAATCCCTGCCCGAACACAGCCCTACTGCCGCACTGGCTGCTTTCAGTGTGGCATTGTGCTGGAGCTCGCTCAGTGTTACTCCTTGGAGAATATTCCAAGGAAAATGCCATCTAGGCCCTAGGAGAAGAAGGCTTTTCCGAATATTTCTGCCTTATAGTTGCAGCGTATAGTGAAAGGCACGGAAGGCTGAGGTTTGCACTCCATGCTAATGAAATGCAGCCCACATATCCCAACACTGGCAAGAGAAGAGGAGAACAAGTCAGAAGTTAAGGAAGTAGAGAAATCAGACCAAGTACAAGAGTCAGAACAGAGGAGCAGGAAATAAAGCAGCGGACTGTGTGCCTGAAAAGAGCAGACAGAGCCTGCAGCCGGTGAAAGGATTAGCAGAATAAAAGGAGTTCTCAATTTAGAACAACAACAAAAATCCTATCATACAGGCTTTAACTTCTCCTTTGATATAAACACATTGCAGCAGCATTACGCAAATAAAACAGAATAAAACCACGCACCAGCAGACGTCCGTCTTCTCCTTTATTATTTACATGTTCCTAAAAGGCCTGATCCCCAGCATCTCCTGGACTTTTATCGACCTTAGTGCCAGTCTGGCCTCTGCAGACATCATCTAAATGTTTGGCCTCTAGTGTGGGGAGGCATTCCACAGGTGAGGACCAGCAATGACGGGTGGGGACAGCCATGTCTCCTTCCAGGTGCCCAGCTGGGCTCTGCAATTCCGAACACGCAGATTTGTCAATTAATCTGTCGTACCCAGTGTATGCCCACGTGTGTGCTCAGGGGAGCGTGATGCTTGCAAGCCACAGAATGGGATCAGAGTTCCCAGTGCTGGTTTTGGTTAAGGAAGCATTTGCATTTGACTCTAAGCACTATGGTGATAATATCCCACAGCCTAGAGGTCTTTACCATACCAGTGTGCTCTTCCTACAAGTATAGTCAGCACCTGCTATCTTAACCTCCTTTGAATGCTATTCAACCAGCAGGTTATTTTGTGATGATCATGTTAGCAAACCAGAGGCTTAAAAGTTTTCTTGATGAAATTTCTCTTGGTGAGCCTTCTGCTGGAGAAGAAAAGCAATTGACATATTATTACTAATTTTACAAAAAAGAAGGTAAAAGAGCATCCCCTTTCAGAAAGGCAGGAATTTTAAACGGGCACGTTCTCTGGTTTGAAGCTGTTGGGTGCCTTGGTGGAGGCTGGGCTCCCAATGGTCTGAGCATGTTCAGCCTTGTATTTGCCACAGCAGGCTTCAGCCGAACAGCAGGGTACTGCAGCCCCGTAAATGCACCGTGCAGGTTTTGCAGCGCTGCTTTCCGCTGCTGGTGGAAAGTGATTCCAAACCAACAGTTTACGCCTTAAGCCATAGCTAAAAGTGCAGCTTACTACTTTTAAAGAGCTATTCAAATAGCTCCAGGTATATTAAAGGCCCGGGGAAGACTGAGGATAGCAGTTCTCACAAATTTGGTTTGATTGCTCTTCTCCAGATGGTGAATTTTTCATTAATTGCAGCCCAGCTGCAATTAAATTCATTTAATTGCAGCCCAGCTGTCTAGCACCCCCGAAAGCAGCCGTCACGTACAAGTAGTATCGGTTTGCTAGTTCCGCTCATCGGTGCCCTTTGCAGGGTAATCGGTCTTACACTTTCTTAAAACACCGAAGACAAGAAAGCAGAGGTGCTTGTCTGTCAGGGAAAGCTACACGCCATCGTCTTGCCAACAGGCGGATGCCGGTGGCACCGGGGAAAGCGGCAAAGCCCCCAGGGGCAGGGGGAGAGCAGACTGCGCCCCGCAGCTCCCGCTCAGCCACGGCCGAGGCGCGTTGGGTCCCCGGCGGGTCCCAGCGGGCGGCGCTGCTCGGCTCCGCCTGGCCCGGCCACTGAGCGGGGGCCGAGCCGCGCCGTGCCGTGCCCCGCCGTGCCCCGCAGGGGGCGCCACCCCGCGGGCCCGGAAGGGACTGCCCGCCCCCGGCTCCTGCCGGTCCGTAACGCCGTTGGGTTTGTTTTCCTCGAGTGAGGCAGTTGCGCAGGCATTTGAGCCTGGCTTAGTAACTATTCCAGCCGGGAAAAGGCAATACGATAAACGGCAAGCATCCTTCTGGGGATGCTGCGGCTCATTGTAATGTGTAGGTACTACATTTTACTATATAAATATTGAAATATAAATATAAAAATATTAAAATGACTGGCAAATCTCCATAGCACCGCGTGCAATAGCAAAACCGAACCCTGGTACTAAAACTATCACACCCTCCGTGCTACCACAGCAGGTAGCATCGGTGAGGTTACACCTGAAATATTTCCTTTACTCAGTTTTCTGTTCTGCCCAAACCTTGTTAGAAAAACTTGGTTCTTCAAGTCCTCATGAACTAGACCTGTGTTTTAGTGCTCAAAAGGCAAATATCTTCTTTATAAATCTATGACAAGTTACAGAAATTACTTTTGTCAGTATCTAAAGATTTTTAAAATCAGGCTACGTAAAAGCTGGGTGTAGCGTAATCAGATTATAAATTCTTAACCCAGCAAAATCCGCTTGGAATGCTGGAACTGCAGTTTATAATGACTGGTCATGTTCTTACTTGCTAGGAATTTTAACATAAATATTTGAACTGAAGTCAGATTTTAAGAATTTTGTTAAACACCAATCCCCATAGACATTAAATTATCACTGTTACTTTTATAGCCATTTCTCAGTTTTACTTTTGCAAGCTTATTAGCTGAAGAGCCATAATTCATTTTCCACTGGTACAGTACTTTCATTTTTTACTCACATATGAAGTTAAATGGCTATTATTTTAATGCCAAGCTCTATAGATTCTTTTATTCCTCATCCTTTCTTCATTAAAAGTTTTCTGAATGCTATTTAAAAGCAAAGAAATTCAAGGCCATTGCATGAAATATCTAAAACACTGCCACACAGCCTAAATTCATGCTTGACTAGAACTTAAGAAAACTCACTTAGAGAGTTTGCTGGTTTTAATTCAGCAGAGTCCCTATAGTTTAGTAATTTTTTGGCCTGACTGCTTTGTCGATTCAGAACATCATTTTCTCTTTGTATTTGGGGGGGTGTGTGTGTGTGTGCACTTATAATCTGTTGTATTAAATGCTACACTTCTGTTAATAAGCTGGAGAGGAGCCGGGCAAAGGCTGAGCAGCACTTTGTGCCCATCCATCCCGTTAAGTGCACGGCATTGCTTTTGTGCAAGCAGCCGTCACGTTGCCGGCGCTGCGGGTGCATGGCTCAGGGCAGAGCCGGAGGTCAGCTAGGGCAGAAGGTGACAAGTTTATTTATTGTAAATAAATAGAGCCCTTGGGACTGCCTGTGCTGCCACAAGTTTTCTGGTTAGCACCAAAGCGATGAGCTATGCATGGGACTTCTTGGCTGGTTTTGTAGGTGTGTCATGCCCTGGGCTCACCAACAGGCAGTGGCAATCAAAATCAGTCACTAATTTCCTCAATTAGGAGTGCTTAACTCCTGAGAGCAAATTAGTAACTGACAATTAGCTGGACTGGAGGCCCCTCAGTTTAGCAGTTTTCTGCTAAATAAATATATAAATAAATATCCACAATGAGTTACATCATCGCCATTTAATGGTTGGACTTGATGGTCTCAAACATCTTTTCCAATCTATATGATTCAGATTATTGATGCAATCCACCTCATATTTAATTTAGATGTAAACAAATTGTAAAGCACGGTTCCTTTTGACTAAGCTTTTTTGTTGTTGTTAAACAGTAATCTCAAATCTTTCATTTTTGAGATTTTTGAGATATTTCACATTCAATTAAGATTTATTTATTTATTTATCAATTCCCAGGCAGTATGCAAAACTCCAGCATTTGTTTATAAGAGAGCTGTTTTGAGCAGTGACACGGACTGTCATCCTGTTGGCCTGAACAATGTCTACTGACATGTGGGAGTCCTGAGAGGATGGGCAGACTTTTGATTATTCTTCTGTTCACAGCTATCAGTGAAAACTGTCTGTTATCTGCTGTTGAGGATACAGTATACCAGTATAGCAAAAGAAAGCTGTAACAAACCAAGCTGGTATCCCCAACACATCATTTAAAAAAAAAAAAAAAAACAACAAAAAACCAAAACAAAACCACCAACAATCTCGTTTTCTACAGCTTCATAAAAAAGCGGCAAGTAATGGCTTACATTCCCCACATCGGCACTAAGAAAGGATGCTGGACTTGCCTTTCGTAGCTGAGATTCTCAGAGACATACTCAGACCATCTGTTACGACTGTAGCAGCGAACACCCAATATACAGTTAGGGATACAATCCTTGACGATACAGACTACTGCGTTTGACTTCTGTCTTACTGTTCCTACTCTGATTCAATAAACGTGGGACGCACCTCTGCAATGGTGCTGAAGGAAGCAGGACACCCAGGTAACACAGGCTTTCCCTCTGCCAGCGCTGCCTGCCTTCAAACATCTCATCTCCCCCCATCTTTACCTGCAACGTGTCACCCCGCGCTACGTGACCCGCTTTGAGCTTCGGAGTACCATCTTCTGAGGATAATAAACAGCACTTAATGAAAGCAAGAGCCTGGCAGGATTTTTGCTCACCAACAGTTCTTTAGGAATGTTGCCCGCTGTAATCCTTCACTGAACATCTAGTCACAAAGTGATTTACCTGACTGTGGTCAAAACAAAAACAAAAAAAAAGGTGCAGAATTTCTTTGTTGTTAATATTTCACTTTGTAAGGCTAAGAGCTGCTTAGACAAATTTCTAGTTCATATTACAGACCCATTCAGAATTTCAGACGTGCAACAGATCTTTAAAGAAATGCACAAGCAGTAAAAAGGCATGAGTGATATTTTTCTTTGCTAACCACACAGGAAATTGCTTAGTTTTATCAGAAATATGTTCTCTTAAATACAGTCAGTAAGGCCATTCCTGAAGAACTAAATACTTTCAGCAGGCGGCAAGATCCATTATTTTTACAGTCCGTGTGGATTTTGTGCTGCAGATAAATAAAAGATGCCCTAAGGATTTTGCACGCTAAGTGAATACGCAAATTATTACCAGGTCACTTTATTTTCTCACAAGCGCGGTGATATTTAGTGTTTTCCTTCAAAGTGCAATTCATAGGGTTTTGTAATGAGAATTCAGCTTTTGTTTAAAATACGAGCTTCAGCTCCCGTAGTTACATTGAAAAATGTCAAAACCTGACCCCAAACGCCCTCTCACAGTTCAAAAGCCAGAGGCGAACTGGAAACCCTGGATTTCTGGGCAAAGCCTCATGCCCTGACTGGCGGGTCGGTACCGCGCTGCCCGAATGGTTTAGCTCTACACAAGGTGCTGACCTATGCACAAAACCGCACACCGTGTGTGAGCGACTGCTCTGGGAAACCCATCCCAGGGCCAGGTCTGAGCGCCAAAAACTACAAACACGAAAGATCCCAAACGTAATTAGATGAAGGACCGGAAATTGGAAAGGAGGGGGGTTCTGGCATCCTCTTAGGCAAAACCCTGCTGTGGGACCCGCTGCCGCAGAGTCCGTGGGGATGGAGCGTGGCTGATAGGAGAGGCTGGGCTCGCTTCACACCCTGTTTGCTGCCGTGTTACAAGAGCTGTTGTGGGTTTGTCCAACCTCCAGCGGGTCGGTGGCACCACAAGCGCGCTGGGTCACAGCCGCCCCGGCCGTTTGGGCTGTAAGCATTGGGAAACCAGGGCAGGCTCCCAGAGGACAGCGCAGCTCGTCTTGGATAAAACTCCCCAGCAGCAGGTTATAGCACTGCATGCAGAGTACAGCTGGGAAAAGATTCGTTCAGTGTTTAAATTTTTTTTTAAAAAACATGAATTCCTATATTACAGGATTTTTTTCTTTTATTACCTGCATCCTATTGTCTCACCATAGTCAGTTGCCGCAGTATGCACTTTCCCATATACAGCATGTTATTTTGTCATCTTTTATATCTAGGTGTTTGTTGCCTTTTTTCCCCCTTTCACAATAACTCTTGAAGTGGTATTACTCCATTACATTTAACAAAAGGCTGCCTCAGCTTTTGTTAAAAAATTATGTTCCTAACCCTCGTGAGTTATTTTAGAAAATTCTCAAAATCTAAGCCATGAAGCCTTAAAAAAAAATAATTACAAAACACAGAAGGCAGGTAAAATAGCCTGCAATATATAACTTCTAAGATCTCATTCAGTGTCGTTGTATTTAATTTTTTTTTTAATTTATTGAGAGTGATTTCTACATCCTAGAAAAACAGGGGTGGGTGAGGAGAAAAGAATTTGAAAAAAAAAAAAAAAGAAAGAAATGGCTGTGTCTTTTCACCTCTCCGGTCAAGTAACACATCCAGCAGTGCTGTGCAGCTCAGCGGGAGCACCCGGGGTCTTAGGGAGTGTGGGAGCAGATCGCCCAAGGTCTTGCTGGCTCTGGCAGTCCTTGCCAGGGTCACCTTTCCACACCAACGAGCAGCTCTTGAACAATTTTATGAGCCAGTTTCTCCAAGTTAAGAACAAAAATGTTTTTCTCTAACATTAAGCGGGCATAGCTATGAAGTCTACCTTTCCCCTTGCCCCATCGCAGACCATTGTTATTGTGAATAAGCAAATAAATAAATAAATTCACAGAATTCGTCAAATTCTAGTCTCTCAAATATGTCTTTCACAAACTCTCAACTGACTGGAGTGGAAAGAGAATTTTGTTCCAGAGGTAAGTATTTTTGCAGGTTATCTTTCCAAGGCTCATTGGTGTGCTGAGAAACATTTTTTAATTTTATTTTTTTTTTAATTACTGGCAGAAACATTTTAATATGCCAAGGGAGCAGGCTTGGGCCAGCAGACAGACAAACTCAGGCTCATCATCCCACTCTCCCCTGCTTGGACCACTTCACTTGCCTTGTTTCCTGTGTCTCCACCTCTCTCTGTCCTCCACTTTTGTGGCTGGCATAAGGCATCGAGCATTTGTGGTGGGCTTGGGGCGCACGGCACCACAACACAAGTGTGTATCTGCCTTACCCAAGCCACTGTGCTGTGCGACTGCATCAGTATTTCCTTAGGCTTGATCTGGAGGAAGCTTCAAATTTAGCATTTTTAGATGAGGTGCCTTTTACTGTGATCACTTAGTACTGGTTTGTTGTTTACAGCTTCCAGTAACTGGCTCATACCTGCCAGGCAGGGGTAAGGCTGCAATATTACCAACAGGAATACATATATATATATATATATATATTTCTAGACAGCCTATTCTGTATTATAGTCCTAAGAGATGTCTGTGGCATGTACATACAAAATGCAAACATTAGTCTCCTTTTGGTTCAAAGGGGTAATTTTGTAGCAAGAAACTGTAGTAGAGGCCACAGAGGAGCACAGAAAGTGGCCGATTTACAAGAATTCATTAGTTTTCTCCAGCTCTTCACATCTTAAAAGAAAAAATAAGTGCAGTGAGTGTCAGGAGTAGCAGCACTAGTAAAGCTGAAATTATCCTCGGGACAGCGAGCACAGGAATGACAGTCTCCCTGAACTGCACAGCCAATTCCTTTCTTGCCCCAGGGCTGCTCACCAAATTCCCTCTAGTTCCTGCTGACAGAGGCTTGCTTTGAAATACTTTTTTGTAGGTGAAGTGCCTGCCTTACTGCTAAGACTTCTGGCCTAAGAACTTTCACTAAGGAACATGAGACCTCCTGAAAACTCTGCTTCTCGTCAGGCAGTTTCTGACATCTCATTCTCCTGGATCATTTCAGCATCTCCACCATATCTATTTTTAAACATGCCCTACGCCAAGTGAAGCAAAGGCACTTCCCAGACACATTTACCACATTCATGGCAGGTTTCCATCAGAACATTTTGTTGTCGGAAGGGGTGTAGCACTTCCACTCCTGCTGGTAGGGCTTTTGCACATGTTGCAAGAGCAAAATAATAGGAAATCCATAATGAGTTTGGAAGAGAATTTTGTGTTATCGTATATTCGTTCATGAAGGACATCAGATTTTTGAAAATATGATTAACTACTTAATTTAACAAAAATAATCTGTGAATGTTTGTGTGAAATAACCATCCAGAAGGCTGCTGGTTCCTTCTTGTCCTGCTCTGTCAGGTAGCTGCACCCAGAAAGCATTCCCCTTAAACAAAGTACTGGCTCTTTCCAGCTCAGCGCACACTGGCACGTATGGCAGCCTTGCTGTAACAGGAGGGCATCGCTCCAAGCCGTGCAGCGCCACGGACACCTCCTCCCTACAGCAGTTCGGGTCTGAGTAAGTTCCGCTGCCCCTTGCTGCCCATCACCCGGGCGGCTGGGGATGAGCAATGCCCTTTCCTACAGGCAGAAACCCGAAGCACAGAGATTCGGGGCTTTGACGCTGCCAAGTGCAAGCATTTAAAAAACATCGTCAACTACCTGTCTGTGCATTTAGACCGCACTTTATCACTGCCGCGCCAGACGGCCACCACCACCTTATCTCTGCAGTTACGCCTCACCGGGACTCGTCTCTCTCTTCCTCGGGTCCATCACAGCATGGCCCCATCACACTGCTTCCCACGGTGCTGCTGCTGCTTATCTCCCCATTTCGCCACTCTTTCCAGCCCGCCGGCGGTTCTGCCCATCACAGCGAAGCGGCTGCGCAGGTGCAGGAAGCCCGGTGCAGGCAGCTCACCCCCTCGCCAGTGCAAAAGCCACAGCGGTGCTCGGGGGTCACCCCATCAGCCCCACACAGCCTACCTCTGCAGAGGCACCACCCCGTGATGTTGCACATCAGCTTGGAGATCTGCTACATCGCTCATCTGTTACCAGTTCAGGGGATGCCATGCTGTGTTCGGATTTTATCCTTTCTCCATGTACTCATGGAATGAAAAGGTGACACAAAGCACGGGGGTGGAAGCTCTTGCCAAGAGCTTGCTAAAGGATGGGTAACGCATCTGCTGTTTGCTGCCAAAAACGGCAAACCTGAGCTAAGGTGCAAGAGAGCACTGAGCAGGAGAAGACGGAATGAGGGGAGCCAGGAGATGCATGTACATGTTATTCTGTCTTCAGACGATTCCTGTTTGTTCAGTACTGGGGTTGACGAAGAGGAATATTGTCCCATCCCAAAGAGGCAATTAAACCCTACAGTTCTATTGTGGTGAGAAGCAGTATGTCCGAAGTTCAGCATGCTCCCCAAAATATCACTGGCTAATACCTCCTCCCAAAATTGCAGTATTTTGAGGTATATTGATCTGCAAAAAATAGAGATACACAGGTATCTATGCTGGCAGGTAGTGGATCATTTTTAAGGGTCCTTTCTAACTTAAGGCCGTCTTCCATATGCATGAGCATAACTGTTCCAACTGCAGCGCACAGCAGTACCAAAGACTGTCAAGACAGTTTTTAAACTCCTAAGGCAGGTATTTTCTTTTCAGCTTAAATTCAAGATTTGTTACAGTTCTTGAACAGGACACAAGCAGTCTTCCAGAAAAGCTTGTTTGTTTTAAATATGTTGAACACTTCAGCCAGCAGGAGAAACCGTGATCAAAAAGCCCCATAAATTTTATCAAGTATTAAGTATGCTTTAGCAATATGTTAACTCCTCATCTATCTTCTTGAAGGATTTCACCACTCCACTCCAGCCATGTAGCTTCCCAGTAGGGAAGATCCGGAACAAATCTATTAGCGCTGTGAATGATACTGTGCCACTCAGCGGCATCAAAGCCTGTTCCTTCAGCACAAGCTGCCGTGATTGATGCTGTAGCAGTGCTTAGGGCTCCCTGTGCGAGTTCAGCTAAGAGATAGTTATATTTAATTTTACTGTTATTCTGGTATGATCTAGTTCTGATAACATCTACATCCCTCATTGGATTTTTTTTTTTTTTTTTTTTTAATCCATAGAAAGTGCTTTTGGTCCTGGTGGCTGTCCATCCCAGCTGCACCCTTTCTACACCCAGAACTGCCTTGGCTCACGTGCTAAACAAACAAAATTAGCAGGACAAAGTCCTCATTGTCCAATATTTCAGTCACCCCACAATCTCCCTTTAAAATCTATGGGTGATGACTAAGTGGCACAGTTATTGCAAATATAAAATGTTAATGGGTTTCTATATTTCAGACTTTGAGATGATTTTTTGAAGCACAATCTATGATCTCCCCTGGTGGCAAGAGTACCCCTTGGCCCCCACATTACAGCTAATTCTACATCATCTTTTTTGACCTCCCAGCCCCCTTGAAGATGGGCCTTAACTTGTTTAGATTCCTCGCAGGAGGAGATGAAAAATCTTCATTACAAAGTTGCTTCTGAGAAGTCCTTTTGATGAAATACTTGGGCACGGCAGGTCACAGGAGACAGTCATGCAAGCTGTGTGAGCTCACACCACAAAACCACTAGCTGCGAACGCAGATGCTTTCCTGAGTCTCACCGTGTCTCAGCAGAGCTGAGCATGGGCTTACCATCCTGGGCTGCAGGAAAGTGGCAAGGCTTTGCCCAGGGCATGATCAGATAAAACACAATCATGCAAAACCTGGAAGAGAGGGGTTGGGTGGGGTCTGTGGGTGAGTTTGCCTAGGTTTTTTAATTAAAAAAGAAAAGAAAAAGTATGTTTCCCACTTTTACCTCACTGCAAACCTTTTGTCCTTTCCAGGTAATATCATCGGTTCTGGGATCTTTATTTCGCCAAAAGGAGTTTTGGAGCACGCCGGCTCGGTGGGACTCGCTCTCATTATTTGGGTGCTTGGCGGCGGGGTGGCTGCCCTTGGCTCGCTATGTTACGCTGAACTGGGAGTCACTATCCCCAAGTCGGGAGGGGATTATTCCTACGTCACAGAGATTTTTGGTGGGTTAGCTGGGTAAGTACCCTATCTCTATAAAGTAATTTGAAAACACATTCACATGAAGTATTTTGTGTGAAAAAGATACCTGACTTGGAAGAGACAGGGAACATTTGTCAATAAAATGCTTTTGCAAAATCATTCTTTCTGTTCTCATTAGAAATACCAAATCGCCCCTACGCAGAGCTCCCGGTGCTGCCTTCCAAGAGAAGGCGACGGCTGCTTTCCCTTCCCCCTCTGACTCAGTGGGGTCTGTGGCAGGAAAGAACAATGCTGCAAACGATGCTGTGTCCAAGTAACATTCCCGTGTGCCAGCCCTGATCAGTACCTTGCACTGAGGAGCTTCACCTGTCAGGGCAGCCGGGCTGGAGCTACTTACTGTAAACCAAAGCTGCTTGCAGCACTGCTTCGTTTACTGCAACTGCACGGAGTAACAAGCATTGTAAATACAAGGAGGGGGAAATGCTAGCTCTGGGAGTGATTTCTCTTTGCAAATACCACTAACAGAGTAGTGTGGCTAAGGGAGGAAGGGACAAGTGAGAAGAGGTCATAATTTCTATTTGACTATGTACTTTTTTGTGTATTCTACAAGAAAAATTAAACCGTCAGTCTGTACTCACAGCTTACTAGAGAAGCAATGAGACTTTCTGGCCAGCTCACTCATTTGCAAGTAAAGAGGCCATGCCACATGTTGCTGTTTTATTTGTGAAAAATAGGCACCATAACTACAAATTAGAACAAGAAGGAGGAAAAAAAAAAAGAAAAGCATATTCCTTCTCATTTGAGGTGGAAAAGGAGCTCATAGCAGTTGAGCTGGCTGCTGAGCTAGAGTCAACCAGCACAGGTGTAACATGGACAGGCTGTCACCCTGTCCCATGGGCTGTCCTCTTGCTCCTGCCTGCCTCAGCTTCGTGCCACCCAGGCACAGGGCACAGCCAGCATCTGAATGCACACTAGGTGACAAGGTCGTTTTCTGATGCTTGTCAGAATTAAGCCGTTGCTTGAACTAGTTCTCATGGAAGTCCCTGTTTCTTCAGTCAGAGGAACTGCTCCTCTGAACACTGTCCCACTTTGCATAGAGAATTACACTGGCGTGGTAGCACGGATTGAGGTGACAACAGCATTGGCTTGGTTAACCAAAATCACCACTCGTCTTCACCGAGGTTTGCTCTCTTACGGGGGCAGGAGCCGCACAGCAAAGCCCCTGCCCTCCTGGGGTGCTGCAGCAGGCAGGCAGCAGCTTCCCCCATCGCCTAGTCCTGGGAAGAGGGTCTGCAAGCACAGACCATGAAAATGAAAAAGCATAAAACTGCACAAGCAGTCACAAGTGCTATCTCAGGAATATCACTGTGAGGGAGGCCAGAAACCGCCAGTTTCACAAAACCAAAAGAATTATGCTTTCTAGGGGAGAGAAAGAAAGTAATTAGAAATCAAGTACAACTAAACCCGGCTTTAGCTGTTCCTCAGCTCACTCTGCTGTGTTCAGGGAATTCGCACGGCATCAGCAGCACCGGGCTACGCGGTCGCTGCAGCAAACCACGCGCCCATTGACTGATCGCTGCCCACCACTTACCGGGGCACACACAGCGCTCCCACCCCCCAGGCAGGGAGCTCCCTGCGCTGGCAGCAGCTTGTTTGGTGTCCGGGCTTGCGATGTACAGGCAATATCAAAAAAGCAACCTTGTCACCTAAAGGGAAGCACTGCTCCTATTCTTGCTTTGCAAAGAGACTTCACATTTTCTCACAAAGGAAATAAACAGTGTTCTAAGTATGACAAAGGGTTGCCTTAGGCAAGAAGTCTCTGGGTAGGTTTTGGTGTAAAAAGGGGGGCTCAGTCATGTTTTCCAGTAAATCCAGGCTGGGAATGCACCCTGCTGCACTTCGCTGAGCCTGCAGCTTTAGGGAACCCTCGCAAGCACCTTCAGTTTTCCCCTTTGGAAGTTCCCATTCCCCTGCTGGCCCCTGGCACGTGGGGCTCTGAGCTGAAAGGGGCCTGGCAGGAGCTGGCACTGCGCCTCCCCTGAGGAAAAGAACACTGCTCCTCCAAAAATTCAGTTTTCTCTTCTGATTTAATCCTTCTACAGCAAAGAACATCAAATTCAGCACACAAGGCTTTAGCGCACCTGCCAAAGAATTTTCCCGATGGCAAATCTGGATGCTTTGGTCTGTTCATATGAAGAGGTTTATTACAGGAGCACGTGCTGTACCCATCCAGGCCATGAGATCTCCTCTTCACTTCTGTTACCTTTTCCCTAGCCCCCAAATCCTCCCTGTTTATTATGTTTTCCTGCATAGGAACAGAGAAGTACTATTTGTTCATAACAGCCACTGGAGCACTACGTGCCCCAGCTTCTGTGTCTAGCAGTATTGGTAGTTGGTTGCGTAAATAAATAAAAAATAATAAATTGTAACACTGCTAGGTGTGCTGTAAGAAGGTGGATGGAATAAAAGAGAGAGGCAGGACAGGGCTGTGTCCTGAGCTGGCAGAAGCTCTGGCCCCGCTCCAAGGCTGAGGACAGCTGCAGGGCAGTGCATGCGATGCTGCTGAGGGCAGCGGTGATGGCAAAACTCAGCAGATGACCCTGCAGAAGGGACACTGCCTGGCAGCTCCGGCCAGGCAGGGCTCCTGTGGCACTGCACTCTGGTCTGGTACTAAGAGAGCAGACCTCCTGCTTTCATCCTCATTTAGAAATCAGCTTGGTTTTAAATAGCATTTGTATAGAGTACACTAACTGCTGGAATGCATCACATCCCGTGCTGCTGGAGCCGTCCGAGCACAGCTCATCTCACACGCATATGGGCTTGCATGTCTGTACAGGTCATAAAAACAACATTGGCCAAAATAATAAATAATAGGCTTAATACTTATTCTTGCAGAAGGCAATACATTCAGCCCACTAGTTTATTTCTGATAAATACAACTTCTTTTGGAATGTTCAGCAATAATGTTGCAACACAGCTGCTTCACCAGCAGTGACTGATGACCGGACATACATCCTTACTAAAAATCTATAGTATTGAAATCAGCAGAGAGCATGAAGCCAAAGCTTTGATAAGTGTCACTCCAAACTGCAAGTAAAACATGCTTCAAATGTACTTGAATGTTTCCTTTTTGTTGTTGCTACAATAATCTGAGGTTCCAAAGGCAGCAATTGTTTCAGCAAGGTAGGATAACATTAACAACATTCAAACTAGCTCCAACTTTCTTAAACCAGCTCAGCTTTTCCTGGGATAAGGTGATCTGTACTGCAGCATCTATTTCAAACTGTTTTCTTTTGTTAATGACAAAAGTAGGGTACACTCTAATTTTCTATTTTCACAGGCTGCTTTGACTCCATGATATTTTATATCCAACGTGAGAGCCTCTTGGGAGTACAGGCACACCCCAAACACATGTTTGAGAACCAATTTCACCAAGACCATTAGACTATTAGAGACCCAGATCAAACCATGCTGTTCATTTCTTTCCACAGGTGAGGAAATTAGTATGCAAAGGTATCCGCAAAAATCTCAGTTTTGGCCCCAGGATGACCAGCACTTCCACATGAATCCACACCTTCCCAAAAGCAGCATGTGCCACCACAGACTGTCACTTATTCCAGCATGTTTCTAACACGAAGGCGGGCGGGGGGGGGGGGGGGGGGGGGGGATGTGGAATCTAATGCACATGCACATCGATGGGAGGATAGACATTAACTTCAATGGACTTTGGATCAGACTCAGCAACAGAAAAACCCCACCAGCAGAGGCCATCCAGCTAGCAGCTATTGACACCTGTTACACACCAGCATGGTTTGCTCAGAATACAGGCTGGGAGGTTATTTTACCAGCCTCTTCGCCATCAGCATATGCAGGAGCTCAGATCTCCCATGCAAACTCCAGTGTTCAGAAAAGAAGACAAGACATAACCTAAGGGAGGGGGGGAATCACAAGAGCAGCTAGATCTTCCTTTTTTATCTACATTCAGCTGTCTCAAGCCTGTTTCTAAAGGTCTGATGGATTCTTAGTCAGCAACAAGAGAAGATTTAACTTCTCAGGCTCTTGCAGCACTGTAAATTACTGAGTAACTGTGAAAGATGATCAAATAGGGTTCAGCTCCTGGCACCCTCAGTGCCACAGCTCAGCCCTCGGGGCAGTAATTCCCCTGCTGTCCATTTGAAGAGCAGGGCAAAGTAACTCCAGGGGTGCCACAATGGCATCTCCCTGCTTCAGGCTGGACGTTGGGCTCCCAGCGCTGGTGACATTCCCTCCACTGCTTGGGGCAGGCAGCGCACCCCCAGCCCTCCTGCTCCACTGCGACTTGTCAGACTGTGCACTGCCATAGCGAGGGCATCTAACTCCGTGATGTCTGCAGGAGATTTCAGCCCTGTGTCGCCTAAATTAATTATAGCTGATCTGGAACGGTTGTTCTTTGCTAAGGAAATTGTGCTCTTAACTCTTCCTACACAACAGATGATAAAAGGAGGTGCTTTAAAAGCAAAGACTTCCTAGAAGACTCAGAGCATTGGGTAATCACGTTAGGATTAATTCCTGCCTGCCAGCCACAGCAAACACCACTTCCCCCATGAGAAACTGAGCTCCAGAACAGCCATCCCTGTTCATCCTCTGGCTCCCGATCCTGCCCCAGCAGCTGCCGGCAGCACTGCGAGAGCAAAGCAAGTGCTCAACAGTGCAGCCCCGACCCCAGCAGTTCAGGGACATGAATGTGATCCGAGTGACCAGCATGGACATCTTTTTCTCAGAGCCAGGCTTTGGTTAAAACTTACCTGGAAAAGCAAGATAAAAGTGGGTCTACATCTTAGCAAGCTTCCTTCTTCTTTTAATGCCATCTCGTTTGAACTTACCCTTTGACAGTGCAACTTTGTCACCTTCTGCGAAAATTTTGCATTTACTTTAATTGGCGTTATCAGTCCTGTGTGTATTTCAATCCAGCGTGAAACAAATTGACTGTCAGGAATCTATTAAATTATTCACATTCTCATTAAACTGCATCCTACCCAACACCGACTGTAACACGCTCCACACAACAACATAGAAGCAAGGGCCAGTTTTGCCAGAAATACTGTTTTCAGAGTCATTCTCCCCACGGAACGTTTTTACCTGAGCACAGTGGTCAGCCTCCATAAATCGTACCGGCTAAGATGAATGTGACCGGGAAGGGCTGGTGGGCTCTGCACCAAACCCCACGGCCCCGCTGAGCCCTGCCACCTGGCAGCAGCACTGCTGGCCGACACAGCTGGGGCTCCCACAGGGGCAATGGGCGTTGAACTTGACCTCACTGTGCACCCCCAGCCTCCTAACCCTGTCAGAAAATCATCTCATCGTTGCAGTCTGTAAGTCAGATTTAGTCTTCAGCGGGGACCAGCTGGGTTAACTCACCCAGCAGGCAGAGTCTGCACAGCTGCCCCAAACCGGGTGTGCCACCCACAGCACCAAATAGCACGAAGTGATTACTGGGGGAAAGTGCTGTGGACCACAACAAAAAGCGTTAGAAATCGGGGGAAAAAGGCACACAACAAAATAAAGAGAAGGGAAGAAAATGCCCGAGTCAAAAACAACAGCGCTATTTGGGAACCAGCTCTTGCATCATGCCAATTTACCAAAATAACTCTCTGGTTGTTAATAAGAAAAAGGAAGTGTCAGATTGCCCCATACTTCTCAGAAACAAGGTGTGGAGGATAGGACTGAGAGACACTCACCACCTGGTCCCAAGGAGCACCCAGCAAGCAGCACTCCCTCCCTCCTGGTTACCAGCACCGGGAGGGGCTTCCCTAGCTGGTGCTGGATTTAAGGGGCTGGCAGCAGGCAGCATGCTGGGAGGGAGCAGCTTTTAAGAGAGCAACCCACATAATCTAGAAATTATATGGTCTTACTTGGAAACATCCATTTCCAATCCTCATTTGTGCTGTGCATCCCTGCATGTTACATTTGTGCATGTATATGAATGAATGAATGTGTGTGCATGTATCTGTGTGTGCATGCACGTGGCAAGAAGGATTTCACTTTCTTGCAATGACTACTTCTTGCTATGAAAATAATGCTTCAAGTATTTTACAACACTAACCAGATCCACTGCAGCTTTTGTAAGATAAGTATTTTTTTCCCTTTTCCCAGAGTGAGAAATCAAAACATCTCGCAGTTTGTATTTGCAAAGGTACCTCATTTGTGGCAATCACCTCCAGTGGCAGCTGGAGGCAGGCAGCCAGCTGAGCCATCACAGAAGGCTGCAGCACTGAGCTGCCCTGGCCCCGGGTGCAGAGCCAACCCAAAAGGTGACAAGAAACCCCCCAGTGACCAGCAGGGAGCCAGTAGCAGCCCCAAGAGCACAGCTGGCCCAGAGCTGGTTGCCCTGCTGAAACCCCTCAGAGATGCCTTCAACGTAGGGACTGCTGTCTGCTGTGGTAAGGTACCAACCCAGGAGCAACAGAGATGCTTTCACTGTGACATACAGAGCTAAATCAAAGCATGCCCACCGGGCATAATCCTCACTCTTCCATATGTCCCTAAACTGTGCTTTGCTTAAAAATGTTTAATTTAAAATCCAGAGTGTGCTGGGAACATGGGAAAAGGGATGAGGAGAGGCACAGGTAGGTGACTGTCAGGTGTGACCAGGACAGAGGTGCTCAATGCCTTGGGAGCCATCCCAGAGCACTGCACAGCTGAGCGTGCGGTACGTCCTCCAGCACACCCCCAGCGCTGCTTTCTTGTGCTTTTTCTTGGCTTTTCAGGTTTCTACTGCTGTGGAGCGCAGTGCTTATCATGTACCCAACCAGTCTGGCCGTCATTGCGCTGACCTTCTCAAACTATGTCCTGCAGCCTGTCTTCCCTAACTGTATCCCCCCCTATAATGCCTCCAGGATCCTCTCCATGGTGTGTTTACGTGAGTATTTGCTCCTTGTGCGCACACAAAGCTTGCCTCGGTTTTACATGGGACCACTTGAGGGGCTACTCCAACCAGGCTTGGCTCACGGCCACAACCCGAAAGGCAAGCGGGGAGGTCTCAGGACAGGCACTGTGTCTGTGAGGGGTACTCAGTCCCTTCCCACTTGCCCGCAGCCGGCAGAGTGGGCTGGAGCGGGGCGCAGCACCCAAATCCCTGCAGGTCCCAGGGAAAGTGGTGGCAGGTGAACTGGTGGGATGGGGCAGCGCTGCGCTCCCTGCAGAGCCACAGGCACACGACACAGGTGACCCACCAGCACGTTACCCACCACCACCACAGACCTTTCCAGTCTTTTACATTCACAAATGCGAGCGTGTAGGAAGCGCAGCACGCCACCGGCTCTGCATTAATAACTTACGGAGCCAGCAAAAGCAAACGAGAGCTATGGGGACTGAAGGCATTCGCGACGTCCTCGAGGAAGCAGCAATCCCCACACATGTAGCACTACTGGGACACAGTTATTATTGCTGGGGGAGCCCCGACCAGCAGTGCCCGAGGGGGGAAGGCTGTTGGCTGCCAGGGATTCCCCTGCAGCTGGTAGTCTCCTAGGGAAAGGCAACAGTCCTCCTCACCCTCGCTCCCAGCCATGCTAGAGTTCCCTGCAGGAATGTGCACGTCGGTCTGTGTTTTTCAATGCTTTGACTGTGTGTTCTGCAATACGCATGATTTCATTTCACTGAATTCAGTCTTTTGCTCTCCAGTCCTCCTGACCTGGGTGAACAGCTCCAGCGTTCGATGGGCAACACGCATTCAGGATATATTTACAGCAGGAAAACTCTTAGCTCTGACCCTTATCATTATTGTGGGCTTCATACAGATCTTTAAAGGTACTCTGTGAGACAGCTCTAACAAGGGTATGGTACTGCTGATAGTCTTGATTTTTCCCACTGATAGCACTGTTTCCTCCTTACAAACAAGCATGAAGGAGTGCTGGGTTTAGCCGAGCTGCGGGGCTGTGTATTCACACAGCTGTGGAAAGGAGGGCACAGCGGAGAAATCAGCTGCATCCCCTTAAACAAGTTCCTCTCCGGCCTGCCTTGTCGGTTTTGATAGAATAAAGGAGGGCAGCTGAGGATGTTTCAGAATAGTAACTGAAATTTCTTAATCTGCTTGAAATTTTTTAATCTGTTGTATGTACCTTAAATTTGATGTGCTCTGGGTGTGAAATGAGTAAGTGATGCCTTGCCCAGGGCAGGAAGACACCTGCTTCGTTTTAGGCACTAGACCAATTGCCTACAAGAAGTCCCTTATATGATTAAAAATAGGCCAAAAAAAGTCTCATTGATTCACCAACTTGATGGAAAGCAGAAAACACAAAAGGCTCACAATGTTTTTATTGTGTATATGATGAGTCAGGTAAAGGAAGATGAAATATGACATTTACTGAGAGCAGAAATTTTCTCAGTGGTAACAGTCCCACAATACTGACAAATCTTCCAGCCTCACAGACATTTTATTTTTCAGTATTTCTACTAACCACCACCAAACTCTTGTAAAAGAAAACTGCATTAAGAACAGGTAGGAATTTACCCTGCCAACGAGCCACCCTCAGACAGTTCAGGTTGGGGAGGGTCCCCCAGGTCCCAGCAGTGACACCGGTGCCACGGCACAGACGGCAGTGAGGGATGCCCATGCATACAGCCTGAGCTGCCTCTCCGGGACACCACCCTGCAGAAAGCACTGCAAGCGCAATGCCAGCCCATGGTGACATGAAGAGCATGAAGTCCCAAATCCAATAAGGAATAAAGAATAAAAAAAGTTTACCTATTTTCCTGCGTCTGTTAGGTAGGGGTGGCTTAACCTCTTGCTTGCACTCTCTGTGCAGGAAACTACAAAGAGCTGACACCAAGCAACGCATTCGATTTTTGGATGACTCCATCCGTGGGGCATTTAGCGTTAGCTTTTCTTCAAGGGTCATTTGCGTTCAGTGGCTGGAACTTCTTGAACTATGTAACAGAAGAACTGGTTGATCCCTGCAGGCAAGTATCCATTTCCATGCCATCCGCATTTTCTTGAAGTGCTGAGACATTGGAGCCATCTGGTAATATTACTCATTTAAGAAGCTGCAGCAATGTATTTCCATGTCTGTGGGGCCAGTCTTCCTAAAGGAGGGAGAGGTTGTTTGTTTAGAACAGATAACAGGCAAGTTAAAGGAACACTGACATTAAAAACATATTGCACAAGGCATTAAGTGAATCAAACCAGCCTATAGACAAATTAGTCTCTTCATGGCACTACTCAGTCATACAGTGCTTCTATAGCAGAAAGTTAACAATTGATGAGATGCCACACAAGTATCTATAGGGACAATCAATTCTATAGGAGAAGCGTTGAATTATGCTGGAAGTTGTTTTGCTTTTTCACCCAAAGGGGGTCTTCCACAGACACCTGAAAGAGAAGATGAGGAAGTCGTTGCATGATGAAGGCAGCGCTCCCCGCCCCTGCCCACCAGGGCAACCAGCGTCGGGTCGCTGCTGGTCCTGGGTACGGGAAGGGACTTGGAAGTGATTTGTTGTGAGCAGGCTGGGAAAACTGGAGGGAAAGCGAATTTTAGTTTAGCAAATCAAAGGTCAAATGTTTCAACATTTCTGAGCTGATGAAGTGGAATGGCAAATGCCAAGAGGAGCTCTTGGAGCATTAGTTATTTCTGTGCATCCAATGCACACAGCAATTAAACAAGGAGACATTTAAGCTATTACACAGCCTGAATGGGAATGAATTAAAGCTGCAGCCCTACGAGAGGCTCTGCACATGCCTTCACACTAATGAGTGGCAAAGTGCATGCCCAGAGATCTTGGCAGGATGAAAGAAACGTGTTCCCTTAATAAAGCACTAATATTTTAATGGACCACCATAATCTCAAAGCTGAACAATGCAAAGTTAGGACTTAAATAAGGCAAACATGGCCTTAGTTGAGAAATAAAGAAAAAAAAAATAGTGAATGGCTTTTTTGATTATTACTATTTTTGCAGTCTCTGAGGGGAAACTAAAATATAAAAAAATAATTGGATAATCAGAAACACTTCCCATTTTTGCTAAACCTTTTCAAAATCACAAAGGTTAAATACATTTTTTTTCAGAACTTTTTTCCAAATCTGACACACAGAGAAAAATGCATGATTGTGCTAGCTAGAGAACAGTTCTGGTGTCCACCACTAAGAGGATCTCTGGATGGAAGTCAAGTCCATCTGTACTGCTGTAAGTTGCCATGGTGTTTTATGACCAGAGCAGGTTTACAGCATGGGACGGGCCAAGGCAGCCACCTGAATGACAAGATCCCATTCCTTTTCAGAGCAGGTGAAGGTAAAGCAAAACAAGGCATTTTATTCCACCACTGGTGCCTGTACATAGGGCTTTTGAGAAACGGCTATTGGGGTTTTTAGCAACACGCTGCCTCAATCCCAATCAACAGCCCACACGGAGCACGTGGCGTTTGTATCCCAGGGACTCCCCTGCAGACGTGGCATCTTGTAGCACTTTTAGCCTTCTCCGACCTGCAGCTGGCCAGAGGGCCGGTGGAAGCGCTGCTCCCCTCCACAGAAACTGCTGCTGAGCCCACCCAGCTGGGTGACACCCCACCCCACCCCGGGCCGTACACGGTTGTTCTGGTCTCGCTGTGCATGACTGTAATTTCTTATCTACCCTCCTAATTCTTTTATTAGGAACCTACCTCGTGCCATATTCATATCCATCCCATTGGTGACATTTGTGTATACGTTCACCAACATTGCATATTTCACTGCCATGTCACCCCAAGAGCTCTTGTCCTCCAACGCTGTGGCGGTAGTAAGTAAACCATTCCCTGGATGTCTAAAATACACTTTGATTTCGGTTCTGTGCTTTGCAGTGTATTTCAGTTTCTCTGCCTTCTGTTGCTTTAGACATTTGGTGAAAAGTTACTGGGCTATTTTTCCTGGGTTATGCCAGTCTCAGTGGCCCTATCTACATTTGGAGGAATAAATGGATACCTTTTTACCTCATCAAGGTTAGATGGAGTACAATTTTATGAACGTTATCTAATTTGGGGAGGGGCTGTTTTAATTTAATTTGCTAAAGAAATGCTGGCTAGACGTTTTGGATGTTGTAGAGCATGAGGTCGTTTTGTTGGGTGTGTTGGATACATTCGGTTATGAATTGCTCTGTTTTGAATCAGCAAATGTAATACGGAGTCGTGGAATATCTTGCAAAACACCGAAAGTGTCTGCAGATGTGGAATAACTCACAGTAAGAGCCAAACACGACTTTACAGCAATAAAGTTCCAGTAGCTACAAGCTAAACTGCCTCACTCAAAGAAGAGTTTTAGGGCCTGGTGCTGTTCCCAGTTACAGACATTTCCATTCCCCTGCTGGAATAACTCTTTTCAGGCAAGATGCTTTGCATGCATACTGCTGACAGTGGGGCCAGGATCTGTAAAGTCCATTATATTGTAGTCTATAAAGTCTATTTCTATGAATTGACCTCTCTGAACTTAATTAAAAAGTTATAAATTTTTTTGAGGGAATTACTCAAGTCTTAAGTACCTTGGGAAAGTTATTTATCTCAGCACTTTCATGAGAATAATGAGACGCAACAAATCTGAGTGCATATGTAACAGGTTATGCACTTAAAAGCGAAATCTTCAGG
Source organism: Falco peregrinus (assembly GCF_023634155.1). Classification (NCBI taxonomy): domain Eukaryota; kingdom Metazoa; phylum Chordata; class Aves; order Falconiformes; family Falconidae; genus Falco; species Falco peregrinus. The sequence goes on from NC_073734.1 coordinate 14,231,709, forward strand.
CACGTTAAACCTTATCCAACCCCCTTTTGACACTGGAAATATTATCTGTGAGGGGGGTTATGCCTTGGCTGTGTACGGCTGAGCACCACAATACCTCCACAGCATTCGTCCCACCCTGGGTAAGGAGGGAATGCTGGCCAGCAGACAGGGACTGGACAGATTCTGGTCCTCCTCCTCCACCGAGGTAATTCAGCATCTCAGAGCAGGTCATTTCACAGATGACTCCAGCCATTAAAGGCCTCGTATACCGAAGGGTCTGGTTTAAATAACTCGCACCAGGTCACGCAGGTAGCCTCTAGCCAACCCCTCAGTGGCAGTCCAGCACCCATAAGCTACAGCTCCCTTCCACAGCAAGTCCGATGAGGGCAATTGAGATTAGAGATGTTATATGGCTAGATATTGAAGAGGCTGTTGTACACCCAGCGGATTCAGCCTTACTATTCTTATTTCCAGGTTATGTTTCTCTGGTGCCCGAGAAGGCCATTTGCCGAGTTTGCTTGCCATGATCCACGTCAAGCACTGCACACCCATCCCTGCCCTGCTCGTCTGTGTAAGTTTTACCGTCTCTGCTCAGTCACCCTGTAACCTGCTTTTAGAAATACTAAATCACAGAGAGAAGAGCTGGAAAAGTCCTTGAGAGGCCATTTTACCCCAGAGGAGGAGAAGCGAGTCAGCCTGGAACGCTGCTGGTGGGTGCTGGCTGAGCAGCTCCAACAGCCCTGGAGAGGAGCAGCCTTCAGCCTCAGAAATAACCGCTCCTGCTCCCAACCACCCTTGATGCCTGGAGGGTTTCCCTTGTACCTAACTTGAGCTGCAATTTAAACCCATAACCTCTTGTCGTACTCACAGCAGAGATAGAGACTGGCTTTTGAAATAGGGATACTTCATTCAAGAAAAAACAAGCTCTTTTGACTGATTTTGCCTGCTTCCCACAAGCATTTGGAAATTCCCATGGTCACTGCTAATCCCACTCGGGCAGGGCTCGTTTAGATCCCACCACCAAAGCCAGAGACACGGCAGGTCCCAGGGAGAGGACAAAGTGCTCCTAACATTACTGCAAAGGTCAGAAGTCAACGGGCCAAGCGTCGGGAGGGTTTGGGACTGGCCAGGTGGCTGGTGTGCTCCCGCAGAAAGATTTCTCTCACTTATACAGCATAAATTTCCACGATACTAATGAGTTACAGAAGGTATTACTTGAAACAGAGAGCTCCATACACTTTTACCAGTAGTGAAGCTGGAATAGGTGATGGGTTTTACGGGAGCATAGAACATGTTGAAGAGGAAAATTACTCCTGGAGCTGCCGTCCCCAGCTGCTTGGCCTGAGCAAGGGAAATCCCCAAAGGGCACTTGCTTGAAATCTCAGCTTGAAAGCTGCAGATTTGCCATTGATATCAAAACAGCATCGGTCTGACCCCAGATGCGCTGGGACAGTGCACACTTAAACACCTCTCCCGGCCTGAACAGCAATGCTGGCACAGCACACCCAGACTAGATTTCACCAAATAAGCCTCCTGTGCATTCCATTTTTATGACAAAACACACATCTAGCTGAGGCTTTACAGCATCCCCAGGGCTTCGTGCCCCATCACAGACATCCCACATGTTGCTGGTGCAGGGTTTGGGGGTGCACTGGCCTCAGCCTACCCTGCCGTGGGCAGCTGGACCGTGCTGGCTCCCTCCGGGCAGCTGTGCTCTGCTCGTGCCATAGCAGCAGAACTCCTTTGCCCTTAAAAATACATCGGCTGAAATAACACGCTGAGTTCGGGGCTGTTCCACTGTGAAACAGCCCTGACACGAGCGGGTTGCCTGACCCAAGCTGGCCGGTCCATCAGGCGTACGCCAGCCCCTCAGCTCCACTCAAACCATTCCCCTGGATTTACAGTGCAAAGCACAGAACCAACGCCGCATATCAATTCATCATTTGAAGGTGTTTTAATGCAGCTCAGGGTATAGCAAATGCTGCTAGGAAATATTAATTTCTTAACAAATAGAAATATAAAAATAATACAGTGCAGGCAGCTACAATAGCAAACTAGGTCAGACCTTTCAGCGAAGCTAATTAATACATCAGGTCCCTTTTTCTCTTCCAATGAATCACACCTAGCTCTTTGCACAGAGAAAGCTTTCTTTTACATGGAGAAAGGCCTTTTTTAACATCACCAGCAAGACCTGTATTTTTACTAATCCTTTCAAAAAATCAAGGGGCCAAGCTAAATGTAAAATAAACAGACCGGGGTGCTTTAGCAAGACCGTGGGGAGCGGCTGGCTCTCCCACCTGCCCTGTGGCCATGGCCAGGCAACCGGGGGGAGCAACGTGTCCCTCTGCAGCCTCCTACCACTCGGGGATCACACCCACAGCATGAGCACATCTGATACATCAATGTCACCTACGAATGAAGCCTCACCATTCCAAGCAGCGTCACTGCAAACCCGCTGGTGGCTGCAAACCCGATGGTGGCAAGAGAGGGTCGTCGCCTGTGTGTGCCACACCGTGTGCCTGTCAGTGCAAAGCAGGGAGCATCTTATATGGCACTGATGTAAAATACTGTCCTATTTTAAATCCATTTTGTGGTGAGACTGCTAAAGGTGTTGAAATCCCCCTGCCAAGCCTATGAGGCTCTGGACAGGGGCATGGAGGGACCAAAGGGTCAGTTGATTGCAGTGGTGCTTAATTCCTGGCACAGAGGCCCTCCCTCCCAAGAAAGCTTTGCTACTGAAACAGCTAATTAAGGAAAAAGGACACAGGCAAAAAGAGAGCCTGGAGCAACACGGACCGAAGTGCTGAGTGCCCTCTGGGCGGTTGCGGATGTTTAGTTTCCCTCAGGCTCTGGCCACCTGCAGACAAGGTTCACAGGACCAGTACGTGGTGCAGGCAGGGCTCAGCTCAGCTCCTGGGGACAGGCAGGGGTGGGGGACCCAAGGAGCAGCCCCCGGCCCCCAAGCTAGCTCTCCTATATCTACAGAGTTAGGCAGAAATACAGTATAAACGAGCAGGCACGAGCATGGAAATTTCCACCATCCATCTGCCAGTTTCCAAACGCAAGTAATGCTCAAAAGATTGATGATGCCAGTCATCTGCAGATGAGCCATGGGCCGGCACGAGGAAAGGGCAAAGCTCTTATTCTTTATAATAGACAGGGCACCTGCACCAACACAGTGCACTGACCGCAATGTTAAGTCCACGAGAAATCCTTTCCCCACAAATCCCCACGGTCGGGTTCAATAGCTCCTAAGGCATGAGGCAGAAGCAGGTGGAGCGGGGTGATGGGGAGCTCTGCCAGTCCTCCTGGCCCTGCCTGCACCGGCCGCAGCCGGCAGAGCCACCCCTGCCTGCACCCGGTGTATTTATAAACACCCTCCAGCTTCAGCATGTCCCAAATATCCCTAAATCCCCATCCAGCCCCAGCCCCGGTGGGAGGCAGCAGACACCTGTTAGGGGCCATAAACAAAAGGAGTTTAACTGCTTTATTGGTTTTTTTTCTTGCTTTTGTTGGTTTTAAGCTACCTTTTCTAGCAATGACTCAAGTAAAGCTATGCTTCTCTCTTTGCAGTGTTTGGCCACTCTTATCATCATGCTTGTTGGAGACACATACACGCTAATCAACTACGTGTCATTTATTAACTACCTCTGCTACGGAGTGACAATTATAGGCCTGATTGTGTTACGCTGGAAGAAACCCAAAATCTTCAGACCTATCAAGGTGACAATGTTAAAGCTAAATCTCGTGGTTGCAATGGCATGCGAAGGGTGGGATGGGCACACCAAGCCTTCCATCCTCCCGTTTTGAATAACGGTTTATTTTTTTATGTCGTGGCAATGTTTTAAGGTCCCAAACTGTATCCCAAAGTGCTATTAGTGTGAAAATGGGCTACACAGGCAGACACCTTGTGAACTGGCTGGGATGAAGCAGAGAGGTCAATAGTGGTAGAGGGAAGGGGGGAATGACCCACAGGGGGTCCCTGAAGCCGCAGCGCTGCCTGCAGCCCCCCACAGCCCCCCGCCACCACTCAGCCACTGCTGTTGCTCTGCACAGTCATGCTCTGCTCTGCTCTCTCCTGGTAGGTGAACCTCCTCATCCCCATCACTTACCTGGCGTTTTGGGCATTTCTGCTGATCTTCAGCTTATACTCCGAGCCTGTTGTCTGTGGAGTTGGACTCATTATCATTTTAACTGGAGTGCCAGTGTTTTTCCTTGGAGTCTACTGGAGAAATAAACCAAAGTGTGTAAATAGGCTAATAGGTAAGCCAGCGCCGCGGTGCCTCGCTGTGCTCCCAGGGCCACTGGTTGTACTGGG